>NW_026536035.1:0-287164 GCF_028551555.1 Melozone crissalis | reverse complement strand
CTCCCGGAGACGAAGAAGCTGCTTCTTCGCGCAAAGATGATTCTGCCGCTCACAGTGCTCTGCGGTGTGCGGCTTCTGCCGAATGAGGTCCGGGAGCGGTGCTTAGCTCTGCAGAGCACCGTACCTTCGTCTTTAGCTCTCTTCTCGTCTACATCTTAGCAAAAGCTTTTCCACTCTGTCTGGCAAGGAGAAAACTGTGCCAGCACAAAAACATCTCCCATCGTGTTCTAGAGGCTGCACGCAGGTCTGCCGAGTGTTTTGCAAGAAGAGAAAGAAAGTTGTCCAAAACAGCTTGCAATCGAATGTTCATGTGAATAGAAAAGGCAGGAGAGTGATCAGGTACTGTTTTCTCTCAGTTGGCAAGCTGCGCACACAATCGCAGTGTTGTACAGCTTGTTTCATCACCTTTGCGAAGCTGCCGCTCTCTCCGGCTCCCGGAGACGAAGAAGCTGCTTCTTCGCGCAAAGACGATTCTGCCGCTCACAGTGCTCTGCGGTGTGCGCCTTCTGCCGAAAGAGGTCCGGGAGCTGTGCTTAGCTCTGCAGAGCACCGTACCTTCGTCTTTAGCCTCTCTTCTCGTCTACATCTTAGCAAAAAGCTTTTCCACTCTGTCTGGCAAGGAGAAACTGTGCCAGCACAGAAAACAGCTCCCATCGTGTTCTAGAGGCTGCACGGAGGTCTGCCGAGTGTTTTGCAAGAAGAGAAAGAAAGTTGTCCAAAACAGCTTGCAATCGAATGTTCATGTGAATAGAAAAGGCAGGAGAGTGGTCAGGTACTGTTTTCTCTCAGTTGGCAAGCTGCGCACACAATCGCAGTGTTGTACAGCTTGTTTCATCACCTTTGCCAAGTTGCCGCTCTCTCCGGCTCCCGGAGACGAAGAAGCTGCCTCTTCGCGCAAAGACGATTCTGCCGCTCACTGTGCTCTGCGGTGTGCGCCTTCTGCCGAAAGAGGTCCGGGAGCGGTGCTTAGCTCTGCAGAGCACCTTACCTTCGTCTTTAGCCTCTCTTCTCGTCTACATCTTAGCAAAAAGCTTTTCCACTCTGTCTGGCAAGGAGAAACTGTGCCAGCACAAAAAACATCTCCCATCGTGTTCTAGAGGCTGCACGGAGGTCTGCCGAGTGTTTTGCAAGAAGAGAAAGAAAGTTGTCCAAAACAGCTCCCAATCGTATGTTCAAGTGAATAGAAAAGGCAGGAGAGTGGTCAGGTACTGTTTTCTCTCACTTGGCAAGCTGCGAACACAATCGCAGTGTTGTACAGCTTGTTTCATCACCTTTGCGAAGTTGCCGCTCTCTCCGGCTCCCGGAGACGAAGAAGCTGCTTCTTCGCGCAAAGACGATTCTGCCGCTCACAGTGCTCTGCGGTGTGCGCCTTCTGCCGAAAGAGCCCCGGGAGATGTGCTTAGCTCTGCAGAGCACCGTATCTTCGTCTTTAGCCTCTCTTCTCGTCTACATCTTAGCAAAAAGCTTTTCCACTCTGTCTGGCAAGGAGAAACTGTGCCAGCACAAAAAACATCTCCCATCGTGTTCTAGAGGCTGCACGGAGGTCTGCCGAGTGTTTTGCAAGAAGAGAAAGAAAGTTGTCCAAAACAGCTTGCAATCGAATGTTCATGTGAATAGAAAAGGCAGGAGAGTGGTCAGGTACTGTTTTCTCTCACTTGGAAAGTTGCGCACACAATCGCAGTGTTGTACAGCTTGTTTCTTCACCTTTGCGAAGCTGCCGCTCTCTGCGGCTCCCGGAGACGAAGAAGCTGCTTCTTCGCGCAAAGACGATTCTGCTGCTCCCAGTGCTCTGCGGTGTGCGCCTTCTGCCGAAAGAGCCCCGGGAGCGGTGCTTAGCTCTGCAGAGCACCGTACCTTCGTCTTTAGCCTCTCTTCTCGTCTACATCTTAGCAAAAAGCTTTTCCACTCTGTCTGGCAAGGAGAAACTGTGCCAGCACAGAAAACATCTCCCATCGTGTTCTAGAGGCTGCACGGAGGTCTGCCGAGTGTTTTGCAAGAAGAGAAAGAAAGTTGTCCAAAACAGCTTGCAATCGAATGTTCATGTGAATAGAAAAGGCAGGAGAGTGGTCAGGTACTGTTTTCTCTCAGTTGGCAAGCTGCGCACACAATCGCAGTGTTGTACAGCTTGTTTCATCACCTTTGCGAAGTTGCCGCTCTCTCCGGCTCCCGGAGACGAAGAAGCTGCTTCTTCGCGCAAAGACGATTCTGCCGCTCACAGTGCTCTGCTGTGTGCGCCTTCTGCCGAAAAAGGCCCAGGAGCTGTGCTTAGCTCTGCAGAGCACCGTACCTTCGTCTTTAGCCTCTCTTCTCGTCTACATCTTAGCAAAAAGCTTTTCCACTCTGTCTGGCAAGGAGAAACTGTGCCAGCACAAAAAACATCTCCCATCGTGTTCTAGAGGCTGCACGGAGGTCTGCCGAGTATTTTGCAAGAAGAGAAAGAAAGTTGTCCAAAACAGCTTGCAATCGAATGTTCATGTGAATAGAAAAGGCAGGAGAGTGGTCAGGTACTGTTTTCTCTCAGTTGGCAAGCTGCGCACACAATCGCAGTGTTGTACAGCTTGTTTCATCACCTTTGCCAAGTTGCCGCTCTCTCCGGCTCCCGGAGACGAAGAAGCTGCTTCTTCGCGCAAAGACGATTCTGCCGCTCACAGTGCTCTGCTGTGTGCGCCTTCTGCCGAAAGAGCCCCGGGAGCGGTGCTTAGCTCTGCAGTGCACCGTACCTTCGTCTTTAGCCTCTCTTCTCGTCTACATCTTAGCAAAAAGCTTTTCCACTCTGTCTGGCAAGGAGAAACTGTGCCAGCACAGAAAACATCTCCCATCGTGTTCTAGAGGCTGCACGCAGGTCTGCCGAGTGTTTTGCAAGAAGAGAAAGAAAGTTGTCCAAAACAGCTTGCAATCGAATGTTCATGTGAATAGAAAAGGCAGGAGAGTGGTCAGGTACTGTTTTCTCTCAGTTGGCAAGCTGCGCACACAATCGCAGTGTTGTACAGCTTGTTTCATCACCTTTGCGAAGTTGCCGCTCTCTCCGGCTCCCAGAGACGAAGAAGCTGCTTCTTCGCGCAAAGACGATTCTGCCGCTCACAGTGCTCTGCGGTGTGCGCCTTCTGCCGAAAGAGCCCCGGGAGCGGTGCTTAGCTCTGCAGAGCACCGTACCTTCGTCTTTAGCCTCTCTTCTCGTCTACATCTTAGCAAAAAGCTTTTCCACTCTGTCTGGCAAGGAGAAACTGTGCCAGCACAGAAAACATCTCCCATCGTGTTCTAGAGGCTGCACGCAGGTCTGCCGAGTGCTTTGCAAGAAGAGAAAGAAAGTTGTCCAAAACAGCTTGCAATCGAATGTTCAAGTGAATAGAAAAGGCAGGAGAGTGGTCAGGTACTGTTTTCTCTCAGTTGGCAAGCTGCGCACACAATCGCAGTGCTGTACAGCTTGTTTCATCACCTTTGCGAAGTTGCCGCTCTCTCCGGCTTCCGGAGACGAAGAAGCTGCTTCTTCGCGCAAAGACGATTCTGCCGCTCACAGTGCTCTGCGGTGTGCGGCTTCTGCCGAAAGAGGCCCGGGAGCGGTGCTTAGCTCTGCAGAGCACCGTACCTTCGTCTTTAGCCTCTCTTCTCGTCTACATCTTAGCAAAAAGCTTTTCCACTCTGTCTGGCAAGGAGAAACTGTGCCAGCACAGAAAACAGCTCCCATCGTGTTCTAGAGGCTGCACGGAGGTCTGCCGAGTGTTTTGCAAGAAGAGAAAGAAAGTTGTCCAAAACAGCTTGCAATCGAATGTTCATGTGAATAGAAAAGGCAGGAGAGTGGTCAGGTACTGTTTTCTCTCAGTTGGCACGCTGCGCACACAATCGCAGTGTTGTACAGCTTGTTTCATCACCTTTGCGAAGTTGCCGCTCTCTCCGGCTCCCGGAGACGAAGAAGCTGCTTCTTCGCGCAAAGACGATTCTGCCGCTCACAGTGCTCTGCGGTGTGCGCCTTCTGCCGAAAGACGCCCGGGAGCGGTGCTTAGCTCTGCAGAGCACCGTACCTTCGTCTTTAGCCTCTCTTCTCGTCTACATCTTAGCAAAAAGCTTTTCCACTCTGTCTGGCAAGGAGAAACTGTGCTAGCACAAAAAACATCTCCCATCGTGTTCTAGAGGCTGCACGGAGGTCTGCCGAGTGTTTTGCAAGAAGAGAAAGAAAGTTGTCCAAAACAGCTTGCAATCGAATGTTCATGTGAATAGAAAAGGCAGGAGAGTGGTCAGGTACTGTTTTCTCTCACTTGGCAAGCTGCGCACACAATCGCAGTGTTGTACAGCTTGTTTCATCACCTTTGCGAAGTTGCCGCTCTCTCCGGCTCCCGGAGACGAAGAAGCTGCTTCTTCGCGCAAAGACGATTCTGCCGCTCACAGTGCTCTGCGGTGTGCGCCTTCTGCCGAAAGAGGCCCGGGAGCGGTGCTTAGCTCTGCAGAGCACCGTACCTTCGTCTTTAGCCTCTCTTCTCGTCTACATCTTAGCAAAAAGCTTTTCCACTCTGTCTGGCAAGGAGAAACTGTGCCAGCACAAAAAACATCTCCCATCGTGTTCTAGAGGCTGCACGCAGGTCTGCCGAGTGTTTTGCAAGAAGAGAAAGAAAGTTGTCCAAAACAGCTTGCAATCGAATGTTCATGTGAATAGAAAAGGCAGGAGAGTGGTCAGGTACTGTTTTCTCTCAGTTGGCAAGCTGCGCACACAATCGCAGTGTTGTACAGCTTGTTTCATCACCTTTGCGAAGTTGCCGCTCTCTCCGGCTCCCGGAGACGAAGAAGCTGCTTCTTCGCGCAAAGATGATTCTGCCGCTCACAGTGCTCTGCGGTGTGCGGCTTCTGCCGAATGAGGTCCGGGAGCGGTGCTTAGCTCTGCAGAGCACCGTACCTTCGTCTTTAGCCTCTCTTCTCGTCTACATCTTAGCAAAAAGCTTTTCCACTCTGTCTGGCAAGGAGAAACTGTGCCAGCACAAAAAACATCTCCCATCGTGTTCTAGAGGCTGCACGCAGGTCTGCCGAGTGTTTTGCAAGAAGAGAAAGAAAGTTGTCCAAAACAGCTTGCAATCGAATGTTCATGTGAATAGAAAAGGCAGGAGAGTGATCAGGTACTGTTTTCTCTCAGTTGGCAAGCTGCGCACACAATCGCAGTGTTGTACAGCTTGTTTCATCACCTTTGCGAAGCTGCCGCTCTCTCCGGCTCCCGGAGACGAAGAAGCTGCTTCTTCGCGCAAAGACGATTCTGCCGCTCACAGTGCTCTGCGGTGTGCGCCTTCTGCCGAAAGAGGTCCGGGAGCTGTGCTTAGCTCTGCAGAGCACCGTACCTTCGTCTTTAGCCTCTCTTCTCGTCTACATCTTAGCAAAAAGCTTTTCCACTCTGTCTGGCAAGGAGAAACTGTGCCAGCACAGAAAACAGCTCCCATCGTGTTCTAGAGGCTGCACGGAAGTCTGCCGAGTGTTTTGCAAGAAGAGAAAGAAAGTTGTCCAAAACAGCTTGCAATCGAATGTTCATGTGAATAGAAAAGGCAGGAGAGTGGTCAGGTACTGTTTTCTCTCAGTTGGCAAGCTGCGCACACAATCGCAGTGTTGTACAGCTTGTTTCATCACCTTTGCCAAGTTGCCGCTCTCTCCGGCTCCCGGAGACGAAGAAGCTGCCTCTTCGCGCAAAGACGATTCTGCCGCTCACTGTGCTCTGCGGTGTGCGCCTTCTGCCGAAAGAGGTCCGGGAGCGGTGCTTAGCTCTGCAGAGCACCTTACCTTCGTCTTTAGCCTCTCTTCTCGTCTACATCTTAGCAAAAAGCTTTTCCACTCTGTCTGGCAAGGAGAAACTGTGCCAGCACAAAAAACATCTCCCATCGTGTTCTAGAGGCTGCACGGAGGTCTGCCGAGTGTTTTGCAAGAAGAGAAAGAAAGTTGTCCAAAACAGCTCCCAATCGTATGTTCAAGTGAATAGAAAAGGCAGGAGAGTGGTCAGGTACTGTTTTCTCTCAGTTGGCAAGCTGCGAACACAATCGCAGTGTTGTACAGCTTGTTTCATCACCTTTGCGAAGTTGCCGCTCTCTCCGGCTCCCGGAGACGAAGAAGCTGCTTCTTCGCGCAAAGACGATTCTGCCGCTCACAGTGCTCTGCGGTGTGCGCCTTCTGCCGAAAGAGCCCCGGGAGATGTGCTTAGCTCTGCAGAGCACCGTATCTTCGTCTTTAGCCTCTCTTCTCGTCTACATCTTAGCAAAAAGCTTTTCCACTCTGTCTGGCAAGGAGAAACTGTGCCAGCACAAAAAACATCTCCCATCGTGTTCTAGAGGCTGCACGGAGGTCTGCCGAGTGTTTTGCAAGAAGAGAAAGAAAGTTGTCCAAAACAGCTTGCAATCGAATGTTCATGTGAATAGAAAAGGCAGGAGAGTGGTCAGGTACTGTTTTCTCTCACTTGGCAAGTTGCGCACACAATCGCAGTGTTGTACAGCTTGTTTCTTCACCTTTGCGAAGCTGCCGCTCTCTGCGGCTCCCGGAGACGAAGAAGCTGCTTCTTCGCGCAAAGACGATTCTGCTGCTCCCAGTGCTCTGCGGTGTGCGCCTTCTGCCGAAAGAGCCCCGGGAGCGGTGCTTAGCTCTGCAGAGCACCGTACCTTCGTCTTTAGCCTCTCTTCTCGTCTACATCTTAGCAAAAAGCTTTTCCACTCTGTCTGGCAAGGAGAAACTGTGCCAGCACAGAAAACATCTCCCATCGTGTTCTAGAGGCTGCACGGAGGTCTGCCGAGTGTTTTGCAAGAAGAGAAAGAAAGTTGTCCAAAACAGCTTGCAATCGAATGTTCATGTGAATAGAAAAGGCAGGAGAGTGGTCAGGTACTGTTTTCTCTCAGTTGGCAAGCTGCGCACACAATCGCAGTGTTGTACAGCTTGTTTCATCACCTTTGCGAAGTTGCCGCTCTCTCCGGCTCCCGGAGACGAAGAAGCTGCTTCTTCGCGCAAAGACGATTCTGCCGCTCACAGTGCTCTGCTGTGTGCGCCTTCTGCCGAAAAAGGCCCAGGAGCTGTGCTTAGCTCTGCAGAGCACCGTACCTTCGTCTTTAGCCTCTCTTCTCGTCTACATCTTAGCAAAAAGCTTTTCCACTCTGTCTGGCAAGGAGAAACTGTGCCAGCACAAAAAACATCTCCCATCGTGTTCTAGAGGCTGCACGGAGGTCTGCCGAGTATTTTGCAAGAAGAGAAAGAAAGTTGTCCAAAACAGCTTGCAATCGAATGTTCATGTGAATAGAAAAGGCAGGAGAGTGGTCAGGTACTGTTTTCTCTCAGTTGGCAAGCTGCGCACACAATCGCAGTGTTGTACAGCTTGTTTCATCACCTTTGCGAAGTTGCCGCTCTCTCCGGCTCCCGGAGACGAAGAAGCTGCTTCTTCGCGCAAAGACGATTCTGCCGCTCACAGTGCTCTGCTGTGTGCGCCTTCTGCCGAAAGAGCCCCGGGAGCGGTGCTTAGCTCTGCAGGGCACCGTACCTTCGTCTTTAGCCTCTCTTCTCGTCTACATCTTAGCAAAAAGCTTTTCCACTCTGTCTGGCAAGGAGAAACTGTGCCAGCACAGAAAACATCTCCCATCGTGTTCTAGAGGCTGCACGCAGGTCTGCCGAGTGTTTTGCAAGAAGAGAAAGAAAGTTGTCCAAAACAGCTTGCAATCGAATGTTCATGTGAATAGAAAAGGCAGGAGAGTGGTCAGGTACTGTTTTCTCTCAGTTGGCAAGCTGCGCACACAATCGCAGTGTTGTACAGCTTGTTTCATCACCTTTGCGAAGTTGCCGCTCTCTCCGGCTCCCAGAGACGAAGAAGCTGCTTCTTCGCGCAAAGACGATTCTGCCGCTCACAGTGCTCTGCGGTGTGCGCCTTCTGCCGAAAGAGGCCCGGGAGCGGTGCTTAGCTCTGCAGAGCACCGTACCTTCGTCTTTAGCCTCTCTTCTCGTCTACATCTTAGCAAAAAGCTTTTCCACTCTGTCTGGCAAGGAGAAACTGTGCCAGCACAGAAAACAGCTCCCATCGTGTTCTAGAGGCTGCACGGAGGTCTGCCGAGTGTTTTGCAAGAAGAGAAAGAAAGTTGTCCAAAACAGCTTGCAATCGAATGTTCATGTGAATAGAAAAGGCAGGAGAGTGGTCAGGTACTGTTTTCTCTCAGTTGGCACGCTGCGCACACAATCGCAGTGTTGTACAGCTTGTTTCATCACCTTTGCGAAGTTGCCGCTCTCTCCGGCTCCCGGAGACGAAGAAGCTGCTTCTTCGCGCAAAGACGATTCTGCCGCTCACAGTGCTCTGCGGTGTGCGCCTTCTGCCGAAAGACGCCCGGGAGCGGTGCTTAGCTCTGCAGAGCACCGTACCTTCGTCTTTAGCCTCTCTTCTCGTCTACATCTTAGCAAAAAGCTTTTCCACTCTGTCTGGCAAGGAGAAACTGTGCTAGCACAAAAAACATCTCCCATCGTGTTCTAGAGGCTGCACGGAGGTCTGCCGAGTGTTTTGCAAGAAGAGAAAGAAAGTTGTCCAAAACAGCTTGCAATCGAATGTTCATGTGAATAGAAAAGGCAGGAGAGTGGTCAGGTACTGTTTTCTCTCAGTTGGCAAGCTGCGCACACAATCGCAGTGTTGTACAGCTTGTTTCATCACCTTTGCGAAGTTGCCGCTCTCTCCGGCTCCCGGAGACGAAGAAGCTGCTTCTTCGCGCAAAGACGATTCTGCCGCTCACAGTGCTCTGCGGTGTGCGCCTTCTGCCGAAAGAGGCCCGGGAGCGGTGCTTAGCTCTGCAGAGCACCGTACCTTCGTCTTTAGCCTCTCTTCTCGTCTACATCTTAGCAAAAAGCTTTTCCACTCTGTCTGGCAAGGAGAAACTGTGCCAGCACAAAAAACATCTCCCATCGTGTTCTAGAGGCTGCACGGAGGTCTGCCGAGTGTTTTGCAAGAAGAGAAAGAAAGTTGTCCAAAACAGCTTGCAATCGAATGTTCATGTGAATAGAAAAGGCAGGAGAGTGGTCAGGTACTGTTTTCTCTCAGTTGGCAAGCTGCGCACACAATCGCAGTGTTGTACAGCTTGTTTCATCACCTTTGCGAAGTTGCCGCTCTCTCCGGCTCCCGGAGACGAAGAAGCTGCTTCTTCGCGCAAAGATGATTCTGCCGCTCACAGTGCTCTGCGGTGTGCGGCTTCTGCCGAATGAGGTCCGGGAGCGGTGCTTAGCTCTGCAGAGCACCGTACCTTCGTCTTTAGCCTCTCTTCTCGTCTACATCTTAGCAAAAAGCTTTTCCACTCTGTCTGGCAAGGAGAAACTGTGCCAGCACAAAAAACATCTCCCATCGTGTTCTAGAGGCTGCACGCAAGTCTGCCGAGTGTTTTGCAAGAAGAGAAAGAAAGTTGTCCAAAACAGCTTGCAATCGAATGTTCATGTGAATAGAAAAGGCAGGAGAGTGATCAGGTACTGTTTTCTCTCAGTTGGCAAGCTGCGCACACAATCGCAGTGTTGTACAGCTTGTTTCATCACCTTTGCGAAGCTGCCGCTCTCTCCGGCTCCCGGAGACGAAGAAGCTGCTTCTTCGCGCAAAGACGATTCTGCCGCTCACAGTGCTCTGCGGTGTGCGCCTTCTGCCGAAAGAGGTCCGGGAGCTGTGCTTAGCTCTGCAGAGCACCGTACCTTCGTCTTTAGCCTCTCTTCTCGTCTACATCTTAGCAAAAAGCTTTTCCACTCTGTCTGGCAAGGAGAAACTGTGCCAGCACAGAAAACAGCTCCCATCGTGTTCTAGAGGCTGCACGGAAGTCTGCCGAGTGTTTTGCAAGAAGAGAAAGAAAGTTGTCCAAAACAGCTTGCAATCGAATGTTCATGTGAATAGAAAAGGCAGGAGAGTGGTCAGGTACTGTTTTCTCTCAGTTGGCAAGCTGCGCACACAATCGCAGTGTTGTACAGCTTGTTTCATCACCTTTGCCAAGTTGCCGCTCTCTCCGGCTCCCGGAGACGAAGAAGCTGCCTCTTCGCGCAAAGACGATTCTGCCGCTCACTGTGCTCTGCGGTGTGCGCCTTCTGCCGAAAGAGGTCCGGGAGCGGTGCTTAGCTCTGCAGAGCACCTTACCTTCGTCTTTAGCCTCTCTTCTCGTCTACATCTTAGCAAAAAGCTTTTCCACTCTGTCTGGCAAGGAGAAACTGTGCCAGCACAAAAAACATCTCCCATCGTGTTCTAGAGGCTGCACGGAGGTCTGCCGAGTGTTTTGCAAGAAGAGAAAGAAAGTTGTCCAAAACAGCTTGCAATCGAAGGTTCATGCGATTGCAAAAGTCAGGAGAGTGGTCAGGTACTGTTTTCTCTCAGTTGGCACGCTGCGCACACGATCGCAGGGTTGTAAAGCTTGTTTCATCACCTTTGCCAAGTTGCCGCTCTCTCCGGCTCCCGGAGACGAAGAAGCTGCTTCTTCGCGCAAAGACGATTCTGCCGCTCACAGTGCTCTGCGGTGTGCGCCTTCTGCCGAAAGAGGTCCGGGAGCTGTGCTTAGCTCTGCAGAGCATCGTACCTTCGTCTTTAGCCTCTCTTCTCGTCTACATCTTAGCAAAAAGCTTTTCCACTCTGTCTGGTAAGGAAAAACTTTGCCAGCACAGAAAACATCTCCTAACGAGTTCTAGAAGCTGCACGGAGGTCTGCAGACTGTTTTGCAAGAAGAGAAAGAAAGTTGTCCAAAACAGCTTGCAATCGAATGTTCAAGTGAATAGAAAAGGCAGGAGAGTGGTCAGGTACTGTTTTCTCTCAGTTGGCAAGCTGCGCACACAATCGCAGTGTTGTACAGCTTGTTTCATCACCTTTGCGAAGTTGCCGCTCTCTCCGGCTTCCGGAGACGAAGAAGCTGCTTCTTCGCGCAAAGACGATTCTGCCGCTCACAGTGCTCTGCGGTGTGCGCCTTCTGCCGAAAGAGGCCCGGGAGCGGTGCTTAGCTCTGCAGAGCACCGTACCTTCGTCTTTAGCCTCTCTTCTCGTCTACATCTTAGCAAAAAGCTTTTCCACTCTGTCTGGCAAGGAGAAACTGTGCCAGCACAGAAAACATCTCCCATCGTGTTCTAGAGGCTGCACGGAGGTCTGCCGAGTGTTTTGCAAGAAGAGAAAGAAAGTTGTCCAAAACAGCTTCCAATCGAATGTTCATGTGAATAGAAAAGGCAAGAGAGTGGTCAGGTATTGTTTTCTCTCAGTTGGCAAACTGCGAACACAATCGCAGTGTTGTACAGATTGTTTCATCACCTTTGCGAAATTGTCGCTCTCTCCGGCTCCAGGAGACGAAGAAGCTGCTTCTTCGCGCAAAGACGATTCTGCCGCTCACAGTGCTCTGCGGTGTGCGCCTTCTGCCGAAAGACGCCCGGGAGCGGTGCTTAGCTCTGCAGAGCACCGTACCTTCGTCTTTAGCCTCTCTTCTCGTCTACATCTTAGCAAAAAGCTTTTCCACTCTGTCTGGCAAGGAGAAACTGTGCCAGCAGAAAAAACATCTCCCATCGTGTTCTAGAGGCTGCACGGAGGTCTGCCGAGTGTTTTGCAAGATAAGAAAGAAAGTTGTCCAAAACAGCTTCCAATCGTATGTTCAAGTGAATAGAAAAGGCAGGAGAGTGATCAGGTACTGTATTCTCTCAGTTGGCACGCTGCGCACACAATCGCAGTGTTGTACAGCTTGTTTCATCACCTTTGCGAAGTTGCCGCTCTCTCCGGCTCCCGGAGACGAAGAAGCTGCTTCTTCGCGCAAAGACGATTCTGCCGCTCACAGTGCTCTGCGGTGTGCGCCTTCTGCCGAAAGAGGCCCGGGAGATGTGCTTAGCTCTGCAGAGCACCGTACCTTCGTCTTTAGACTCTCTTCTCGTCTACATCTTAGCAAAAAGCTTTTCCACTCTGTCTGGTAAGGAGAAACTGTGCCAGCACAAAAAACATCTCCCATCGTGTTCTAGAGGCTGCACGGAGGTCTGCCGAGTGTTTTGCAAGAAGAGAAAGAAAGTTGTGCAAAACAGCTTGCAATCGAATGTTCATTTGATTGCAAAAGGCAGGAGAGTGGTCAGGTACTGTTTTCTCTCAGTTGGCAAGCTGCGCACACAATCGCAGTGTTGTACAGCTTGTTTCATCACCTTTGCCAAGTTGCCGCTCTCTCCGGCTCCCGGAGACGAAGAAGCTGCTTCTTCGCGCAAAGACGATTCTGCCGCTCACAGTGCTCTGCGGTGTGCGCCTTCTGCCGAAAGAGGTCCGGGAGCGGTGCTTAGCTCTGCAGAGCACCGTACCTTCGTCTTTAGCCTCTCTTCTCGTCTACATCTTAGAAAAAGCTTTTCCACTCTGTCTGGCAAGGAGAAACTGTGCCAGCACAAAAAACATCTCCCATCGTGTTCTAGAGGCTGCACGCAGGTCTGCCGAGTGTTTTGCAAGAAGAGAAAGAAAGTTGTCCAAAACAGCTTGCAATCGAATGTTCGTGTGAATAGAAAAGGCAGGAGAGTGATCAGGTACTGTTTTCTCTCAGTTGGCAAGCTGCGCACACAATCGCAGTGTTGTACAGCTTGTTTCATCACCTTTGCGAAGTTGCCGCTCTCTCCGGCTCCTGGAGACGAAGAAGCTGCTTCTTCGCGCAAAGACGATTCTGCCGCTCACAGTGCTCTGCGGTGTGCGCCTTCTGCCGAAAGACGCCCGGGAGCGGTGCTTAGCTCTGAGAAGCACCATACGTGCTTCTTTAGCCTCTCTTCTCGTCTACATCTTAGCAAAAAGCTTTTCCACTCTGTCTGGCAAGGAGAAACTGTGCCAGCACAGAAAACATCTCCCATCGTGTTCTAGAGGCTGCACGCAGGTCTGCCGAGTGTTTTGCAAGAAGAGAAAGAAAGTTGTCCAAAACAGCTTCCAATCGAATGTTCATGTGAATAGAAAAGGCAGGAGAGTGGTCAGGTACTGTTTTCTCTCAGTTGGCAAGCTGCGCACACAATCGCAGTGTTGTACAGCTTGTTTCATCACCTTTGCGAAGTTGCCGCTCTCTCCGGCTCCCGGAGACGAAGAAGCTGCTTCTTCGCGCAAAGACGATTCTGCCGCTCACAGTGCTCTGCGGTGTGCGCCTTCTGCCGAAAGAGGCCCGGGAGCGGTGCTTAGCTCTGCAGAGCACCGTACCTTCGTCTTTAGCCTCTCTTCTCGTCTACATCTTAGCAAAAAGCTTTTCCACTCTGTCTGGCAAGGAGAAACTGTGCCAGCACAAAAAACATCTCCCATCGTGTTCTAGAGGCTGCACGGAGGTCTGCCGAGTGTTTTGCAAGAAGAGAAAGAAAGTTGTCCAAAACAGCTTGCAATCGAATGTTCATGTGAATAGAAAAGGCAGGAGAGTGGTCAGGTACTGTTTTCTCTCAGTTGGCAAGCTGCGCACACAATCGCAGTGTTGTACAGCTTGTTTCATCACCTTTGCCAAGTTGCCGCTCTCTCCGGCTCCCGGAGACGAAGAAGCTGCTTCTTCGCGCAAAGACGATTCTGCCGCTCACAGTGCTCTGCGGTGTGCGCCTTCTGCCGAAAGAGGCCCGGGAGCGGTGCTTAGCTCTGCAGAGCACCGTACCTTCGTCTTTAGCCTCTCTTCTCGTCTACATCTTAGCAAAAAGCTTTTCCACTCTGTCTGGCAAGGAGAAACTGTGCCAGCACAGAAAACATCTCCCATCGTGTTCTAGAGGCTGCACGGAGGTCTGCCGAGTGTTTTGCAAGAAGAGAAAGAAAGTTGTCCAAAACAGCTTGCAATCGAATGTTCATGTGAATAGAAAAGGCAGGAGAGTGGTCAGGTACTGTTTTCTCTCACTTGGCAAGTTGCGCACACAATCGCAGTGTTGTACAGCTTGTTTCTTCACCTTTGCGAAGCTGCCGCTCTCTGCGGCTCCCGGAGACGAAGAAGCTGCTTCTTCGCGCAAAGACGATTCTGCTGCTCCCAGTGCTCTGCGGTGTGCGCCTTCTGCCGAAAGAGCCCCGGGAGCGGTGCTTAGCTCTGCAGAGCACCGTACCTTCGTCTTTAGCCTCTCTTCTCGTCTACATCTTAGCAAAAAGCTTTTCCACTCTGTCTGGCAAGGAGAAACTGTGCCAGCACAGAAAACATCTCCCATCGTGTTCTAGAGGCTGCACGGAGGTCTGCCGAGTGTTTTGCAAGAAGAGAAAGAAAGTTGTCCAAAACAGCTTGCAATCGAATGTTCATGTGAATAGAAAAGGCAGGAGAGTGGTCAGGTACTGTTTTCTCTCAGTTGGCAAGCTGCGCACACAATCGCAGTGTTGTACAGCTTGTTTCATCACCTTTGCCAAGTTGCCGCTCTCTCCGGCTCCCGGAGACGAAGAAGCTGCTTCTTCGCGCAAAGACGATTCTGCCGCTCACAGTGCTCTGCTGTGTGCGCCTTCTGCCGAAAAAGGCCCAGGAGCTGTGCTTAGCTCTGCAGAGCACCGTACCTTCGTCTTTAGCCTCTCTTCTCGTCTACATCTTAGCAAAAAGCTTTTCCACTCTGTCTGGCAAGGAGAAACTGTGCCAGCACAAAAAACATCTCCCATCGTGTTCTAGAGGCTGCACGGAGGTCTGCCGAGTATTTTGCAAGAAGAGAAAGAAAGTTGTCCAAAACAGCTTGCAATCGAATGTTCATGTGAATAGAAAAGGCAGGAGAGTGGTCAGGTACTGTTTTCTCTCAGTTGGCAAGCTGCGCACACAATCGCAGTGTTGTACAGCTTGTTTCATCACCTTTGCGAAGTTGCCGCTCTCTCCGGCTCCCAGAGACGAAGAAGCTGCTTCTTCGCGCAAAGACGATTCTGCCGCTCACAGTGCTCTGCGGTGTGCGCCTTCTGCCGAAAGAGCCCCGGGAGCTGTGCTTAGCTCTGCAGAGCACCGTACCTTCGTTTTTAGCCTCTCTTCTCGTCTACATCTTAGCAAAAAGCTTTTCCACTCTGTCTGGCAAGGAGAAACTGTGCCAGCACAGAAAACATCTCCCATCGTGTTCTAGAGGCTGCACGCAGGTCTGCCGAGTGCTTTGCAAGAAGAGAAAGAAAGTTGTCCAAAACAGCTTGCAATCGAATGTTCAAGTGAATAGAAAAGGCAGGAGAGTGGTCAGGTACTGTTTTCTCTCAGTTGGCAAGCTGCGCACACAATCGCAGTGCTGTACAGCTTGTTTCATCACCTTTGCGAAGTTGCCGCTCTCTCCGGCTTCCGGAGACGAAGAAGCTGCTTCTTCGCGCAAAGACGATTCTGCCGCTCACAGTGCTCTGCGGTGTGCGCCTTCTGCCGAAAGAGGCCCGGGAGATGTGCTTAGCTCTGCAGAGCACCGTACCTTCGTCTTTAGCCTCTCTTCTCGTCTACATCTTAGCAAAAAGCTTTTCCACTCTGTCTGGCAAGGAGAAACTGTGCCAGCACAGAAAACATCTCCCATCGTGTTCTAGAGGCTGCACGGAGGTCTGCCGAGTGTTTTGCAAGAAGAGAAAGAAAGTTGTCCAAAACAGCTTGCAATCGAATGTTCATGTGAATAGAAAAGGCAGGAGAGTGGTCAGGTACTGTTTTCTCTCAGTTGGCAAGCTGCGCACACAATCGCAGTGTTGTACAGCTTGTTTCATCACCTTTGCGAAGTTGCCGCTCTCTCCGGCTCCCGGAGACGAAGAAGCTGCTTCTTCGCGCAAAGACGATTCTGCCGCTCACAGTGCTCTGCGGTGTGCGCCTTCTGCCGAAAGAGCCCCGGGAGCTGTGCTTAGCTCTGCAGAGCACCGTACCTTCGTCTTTAGCCTCTCTTCTCGTCTACATCTTAGCAAAAAGCTTTTCCACTCTGTCTGGCAAGGAGAAACTGTGCCAGCACAGAAAACATCTCCCATCGTGTTCTAGAGGCTGCACGCAGGTCTGCCGAGTGCTTTGCAAGAAGAGAAAGAAAGTTGTCCAAAACAGCTTGCAATCGAATGTTCAAGTGAATAGAAAAGGCAGGAGAGTGGTCAGGTACTGTTTTCTCTCAGTTGGCAAGCTGCGCACACAATCGCAGTGTTGTACAGCTTGTTTCATCACCTTTGCGAAGTTGCCGCTCTCTCCGGCTCCCGGAGACGAAGAAGCTGCTTCTTCGCGCAAAGATGATTCTGCCGCTCACAGTGCTCTGCGGTGTGCGGCTTCTGCCGAATGAGGTCCGGGAGCGGTGCTTAGCTCTGCAGAGCACCGTACCTTCGTCTTTAGCCTCTCTTCTCGTCTACATCTTAGCAAAAAGCTTTTCCACTCTGTCTGGCAAGGAGAAACTGTGCCAGCACAAAAAACATCTCCCATCGTGTTCTAGAGGCTGCACGCAGGTCTGCCGAGTGTTTTGCAAGAAGAGAAAGAAAGTTGTCCAAAACAGCTTGCAATCGAATGTTCATGTGAATAGAAAAGGCAGGAGAGTGATCAGGTACTGTTTTCTCTCAGTTGGCAAGCTGCGCACACAATCGCAGTGTTGTACAGCTTGTTTCATCACCTTTGCGAAGCTGCCGCTCTCTCCGGCTCCCGGAGACGAAGAAGCTGCTTCTTCGCGCAAAGACGATTCTGCCGCTCACAGTGCTCTGCGGTGTGCGCCTTCTGCCGAAAGAGCCCCGGGAGATGTGCTTAGCTCTGCAGAGCACCGTACCTTCGTCTTTAGCCTCTCTTCTCGTCTACATCTTAGCAAAAAGCTTTTCCACTCTGTCTGGCAAGGAGAAACTGTGCCAGCACAGAAAACAGCTCCCATCGTGTTCTAGAGGCTGCACGCAGGTCTGCCGAGTGTTTTGCAAGAAGAGAAAGAAAGTTGTCCAAAACAGCTTGCAATCGAATGTTCATGTGAATAGAAAAGGCAGGAGAGTGGTCAGGTACTGTTTTCTCTCAGTTGGCAAGCTGCGCACACAATCGCAGTGTTGTACAGCTTGTTTCATCACCTTTGCCAAGTTGCCGCTCTCTCCGGCTCCCGGAGACGAAGAAGCTGCTTCTTCGCGCAAAGACGATTCTGCCGCTCACTGTGCTCTGCGGTGTGCGCCTTCTGCCGAAAGAGGTCCGGGAGCGGTGCTTAGCTCTGCAGAGCACCTTACCTTCGTCTTTAGCCTCTCTTCTCGTCTACATCTTAGCAAAAAGCTTTTCCACTCTGTCTGGCAAGGAGAAACTGTGCCAGCACAAAAAACATCTCCCATCGTGTTCTAGAGGCTGCACGGAGGTCTGCCGAGTGTTTTGCAAGAAGAGAAAGAAAGTTGTCCAAAACAGCTCCCAATCGTATGTTCAAGTGAATAGAAAAGGCAGGAGAGTGGTCAGGTACTGTTTTCTCTCACTTGGCAAGCTGCGAACACAATCGCAGTGTTGTACAGCTTGTTTCATCACCTTTGCGAAGTTGCCGCTCTCTCCGGCTCCCGGAGACGAAGAAGCTGCTTCTTCGCGCAAAGACGATTCTGCCGCTCACAGTGCTCTGCGGTGTGCGCCTTCTGCCGAAAGAGCCCCGGGAGATGTGCTTAGCTCTGCAGAGCACCGTATCTTCGTCTTTAGCCTCTCTTCTCGTCTACATCTTAGCAAAAAGCTTTTCCACTCTGTCTGGCAAGGAGAAACTGTGCCAGCAGAAAAAACATCTCCCATCGTGTTCTAGAGGCTGCACGGAGGTCTGCCGAGTGTTTTGCAAGAAGAGAAAGAAAGTTGTCCAAAACAGCTTGCAATCGAAGGTTCATGCGATTGCAAAAGTCAGGAGAGTGGTCAGGTACTGTTTTCTCTCAGTTGGCAAGCTGCGCACACGATCGCAGGGTTGTAAAGCTTGTTTCATCACCTTTGCGAAGTTGCCGCTCTCTCCGGCTCCCGGAGACGAAGAAGCTGCTTCTTCGCGCAAAGACGATTCTGCCGCTCACAGTGCTCTGCGGTGTGCGCCTTCTGCCGAAAGAGCCCCGGGAGCGGTGCTTAGCTCTGCAGAGTACCGTACCTTCGTCTTTAGCCTCTCTTCTCGTCTACATCTTAGAAAAAGCTTTTCCACTCTGTCTGGCAAGGAGAAACTGTGCCAGCACAGAAAACATCTCCCATCGTGTTCTAGAGGCTGCACGCAGGTCTGCCGAGTGTTTTGCAAGAAGAGAAAGAAAGTTGTCCAAAACAGCTTGCAATCGAATGTTCATGTGAATAGAAAAGGCAGGAGAGTGGTCAGGTACTGTTTTCTCTCAGTTGGCAAGCTGCGCACACAATCGCAGTGTTGTACAGCTTGTTTCATCACCTTTGCGAAGTTGCCGCTCTCTCCGGCTCCCGGAGACGAAGAAGCTGCTTCTTCGCGCAAAGACGATTCTGCCGCTCACAGTGCTCTGCGGTGTGCGCCTTCTGCCGAAAGAGGTCCTGGAGCTGTGCTTAGCTCTGCAGAGCACCATACCTGCTTCTTTAGCCTCTCTTCTCGTCTACATCTTAGCAAAAAGCTTTTCCACTCTGTCTGGCAAGGAGAAACTGTGCCAGCACAAAAAACATCTCCCATCGTGTTCTAGAGGCTGCACGCAGGTCTGCCGAGTGTTTTGCAAGAAGAGAAAGAAAGTTGTCCAAAACAGCTTGCAATCGAATGTTCATGTGAATAGAAAAGGCAGGAGAGTGATCAGGTACTGTTTTCTCTCAGTTGGCAAGCTGCGCACACAATCGCAGTGTTGTACAGCTTGTTTCATCACCTTTGCGGAGTTGCCGCTCTCTCCGGCTCCCGGAGACGAAGAAGCTGCTTCTTCGCGCAAAGACGATTCTGCCGCTCACAGTGCTCTGCGGTGTGCGCCTTCTGCCGAAAGAGCCCCGGGAGCTGTGCTTAGCTCTGAGAAGCACCATACGTGCTTCTTTAGCCTCTCTTCTCGTCTACATCTTAGCAAAAAGCTTTTCCACTCTGTCTGGCAAGGAGAAACTGTGCCAGCACAGAAAACATCTCCCATCGTGTTCTAGAGTCTGCACGGAGGTCTGCCGAGTGTTTTGCAAGAAGAGAGAGAAAGTTGTCCAAAACAGCTTGCAATCGAATGTTCATGTGAATAGAAAAGGCAGGAGAGTGGTCAGGTACTGTTTTCTCTCAGTTGGCAAGCTGCGCACACAATCGCAGTGTTGTACATCTTGTTTCATCACCTTTGCCAAGTTGCCGCTCTCTCCGGCTCCCGGAGACGAAGAAGCTGCTACTTCGCGCAAAGACGATTCTGCCGCTCACAGTGCTCTGCGGTGTGCGCCTTCTGCCGAAAGACGCCCGGGAGCTGTGCTTAGCTCTGCAGAGCACCGTACCTTCGTCTTTAGCCTCTCTTCTCGTCTACATCTTAGCAAAAAGCTTTTCCAATCTGTCTGGCAAGGAGAAACTGTGCCAGAACAGAAAACATCTCCCATCGTGTTCTAGAGGCTGCACGCAGGTCTGCCGAGTGTTTTGCAAGAAGAGAAAGAAAGTTGTCCAAAACAGCTTCCAATCGAATGTTCAAGTGAATAGAAAAGGCAGGAGAGTGGTCAGGTACGGTTTTCTCTCAGTTGGCAAGCTGCGCACACAATCGCAGTGTTGTACAGCTTGTTTCATCACCTTTGCGAAGTTGCCGCTCTCTCCGGCTTCCGGAGACGAAGAAGCTGCTTCTTCGCGCAAAGACGATTCTGCCGCTCACAGTGCTCTGCGGAGTGCGTCTTCTGCCGAAAGAGGCCCGGGAGCGGTGCTTAGCTCTGCAGAGCACCGTACCTTCGTCTTTAGCCTCTCTTCTCGTCTACATCTTAGCAAAAAGCTTTTCCACTCTGTCTGGCAAGGAGAAACTGTGCCAGCACAAAAAACATCTCCCATCGTGTTCTAGAGGCTGCACGGAGGTCTGCCGAGTGTTTTGCAAGAAGAGAAAGAAAGTTGTCCAAAACAGCTTGCAATCGAATGTTCATGTGAATAGAAAAGGCAGGAGAGTGGTCAGGTACTGTTTTCTCTCAGTTGGCAAGCTGCGCACACAATCGCAGTGTTGTACAGCTTGTTTCATCACCTTTGCGAAGTTGCCGCTCTCTCCGGCTCCCGGAGACGAAGAAGCTGCTTCTTCGCGCAAAGACCATTCTGCCGCTCACAGTGCTCTGCGGTGTGCGCCTTCTGCCGAAAGAGGTCCGGGAGCGGTGCTTAGCTCTGCAGAGCACCGTACCTTCGTCTTTAGCCTCTCTTCTCGTCTACATCTTGGCAAAAAGCTTTTCCACTCTGTCTGGCAAGGAGAAACTGTGCCAGCACAAAAAACATCTCCCATCGTGTTCTAGAGGCTGCACGGAGGACTGCCGAGTGTTTTGCAAGAAGAGAAAGAAAGTTGTCCAAAACAGCTTGCAATCGAATGTTCATGTGAATAGAAAAGGCAGGAGAGTGGTCAGGTACTGTTTTCTCTCAGTTGGCAAACTGCGCACACAATCGCAGTGTTGTACAGCTTGTTTCATCACCTTTGCGAAATTGTCGCTCTCTCTGGCTCCCGGAGACGAAGAAGCTGCTTCTTCGCGCAAAGACGATTCTGCCGCTCACAGTGCCCTGCGGTGTGCGCCTTCTGCCGAAAGAGGTCCGGGAGCGGTGCTTAGCTCTGCAGAGCACCGTACCTTCGTCTTTAGCCTCTCTTCTCGTCTACATCTTAGCAAAAAGCTTTTCCACTCTGTCTGGCAAGGAGAAACTGTGCCAGCACAGAAAACATCTCCCATCGTCTTCTAGAGGCTGCACGGAGGTCTGCCGAGTGTTTTGCAAGAAGAGAGAGAAAGTTGTCCAAAACAGCTTGCAATGGAATGTTCATGTGATTGCAAAAGGCAGGAGAGTGGTCAGGTACTGTTTTCTCTCAGTTGGCAAACTGCGCACACAATCGCAGGGTTGTACAGCTTGTTTCATCACCTTTGCGAAGTTGCCGCTCTCTCCGGCTCCCGGAGACGAAGAAGCTGCTTCTTCGCGCAAAGACGATTCTGCCGCTCACAGTGCTCTGCGGTGTGCGCCTTCTGCCGAAAGACGCCCGGGAGCTGTGCTTAGCTCTGAGAAGCACCATACGTGCTTCTTTAGCCTCTCTTCTCGTCTACATCTTAGCAAAAAGCTTTTCCACTCTGTCTGGCAAGGAGAAACTTTGCCAGCACAAAAAACATCTCCCATCGTGTTCTAGAGGCTGCACGGAGGTCTGCCGAGTGTTTTGCAAGAAGAGAAAGAAAGTTGTCCAAAACAGCTTGCAATCGAATGTTCATGTGAATAGAAAATGCAGGAGAGTGGTCAGGTACTGTTTTCTCTCAACTGGCAAGCTGCGCATACAATCGCAGTGTTGTACGGCTTGTTTCATCACCTTTGCGAAGAGGCCGCTCTCTCCGGCTCCCGGAGACGAAGAAGCTGGTTTTTGGCCAAAGACGATTCTGCCGCTCACAGTGCTCTGCAGTGTGTGTCTTCTGCCGAAAGACGCCCGGGAGCTGTGCTTAGCTCTGAGAAGCACCATACGTGCTTCTTTAGCCTCTCTTCTCGTCTACATCTTAGCAAAAAGCTTTTCCACTCTGTCTGGCAAGGAGAAACTTTGCCAGCACAAAAAACATCTCCCATCGTGTTCTAGAGGCTGCACGGAGGTCTGCCGAGTGTTTTGCAAGAAGAGAAAGAAAGTTGTCCAAAACAGCTTGCAATCGAATGTTCATGTGAATAGAAAATGCAGGAGAGTGGTCAGGTACTGTTTTCTCTCAACTGGCAAGCTGCGCATACAATCGCAGTGTTGTACGGCTTGTTTCATCACCTTTGCGAAGAGGCCGCTCTCTCCGGCTCCCGGAGACGAAGAAGCTGGTTTTTGGCCAAAGACGATTCTGCCGCTCACAGTGCTCTGCAGTGTGTGTCTTCTGCCGAAAGAGCCCCGGGAGCTGTGCTTAGCTCTGCAGAGCACCATACCTGCTTCTTTAGCCTCTCAACTCGTCTACATCTTAGCAAAAAGCTTTTCCACTCTGTCTGGCAAGGAGAAACTCTGCCAGCACAAAAAACATCTCCCATCGTGTTCTAGAGGCTGCACGGAGGTCTGCCGAGTGTTTTGCAAGAAGAGAAAGAAAGTTGTCCAAAATAGCTTGCAATCGAATGTTCATGTGAATAGAAAAGGCAGGAGAGTGGTCAGGTACTGTTTTCTCTCAGTTGGCAAGCTGCGCACACAATCGCAGTGTTGTACAGCTTGTTTCATCACCTTTGCGAAGTTGCCGCTCTCTCCGGCTCCCAGAGACGAAGAAGCTGCTTCTTCGCGCAAAGACGATTCTGCCGCTCATAGTGCTCTGCGGTGTGCGCCTTCTGCCGAAAGAGGTCCGGGAGCGGTGCTTAGCTCTGCAGAGCACCGTACCTTCGTCTTTAGCCTCTCTTCTCGTCTACATCTTAGCAAAAAGCTTTTCCACTCTGTCTGGCAAGGAGAAACTGTGCCAGCACAGAAAACATCTCCCATCGTGTTCTAGAGGCTGCACGGAGGTCTGCCGAGTGTTTTGCAAGAAGAGAAAGAAAGTTGTCCAAAACAGCTTGCAAGCGAATGTTCAAGTGAATAGAAAAGGCAGGAGAGTGGTCAGGTACTGTTTTCTCTCAGTTGGCAAGCTGCGCACACAATCGCAGTGTTGTACAGCTTGTTTCATCACCTTTGCGAAGTTGCCGCTCTCTCCGGCTCCCGGAGACGAAGAAGCTGCTTTTTCGCCCAAAGACGATTCTGCCGCTCACAGTGCTCTGCTGTGTGCGCCTTCTGCCGAAAGAGGCCCGGGAGCGGTGCTTAGCTCTGCAGAGCACCGTACCTTCGTCTTTAGCCTCTCTTCTCGTCTACATCTTAGCAAAAAGCTTTTCCACTCTGTCTGGCAAGGAGAAACTGTGCCAGCACAGAAAACATCTCCCATCGTGTTCTAGAGGCTGCACGGAGGTCTGCCGAGTGTTTTGCAAGAAGAGAAAGAAAGTTGTCCAAAACAGCTTGCAAGCGAATGTTCAAGTGAATAGAAAAGGCAGGAGAGTGGTCAGGTACTGTTTTCTCTCAGTTGGCAAGCTGCGCACACAATCGCAGTGTTGTACAGCTTGTTTCATCACCTTTGCGAAGTTGCCGCTCTCTCCGGCTCCCGGAGACGAAGAAGCTGCTTCTTCGCGCAAAGACGATTCTGCCGCTCACAGTGCTCTGCGGTGTGCGCCTTCTGCCGAAAGAGGTCCGGGAGCTGTGCTTAGCTCTGCAGAGCATCGTACCTTCGTCTTTAGCCTCTCTTCTCGTCTACATCTTAGCAAAAAGCTTTTCCACTCTGTCTGGTAAGGAAAAACTTTGCCAGCACAGAAAACATCTCCTAACGAGTTCTAGAAGCTGCACGGAGGTCTGCAGACTGTTTTGCAAGAAGAGAAAGAAAGTTGTCCAAAACAGCTTCCAATCGAATATTCAAGTGAATAGAAAAGGCAGGAGAGTGGTCAGGTACGGTTTTCTCTCACTTGGCAAGCTGCGCACACAATCGCAGTGTTGTACAGCTTGTTTCATCACCTTTGCGAAGTTGCCGCTCTCTCCGGCTTCCGGAGACGAAGAAGCTGCTTCTTCGCGCAAGGACGATTCTGCCGCTCACAGTGCTCTGCGGTGTGCGCCTTCTGCCGAAAGAGGCCCGGGAGCGGTGCTTAGCTCTGCAGAGCACCGTACCTTCGTCTTTAGCCTCTCTTCTCGTCTACATCTTAGCAAAAAGCTTTTCCACTCTGTCTGGCAAGGAGAAACTGTGCCAGCACAGAAAACATCTCCCATCGTGTTCTAGAGGCTGCACGCAGGTCTGCCGAGTGTTTTGCAAGAAGAGAAAGAAAGTTGTCCAAAACAGCTTGCAATCGAATGTTCATGTGAATAGAAAAGGCAAGAGAGTGGTCAGGTACTGTTTTCTCTCAGTTGGCAAACTGCGAACACAATCGCAGTGTTGTACAGCTTGTTTCATCACCTTTGCCAAGTTGCCGCTCTCTCCGGCTCCCGGAGACGAAGAAGCTGCTTCTTCGCGCAAAGACGATTCTGCCGCTCACAGTGCTCTGCGGTGTGCGCCTTCTGCCGAAAGAGGTCCGGGAGCGGTGCTTAGATCTGCAGAGCACCGTACCTTCGTCTTTAGCCTCTCTTCTCGTCTACATCTTAGAAAAAGCTTTTCCACTCTGTCTGGCAAGGAGAAACTGTGCCAGCACAAAAAACATCTCCCATCGTGTTCTAGAGGCTGCACGCAGGTCTGCCGAGTGCTTTGCAAGAAGAGAAAGAAAGTTGTCCAAAACAGCTTGCAATCGAATGTTCGTGTGAATAGAAAAGGCAGGAGAGTGATCAGGTACTGTTTTCTCTCAGTTGGCAAGCTGCGCACACAATCGCAGTGTTGTACAGCTTGTTTCATCACCTTTGCGAAGTTGCCGCTCTCTCCGGCTCCTGGAGACGAAGAAGCTGCTTCTTCGCGCAAAGACGATTCTGCCGCTCACAGTGCTCTGCGGTGTGCGCCTTCTGCCGAAAGAGCCCCGGGAGCTGTGCTTAGCTCTGAGAAGCACCATTCGTGCTTCTTTAGCCTCTCTTCTCGTCTACATCTTAGCAAAAAGCTTTTCCACTCTGTCTGGCAAGGAGAAACTGTGCCAGCACAGAAAACATCTCCCATCGTGTTCTAGAGGCTGCACGCAGGTCTGCCTAGTGTTTTGCAAGAAGAGAAAGAAAGTTGTCCAAAACAGCTTCCAATCGAATGTTCATGTGAATAGAAAAGGCAGGAGAGTGGTCAGGTACTGTTTTCTCTCAGTTGGCAAGCTGCGCACACAATCGCAGTGTTGTACAGCTTGTTTCATCACCTTTGCGAAGTAGCCGCTCTCTCCGGCTCCCGGAGACGAAGAAGCTGCTTCTTCGCGCAAAGACGATTCTGCCGCTCACAGTGCTCTGCGGTGTGCGCCTTCTGCCGAAAGAGGTCCGGGAGCTGTGCTTAGCTCTGCAGAGCACCATACCTGCTTCTTTAGCCTCTCTTCTCGTCTACATCTTAGCAAAAAGCTTTTCCACTCTGTCTGGCAAGGAGAAACTGTGCCAGCAGAAAAAACATCTCCCATCGTGTTCTAGAGGCTGCACGCAGGTCTGCCGAGTGTTTTGCAAGAAGAGAAAGAAAGTTGTCCAAAACAGCTTGCAATCGAATGTTCATGTGAATAGAAAAGGCAGGAGAGTGATCAGGTTCTGTTTTCTCTCAGTTGGCAAGCTGCGCACACAATCGCAGTGTTGTACAGCTTCTTTCATCACCTTTGCGAAGTTGCCGCTCTCTCCGGCTCCCGGAGACGAAGAAGCTGCTTCTTCGCGCAAAGACCATTCTGCCGCTCACAGTGCTCTGCGGTGTGCGCCTTCTGCCGAAAGAGCCCCGGGAGCTGTGCTTAGCTCTGAGAAGCACCATACGTGCTTCTTTAGCCTCTCTTCTCGTCTACATCTTAGCAAAAAGCTTTTCCACTCTGTCTGGCAAGGAGAAACTGTGCCAGCACAGAAAACATCTCCCATCGTGTTCTAGAGGCTGCACGGAGGTCTGCCGAGTGTTTTGCAAGAAGAGAAAGAAAGTTGTCCAAAACAGCTTGCAATCGAATGTTCATGTGAATAGAAAAGGCAGGAGAGTGGTCAGGTACTGTTTTCTCTCACTTGGCAAGCTGCGCACACAATCGCAGTGTTGTACAGCTTGTTTCATCACCTTTGCGAAGTTGCCGCTCTCTCCGGCTCCCGGAGACGAAGAAGCTGCTTCTTCGCCCAAAGACGATTCTGCCGCTCACAGTGCTCTGCGGAGTGCGCCTTCTGCCGAAAGACGCCCGGGAGCGGTGCTTAGCTCTGCAGAGCACCGTACCTTCGTCTTTAGCCTCTCTTCTCGTCTACATCTTAGCAAAAAGCTTTTCCACTCTGTCTGGCAAGGAGAAACTGTGCCAGCACAGAAAACATCTCCCATCGTGTTCTAGAGGCTGCACGGAGGTCTGCCGAGTGTTTTGCAAGAAGAGAAAGAAAGTTGTCCAAAACAGCTTGCAATCGAATGTTCATGTGAATAGAAAAGGCAGGAGAGTGCTCAGGTACTGTTTTCTCTCACTTGGCAAGCTGCGCACACAATCGCAGTGTTGTACAGCTTGTTTCATCACCTTTGCGAAGTTGCCGCTCTCTCCGGCTCCCGGAGACGAAGAAGCTGCTTCTTCGCGCAAAGACGATTCTGCCGCTCACAGTGCTCTGCGGTGTGCGCCTTCTGCCGAAAGAGGCCCGGGAGCGGTGCTTAGCTCTGCAGAGCACCGTACCTTCGTCTTTAGCCTCTCTTCTCGTCTACATCTTAGCAAAAAGCTTTTCCACTCTGTCTGGCAAGGAGAAACTGTGCCAGCACAGAAAACATCTCCCATCGTGTTCTAGAGGCTGCACGGAGGTCTGCCGAGTGTTTTGCAAGAAGAGAAAGAAAGTTGTCCAAAACAGCTTGCAATCGAATGTTCATGTGAATAGAAAAGGCAGGAGAGTGGTCAGGTACTGTTTTCTCTCACTTGGCAAGTTGCGCACACAATCGCAGTGTTGTACAGCTTGTTTCTTCACCTTTGCGAAGCTGCCGCTCTCTCCGGCTCCCGGAGACGAAGAAGCTGCTTCTTCGCGCAAAGACGATTCTGCTGCTCCCAGTGCTCTGCGGTGTGCGCCTTCTGCCGAAAGAGCCCCGGGAGCGGTGCTTAGCTCTGCAGAGCACCGTACCTTCGTCTTTAGCCTCTCTTCTCGTCTACATCTTAGCAAAAAGCTTTTCCACTGTGTCTGGCAAGGAGAAACTGTGCCAGCACAGAAAACATCTCCCATCGTGTTCTAGAGGCTGCACGGAGGTCTGCCGAGTGTTTTGCAAGAAGAGAAAGAAAGTTGTCCAAAACAGCTTGCAATCGAATGTTCATGTGAATAGAAAAGGCAGGAGAGTGGTCAGGTACTGTTTTCTCTCAGTTGGCAAGCTGCGCACACAATCGCAGTGTTGTACAGCTTGTTTCATCACCTTTGCGAAGTTGCCGCTCTCTCCGGCTCCCGGAGACGAAGAAGCTGCTTCTTCGCGCAAAGACGATTCTGCCGCTCACAGTGCTCTGCTGTGTGCGCCTTCTGCCGAAAAAGGCCCAGGAGCTGTGCTTAGCTCTGCAGAGCACCGTACCTTCGTCTTTAGCCTCTCTTCTCGTCTACATCTTAGCAAAAAGCTTTTCCACTCTGTCTGGCAAGGAGAAACTGTGCCAGCACAAAAAACATCTCCCATCGTGTTCTAGAGGCTGCACGCAGGTCTGCCGAGTATTTTGCAAGAAGAGAAAGAAAGTTGTCCAAAACAGCTTGCAATCGAATGTTCATGTGAATAGAAAAGGCAGGAGAGTGGTCAGGTACTGTTTTCTCTCAGTTGGCAAGCTGCGCACACAATCGCAGTGTTGTACAGCTTGTTTCATCACCTTTGCGAAGTTGCCGCTCTCTCCGGCTCCCGGAGACGAAGAAGCTGCTTCTTCGCGCAAAGACGATTCTGCCGCTCACAGTGCTCTGCGGTGTGCGCCTTCTGCCGAAAGAGCCCCGGGAGCGGTGCTTAGCTCTGCAGGGCACCGTACCTTCGTCTTTAGCCTCTCTTCTCGTCTACATCTTAGCAAAAAGCTTTTCCACTCTGTCTGGCAAGGAGAAACTGTGCCAGCACAAAAAACATCTCCCATCGTGTTCTAGAGGCTGCACGGAGGTCTGCCGAGTATTTTGCAAGAAGAGAAAGAAAGTTGTCCAAAACAGCTTGCAATCGAATGTTCATGTGAATAGAAAAGGCAGGAGAGTGGTCAGGTACTGTTTTCTCTCAGTTGGCAAGCTGCGCACACAATCGCAGTGTTGTACAGCTTGTTTCATCACCTTTGCGAAGTTGCCGCTCTCTCCGGCTCCCGGAGACGAAGAAGCTGCTTCTTCGCGCAAAGACGATTCTGCCGCTCACAGTGCTCTGCGGTGTGCGCCTTCTGCCGAAAGAGCCCCGGGAGCGGTGCTTAGCTCTGCAGGGCACCGTACCTTCGTCTTTAGCCTCTCTTCTCGTCTACATCTTAGCAAAAAGCTTTTCCACTCTGTCTGGCAAGGAGAAACTGTGCCAGCACAGAAAACATCTCCCATCGTGTTCTAGAGGCTGCACGCAGGTCTGCCGAGTGTTTTGCAAGAAGAGAAAGAAAGTTGTCCAAAACAGCTTGCAATCGAATGTTCATGTGAATAGAAAAGGCAGGAGAGTGGTCAGGTACTGTTTTCTCTCAGTTGGCAAGCTGCGCACACAATCGCAGTGTTGTACAGCTTGTTTCATCACCTTTGCGAAGTTGCCGCTCTCTCCGGCTCCCAGAGACGAAGAAGCTGCTTCTTCGCGCAAAGACGATTCTGCAGCTCACAGTGCTCTGCGGTGTGCGCCTTCTGCCGAAAGAGCCCCGGGAGCTGTGCTTAGCTCTGCAGAGCACCGTACCTTCGTCTTTAGCCTCTCTTCTCGTCTACATCTTAGCAAAAAGCTTTTCCACTCTGTCTGGCAAGGAGAAACTGTGCCAGCACAGAAAACATCTCCCATCGTGTTCTAGAGGCTGCACGCAGGTCTGCCGAGTGCTTTGCAAGAAGAGAAAGAAAGTTGTCCAAAACAGCTTGCAATCGAATGTTCAAGTGAATAGAAAAGGCAGGAGAGTGGTCAGGTACTGTTTTCTCTCAGTTGGCAAGCTGCGCACACAATCGCAGTGTTGTACAGCTTGTTTCATCACCTTTGCGAAGTTGCCGCTCTCTCCGGCTTCCGGAGACGAAGAAGCTGCTTCTTCGCGCAAAGACGATTCTGCCGCTCACAGTGCTCTGCGGTGTGCGCCTTCTGCCGAAAGAGGCCCGGGAGCGGTGCTTAGCTCTGCAGAGCACCGTACCTTCGTCTTTAGCCTCTCTTCTCGTCTACATCTTAGCAAAAAGCTTTTCCACTCTGTCTGGCAAGGAGAAACTGTGCCAGCACAGAAAACATCTCCCATCGTGTTCTAGAGGCTGCACGGAGGTCTGCCGAGTGTTTTGCAAGAAGAGAAAGAAAGTTGTCCAAAACAGCTTCCAATCGAATGTTCAAGTGAATAGAAAAGGCAGGAGAGTGGTCAGGTACTGTTTTCTCTCAGTTGGCAAGCTGCGCACACAATCGCAGTGTTGTACAGCTTGTTTCATCACCTTTGCGAAGTTGCCGCTCTCTCCGGCTCCCGGAGACGAAGAAGCTGCTTCTTCGCGCAAAGACCTTTCTGCCGCTCACAGTGCTCTGCGGTGTGCGCCTTCTGCCGAAAGAGGTCCGGGAGCGGTGCTTAGCTCTGCAGAGCACCGTACCTTCGTCTTTAGGCTCTCTTCTCGTCTACATCTTGGCAAAAAGCTTTTCCACTCTGTCTGGCAAGGAGAAACTGTGCCAGCACAAAAAACATCTCCCATCGTGTTCTAGAGGCTGCACGGAGGACTGCCGAGTGTTTTGCAAGAAGAGAAAGAAAGTTGTCCAAAACAGCTTGCAATCGAATGTTCATGTGAATAGAAAAGGCAAGAGAGTGGTCAGGTACTGTTTTCTCTCAGTTGGCAAACTGCGCACACAATCGCAGTGTTGTACAGCTTGTTTCATCACCTTTGCGAAATTGTCGCTCTCTCTGGCTCCCGGAGACGAAGAAGCTGCTTCTTCGCGCAAAGACGATTCTGCCGCTCACAGTGCCCTGCGGTGTGCGCCTTCTGCCGAAAGAGGTCCGGGAGCGGTGCTTAGCTCTGCAGAGCACCGTACCTTCGTCTTTAGCCTCTCTTCTCGTCTACATCTTAGCAAAAAGCTTTTCCACTCTGTCTGGCAAGGAGAAACTGTGCCAGCACAGAAAACATCTCCCATCGTCTTCTAGAGGCTGCACGGAGGTCTGCCGAGTGTTTTGCAAGAAGAGAGAGAAAGTTGTCCAAAACAGCTTGCAATGGATTGTTCATGTGATTGCAAAAGGCAGGAGAGTGGTCAGGTACTGTTTTCTCTCAGTTGGCAAACTGCGCACACAATCGCAGGGTTGTACAGCTTGTTTCATCACCTTTGCGAAGTTGCCGCTCTCTCCGGCTCCCGGAGACGAAGAAGCTGCTTCTTCGCGCAAAGACGATTCTGCCGCTCACAGTGCTCTGCGGTGTGCGCCTTCTGCCGAAAGAGCCCCGGGAGCGGTGCTTAGCTCTGCAGAGTACCGTACCTTCGTCTTTAGCGTCTCTTCTCGTCTACATCTTAGAAAAAGCTTTTCCACTCTGTCTGGCAAGGAGAAACTGTGCCAGCACAGAAAACATCTCCCATCGTGTTCTAGAGGCTGCACGGAGCTCTGCCGAGTGTTTTGCAAGAAGAGAAAGAAAGTTGTCCAAAACAGCTTCCAATCGAATGTTCATGTGAATAGAAAAGGCAGGAGAGTGGTCAGGTACTGTTTTCTCTCAGTTGGCAAGCTGCGCACACAATCGCAGTGTTGTACAGCTTGTTTCATCACCTTTGCGAAGTTGCCGCTCTCTCCGGCTCCCGGAGACGAAGAAGCTGCTTCTTCGCGCAAAGACGATTCTGCCGCTCACAGTGCTCTGCGGTGTGCGCCTTCTGCCGAAAGAGGTCCGGGAGCGGTGCTTAGCTCTGCAGAGCACCGTACCTTCGTCTTTAGCCTCTCTTCTCGTCTACATCTTAGCAAAAAGCTTTTCCGCTCTGTCTGGCAAGGAGAAACTGTGCCAGCACAAAAAACATCTCCCATCGTGTTCTAGAGGCTGCACGGAGGTCTGCCGAGTGTTTTGCAAGAAGAGAAAGAAAATTGTCCAAAACAGCTTGCAATCGAATGTTCATGTGAATAGAAAAGGCAGGAGAGTGATCAGGTACTGTTTTCTCTCAGTTGGCAAGCTGCGCACACAATCGCAGTGTTGTACAGCTTGTTTCATCACCTTTGCGAAGTTGCCGCTCTCTCCGGCTCCCGGAGACGAAGAAGCTGCTTCTTCGCGCAAAGACGATTCTGCCGCTCACAGTGCTCTGCGGTGTGCGCCTTCTGCCGAAAGAGCCCCGGGAGCTGTGCTTAGCTCTGAGAAGCACCATACGTGCTTCTTTAGCCTCTCTTCTCGTCTACATCTTAGCAAAAAGCTTTTCCACTCTGTCTGGCAAGGAGAAACTTTGCCAGCACAAAAAACATCTCCCATCGTGTTCTAGAGGCTGCACGGAGGTCTGCCGAGTGTTTTGCAAGAAGAGAAAGAAAGTTGTCCAAAACAGCTTGCAATCGAATGTTCATGTGAATAGAAAATGCAGGAGAGTGGTCAGGTACTGTTTTCTCTCAGTTGGCAAGCTGCGCATACAATCGCAGTGTTGTACGGCTTGTTTCATCACCTTTGCGAAGAGGCCGCTCTCTCCGGCTCCCGGAGACGAAGAAGCTGGTTTTTGGCCAAAGACGATTCTGCCGCTCACAGTGCTCTGCAGTGTGTGTCTTCTGCCGAAAGAGGCCCGGGAGCGGTGCTTAGCTCTGCAGAGCACCGTACCTTCGTCTTTAGCCTCTCTTCTCGTCTACATCTTAGCAAAAAGCTTTTCCACTCTGTCTGGCAAGGAGAAACTGTGCCAGCACAGAAAACATCTCCCATCGTGTTCTAGAGGCTGCACGGAGGTCTGCCGAGTGTTTTGCAAGAAGAGAAAGAAAGTTGTCCAAAACAGCTTGCAAGCGAATGTTCAAGTGAATAGAAAAGGCAGGAGAGTGGTCAGGTACTGTTTTCTCTCAGTTGGCAAGCTGCGCACACAATCGCAGTGTTGTACAGCTTGTTTCATCACCTTTGCGAAGTTGCCGCTCTCTCCGGCTCCCGGAGACGAAGAAGCTGCTTCTTCGCGCAAAGACGATTCTGCCGCTCACAGTGCTCTGCGGTGTGCGCCTTCTGCCGAAAGAGGTCCGGGAGCTGTGCTTAGCTCTGCAGAGCATTGTACCTTCGTCTTTAGCCTCTCTTCTCGTCTACATCTTAGCAAAAAGGTTTTCCACTCTGTCTGGTAAGGAAAAACTTTGCCAGCACAGAAAACATCTCCTAACGAGTTCTAGAAGCTGCACGGAGGTCTACAGACTGTTTTGCAAGAAGAGAAAGAAAGTTGTCCAAAACAGCTTGCAATCGAATGTTCAAGTGAATAGAAAAGGCAGGAGAGTGGTCAGGTACGGTTTTCTCTCACTTGGCAAGCTGCGCACACAATCGCAGTGTTGTACAGCTTGTTTCATCACCTTTGCGAAGTTGCCGCTCTCTCCGGCTTCCGGAGACGAAGAAGCTGCTTCTTCGCGCAAAGACGATTCTGCCGCTCACAGTGCTCTGCGGTGTGCGCCTTCTGCCGAAAGAGGCCCGGGAGCGGTGCTTAGCTCTGCAGAGCACCGTACCTTCGTCTTTAGCCTCTCTTCTCGTCTACATCTTAGCAAAAAGCTTTTCCACTCTGTCTGGCAAGGAGAAACTGTGCCAGCACAGAAAACATCTCCCATCGTGTTCTAGAGGCTGCACGGAGGTCTGCCGAGTGTTTTGCAAGAAGAGAAAGAAAGTTGTCCAAAACAGCTTCCAATCGAATGTTCATGTGAATAGAAAAGGCAAGAGAGTGGTCAGGTACTGTTTTCTCTCAGTTGGCAAACTGCGAACACAATCGCAGTGTTGTACAGATTGTTTCATCACCTTTGCGAAATTGTCGCTCTCTCCGGCTCCAGGAGACGAAGAAGCTGCTTCTTCGCGCAAAGACGATTCTGCCGCTCACAGTGCTCTGCGGTGTGCGCCTTCTGCCGAAAGACGCCCGGGAGCGGTGCTTAGCTCTGCAGAGCACCGTACCTTCGTCTTTAGCCTCTCTTCTCGTCTACATCTTAGCAAAAAGCTTTTCCACTCTGTCTGGCAAGGAGAAACTGTGCCAGCAGAAAAAACATCTCCCATCGTGTTCTAGAGGCTGCACGGAGGTCTGCCGAGTGTTTTGCAAGATAAGAAAGAAAGTTGTCCAAAACAGCTTCCAATCGTATGTTCAAGTGAATAGAAAAGGCAGGAGAGTGATCAGGTACTGCATTCTCTCAGTTGGCACGCTGCGCACACAATCGCAGTGTTGTACAGCTTGTTTCATCACCTTTGCGAAGTTGCCGCTCTCTCCGGCTCCCGGAGACGAAGAAGCTGCTTCTTCGCGCAAAGACGATTCTGCCGCTCACAGTGCTCTGCGGTGTGCGCCTTCTGCCGAAAGAGGCCCGGGAGATGTGCTTAGCTCTGCAGAGCACCGTACCTTCGTCTTTAGACTCTCTTCTCGTCTACATCTTAGCAAAAAGCTTTTCCACTCTGTCTGGTAGGGAGAAACTGTGCCAGCACAAAAAACATCTCCCATCGTGTTCTAGAGGCTGCACGGAGGTCTGCCGAGTGTTTTGCAAGAAGAGAAAGAAAGTTGTGCAAAACAGCTTGCAATCGAATGTTCATGTGATTGCAAAAGGCAGGAGAGTGGTCAGGTACTGTTTTCTCTCAGTTGGCAAGCTGCGCACACAATCGCAGTGTTGTACAGCTTGTTTCATCACCTTTGCCAAGTTGCCGCTCTCTCCGGCTCCCGGAGACGAAGAAGCTGCTTCTTCGCGCAAAGACGATTCTGCCGCTCACAGTGCTCTGCGGTGTGCGCCTTCTGCCGAAAGAGCCCCGGGAGATGTGCTTAGCTCTGCAGAGCACCGTACCTTCGTCTTTAGCCTCTCTTCTCGTCTACATCTTAGAAAAAGCTTTTCCACTCTGTCTGGCAAGGAGAAACTGTGCCAGCACAAAAAACATCTCCCATCGTGTTCTAGAGGCTGCACGCAGGTCTGCCGAGTGTTTTGCAAGAAGAGAAAGAAAGTTGTCCAAAACAGCTTGCAATCGAATGTTCGTGTGAATAGAAAAGGCAGGAGAGTGATCAGGTACTGTTTTCTCTCAGTTGGCAAGCTGCGCACACAATCGCAGTGTTGTACAGCTTGTTTCATCACCTTTGCGAAGTTGCCGCTCTCTCCGGCTCCTGGAGACGAAGAAGCTGCTTCTTCGCGCAAAGACGATTCTGCCGCTCACAGTGCTCTGCGGTGTGCGCCTTCTGCCGAAAGACGCCCGGGAGCGGTGCTTAGCTCTGAGAAGCACCATACGTGCTTCTTTAGCCTCTCTTCTCGTCTACATCTTAGCAAAAAGCTTTTCCACTCTGTCTGGCAAGGAGAAACTGTGCCAGCACAGAAAACATCTCCCATCGTGTTCTAGAGGCTGCACGCAGGTCTGCCGAGTGTTTTGCAAGAAGAGAAAGAAAGTTGTCCAAAACAGCTTCCAATCGAATGTTCATGTGAATAGAAAAGGCAGGAGAGTGGTCAGGTACTGTTTTCTCTCAGTTGGCAAGCTGCGCACACAATCGCAGTGTTGTACAGCTTGTTTCATCACCTTTGCGAAGTTGCCGCTCTCTCCGGCTCCCGGAGACGAAGAAGCTGCTTCTTCGCGCAAAGACGATTCTGCCGCTCACAGTGCTCTGCGGTGTGCGCCTTCTGCCGAAAGAGGCCCGGGAGCGGTGCTTAGCTCTGCAGAGCACCGTACCTTCGTCTTTAGCCTCTCTTCTCGTCTACATCTTAGCAAAAAGCTTTTCCACTGTGTCTGGCAAGGAGAAACTGTGCCAGCACAAAAAACATCTCCCATCGTGTTCTAGAGGCTGCACGCAGGTCTGCCGAGTGTTTTGCAAGAAGAGAAAGAAAGTTGTCCAAAACAGCTTGCAATCGAATGTTCATGTGAATAGAAAAGGCAGGAGAGTGGTCAGGTACTGTTTTCTCTCAGTTGGCAAGCTGCGCACACAATCGCAGTGTTGTACAGCTTGTTTCATCACCTTTGCGAAGTTGCCGCTCTCTCCGGCTCCCGGAGACGAAGAAGCTGCTTCTTCGCGCAAAGACGATTCTGCCGCTCACAGTGCTCTGCGGTGTGCGCCTTCTGCCGAAAGAGGCCCGGGAGCGGTGCTTAGCTCTGCAGAGCACCGTACCTTCGTCTTTAGCCTCTCTTCTCGTCTACATCTTAGCAAAAAGCTTTTCCACTCTGTCTGGCAAGGAGAAACTGTGCCAGCACAGAAAACATCTCCCATCGTGTTCTAGAGGCTGCACGGAGGTCTGCCGAGTGTTTTGCAAGAAGAGAAAGAAAGTTGTCCAAAACAGCTTGCAATCGAATGTTCATGTGAATAGAAAAGGCAGGAGAGTGGTCAGGTACTGTTTTCTCTCACTTGGCAAGTTGCGCACACAATCGCAGTGTTGTACAGCTTGTTTCTTCACCTTTGCGAAGCTGCCGCTCTCTGCGGCTCCCGGAGACGAAGAAGCTGCTTCTTCGCGCAAAGACGATTCTGCTGCTCCCAGTGCTCTGCGGTGTGCGCCTTCTGCCGAAAGAGCCCCGGGAGCGGTGCTTAGCTCTGCAGAGCACCGTACCTTCGTCTTTAGCCTCTCTTCTCGTCTACATCTTAGCAAAAAGCTTTTCCACTCTGTCTGGCAAGGAGAAACTGTGCCAGCACAGAAAACATCTCCCATCGTGTTCTAGAGGCTGCACGGAGGTCTGCCGAGTGTTTTGCAAGAAGAGAAAGAAAGTTGTCCAAAACAGCTTGCAATCGAATGTTCATGTGAATAGAAAAGGCAGGAGAGTGGTCAGGTACTGTTTTCTCTCAGTTGGCAAGCTGCGCACACAATCGCAGTGTTGTACAGCTTGTTTCATCACCTTTGCGAAGTTGCCGCTCTCTCCGGCTCCCGGAGACGAAGAAGCTGCTTCTTCGCGCAAAGACGATTCTGCCGCTCACAGTGCTCTGCTGTGTGCGCCTTCTGCCGAAAAAGGCCCAGGAGCTGTGCTTAGCTCTGCAGAGCACCGTACCTTCGTCTTTAGCCTCTCTTCTCGTCTACATCTTAGCAAAAAGCTTTTCCACTCTGTCTGGCAAGGAGAAACTGTGCCAGCACAAAAAACATCTCCCATCGTGTTCTAGAGGCTGCACGGAGGTCTGCCGAGTATTTTGCAAGAAGAGAAAGAAAGTTGTCCAAAACAGCTTGCAATCGAATGTTCATGTGAATAGAAAAGGCAGGAGAGTGGTCAGGTACTGTTTTCTCTCAGTTGGCAAGCTGCGCACACAATCGCAGTGTTGTACAGCTTGTTTCATCACCTTTGCGAAGTTGCCGCTCTCTCCGGCTCCCAGAGACGAAGAAGCTGCTTCTTCGCGCAAAGACGATTCTGCCGCGCACAGTGCTCTGCGGTGTGCGCCTTCTGCCGAAAGAGCCCCGGGAGCTGTGCTTAGCTCTGCAGAGCACCGTACCTTCGTCTTTAGCCTCTCTTCTCGTCTACATCTTAGCAAAAAGCTTTTCCACTCTGTCTGGCAAGGAGAAACTGTGCCAGCACAGAAAACATCTCCCATCGTGTTCTAGAGGCTGCACGCAGGTCTGCCGAGTGCTTTGCAAGAAGAGAAAGAAAGTTGTCCAAAACAGCTTGCAATCGAATGTTCAAGTGAATAGAAAAGGCAGGAGAGTGGTCAGGTACTGTTTTCTCTCAGTTGGCAAGCTGCGCACACAATCGCAGTGCTGTACAGCTTGTTTCATCACCTTTGCGAAGTTGCCGCTCTCTCCGGCTTCCGGAGACGAAGAAGCTGCTTCTTCGCGCAAAGACGATTCTGCCGCTCACAGTGCTCTGCGGTGTGCGCCTTCTGCCGAAAGAGGCCCGGGAGCGGTGCTTAGCTCTGCAGAGCACCGTACCTTCGTCTTTAGCCTCTCTTCTCGTCTACATCTTAGCAAAAAGCTTTTCCACTCTGTCTGGCAAGGAGAAACTGTGCCAGCACAGAAAACATCTCCCATCGTGTTCTAGAGGCTGCACGGAGGTCTGCCGAGTGTTTTGCAAGAAGAGAAAGAAAGTTGTCCAAAACAGCTTGCAATCGAATGTTCATGTGAATAGAAAAGGCAGGAGAGTGGTCAGGTACTGTTTTCTCTCAGTTGGCAAGCTGCGCACACAATCGCAGTGTTGTACAGCTTGTTTCATCACCTTTGCGAAGTTGCCGCTCTCTCCGGCTCCCAGAGACGAAGAAGCTGCTTCTTCGCGCAAAGACGATTCTGCCGCTCACAGTGCTCTGCGGTGTGCGCCTTCTGCCGAAAGAGCCCCGGGAGCTGTGCTTAGCTCTGCAGAGCACCGTACCTTCGTCTTTAGCCTCTCTTCTCGTCTACATCTTAGCAAAAAGCTTTTCCACTCTGTCTGGCAAGGAGAAACTGTGCCAGCACAGAAAACATCTCCCATCGTGTTCTAGAGGCTGCACGCAGGTCTGCCGAGTGCTTTGCAAGAAGAGAAAGAAAGTTGTCCAAAACAGCTTGCAATCGAATGTTCAAGTGAATAGAAAAGGCAGGAGAGTGGTCAGGTACTGTTTTCTCTCAGTTGGCAAGCTGCGCACACAATCGCAGTGTTGTACAGCTTGTTTCATCACCTTTGCGAAGTTGCCGCTCTCTCCGGCTCCCGGAGACGAAGAAGCTGCTTCTTCGCGCAAAGATGATTCTGCCGCTCACAGTGCTCTGCGGTGTGCGGCTTCTGCCGAATGAGGTCCGGGAGCGGTGCTTAGCTCTGCAGAGCACCGTACCTTCGTCTTTAGCCTCTCTTCTCGTCTACATCTTAGCAAAAAGCTTTTCCACTCTGTCTGGCAAGGAGAAACTGTGCCAGCACAAAAAACATCTCCCATCGTGTTCTAGAGGCTGCACGCAGGTCTGCCGAGTGTTTTGCAAGAAGAGAAAGAAAGTTGTCCAAAACAGCTTGCAATCGAATGTTCATGTGAATAGAAAAGGCAGGAGAGTGATCAGGTACTGTTTTCTCTCAGTTGGCAAGCTGCGCACACAATCGCAGTGTTGTACAGCTTGTTTCATCACCTTTGCGAAGTTGCCGCTCTCTCCGGCTCCCGGAGACGAAGAAGCTGCTTCTTCGCGCAAAGACGATTCTGCCGCTCACAGTGCTCTGCGGTGTGCGCCTTCTGCCGAAAGAGCCCCGGGAGATGTGCTTAGCTCTGCAGAGCACCGTACCTTCGTCTTTAGCCTCTCTTCTCGTCTACATCTTAGCAAAAAGCTTTTCCACTCTGTCTGGCAAGGAGAAACTGTGCCAGCACAGAAAACAGCTCCCATCGTGTTCTAGAGGCTGCACGGAGGTCTGCCGAGTGTTTTGCAAGAAGAGAAAGAAAGTTGTCCAAAACAGCTTGCAATCGAATGTTCATGTGAATAGAAAAGGCAGGAGAGTGGTCAGGTACTGTTTTCTCTCAGTTGGCAAGCTGCGCACACAATCGCAGTGTTGTACAGCTTGTTTCATCACCTTTGCCAAGTTGCCGCTCTCTCCGGCTCCCGGAGACGAAGAAGCTGCTTCTTCGCGCAAAGACGATTCTGCCGCTCACTGTGCTCTGCGGTGTGCGCCTTCTGCCGAAAGAGGTCCGGGAGCGGTGCTTAGCTCTGCAGAGCACCTTACCTTCGTCTTTAGCCTCTCTTCTCGTCTACATCTTAGCAAAAAGCTTTTCCACTCTGTCTGGCAAGGAGAAACTGTGCCAGCACAAAAAACATCTCCCATCGTGTTCTAGAGGCTGCACGGAGGTCTGCCGAGTGTTTTGCAAGAAGAGAAAGAAAGTTGTCCAAAACAGCTCCCAATCGTATGTTCAAGTGAATAGAAAAGGCAGGAGAGTGGTCAGGTACTGTTTTCTCTCACTTGGCAAGCTGCGAACACAATCGCAGTGTTGTACAGCTTGTTTCATCACCTTTGCGAAGTTGCCGCTCTCTCCGGCTCCCGGAGACGAAGAAGCTGCTTCTTCGCGCAAAGACGATTCTGCCGCTCACAGTGCTCTGCGGTGTGCGCCTTCTGCCGAAAGAGCCCCGGGAGATGTGCTTAGCTCTGCAGAGCACCGTATCTTCGTCTTTAGCCTCTCTTCTCGTCTACATCTTAGCAAAAAGCTTTTCCACTCTGTCTGGCAAGGAGAAACTGTGCCAGCAGAAAAAACATCTCCCATCGTGTTCTAGAGGCTGCACGGAGGTCTGCCGAGTGTTTTGCAAGAAGAGAAAGAAAGTTGTCCAAAACAGCTTGCAATCGAAGGTTCATGCGATTGCAAAAGTCAGGAGAGTGGTCAGGTACTGTTTTCTCTCAGTTGGCAAGCTGCGCACACGATCGCAGGGTTGTAAAGCTTGTTTCATCACCTTTGCGAAGTTGCCGCTCTCTCCGGCTCCCGGAGACGAAGAAGCTGCTTCTTCGCGCAAAGACGATTCTGCCGCTCACAGTGCTCTGCGGTGTGCGCCTTCTGCCGAAAGAGCCCCGGGAGCGGTGCTTAGCTCTGCAGAGTACCGTACCTTCGTCTTTAGCCTCTCTTCTCGTCTACATCTTAGAAAAAGCTTTTCCACTCTGTCTGGCAAGGAGAAACTGTGCCAGCACAGAAAACATCTCCCATCGTGTTCTAGAGGCTGCACGCAGGTCTGCCGAGTGTTTTGCAAGAAGAGAAAGAAAGTTGTCCAAAACAGCTTGCAATCGAATGTTCATGTGAATAGAAAAGGCAGGAGAGTGGTCAGGTACTGTTTTCTCTCAGTTGGCAAGCTGCGCACACAATCGCAGTGTTGTACAGCTTGTTTCATCACCTTTGCGAAATTGTCGCTCTCTCTGGCTCCCGGAGACGAAGAAGCTGCTTCTTCGCGCAAAGACGATTCTGCCGCTCACAGTGCCCTGCGGTGTGCGCCTTCTGCCGAAAGAGGTCCGGGAGCGGTGCTTAGCTCTGCAGAGCACCGTACCTTCGTCTTTAGCCTCTCTTCTCGTCTACATCTTAGCAAAAAGCTTTTCCACTCTGTCTGGCAAGGAGAAACTGTGCCAGCACAGAAAACATCTCCCATCGTCTTCTAGAGGCTGCACGGAGGTCTGCCGAGTGTTTTGCAAGAAGAGAGAGAAAGTTGTCCAAAACAGCTTGCAATGGAATGTTCATGTGATTGCAAAAGGCAGGAGAGTGGTCAGGTACTGTTTTCTCTCAGTTGGCAAACTGCGCACACAATCGCAGGGTTGTACAGCTTGTTTCATCACCTTTGCGAAGTTGCCGCTCTCTCCGGCTCCCGGAGACGAAGAAGCTGCTTCTTCGCGCAAAGACGATTCTGCCGCTCACAGTGCTCTGCGGTGTGCGCCTTCTGCCGAAAGAGCCCCGGGAGCGGTGCTTAGCTCTGCAGAGTACCGTACCTTCGTCTTTAGCGTCTCTTCTCGTCTACATCTTAGAAAAAGCTTTTCCACTCTGTCTGGCAAGGAGAAACTGTGCCAGCACAGAAAACATCTCCCATCGTGTTCTAGAGGCTGCACGGAGGTCTGCCGAGTGTTTTGCAAGAAGAGAAAGAAAGTTGTCCAAAACAGCTTCCAATCGAATGTTCATGTGAATAGAAAAGGCAGGAGAGTGGTCAGGTACTGTTTTCTCTCAGTTGGCAAGCTGCGCACACAATCGCAGTGTTGTACAGCTTGTTTCATCACCTTTGCGAAGTTGCCGCTCTCTCCGGCTCCCGGAGACGAAGAAGCTGCTTCTTCGCGCAAAGACGATTCTGCCGCTCACAGTGCTCTGCGGTGTGCGCCTTCTGCCGAAAGAGGTCCGGGAGCGGTGCTTAGCTCTGCAGAGCACCGTACCTTCGTCTTTAGCCTCTCTTCTCGTCTACATCTTAGCAAAAAGCTTTTCCGCTCTGTCTGGCAAGGAGAAACTGTGCCAGCACAAAAAACATCTCCCATCGTGTTCTAGAGGCTGCACGGAGGTCTGCCGAGTGTTTTGCAAGAAGAGAAAGAAAATTGTCCAAAACAGCTTGCAATCGAATGTTCATGTGAATAGAAAAGGCAGGAGAGTGATCAGGTACTGTTTTCTCTCAGTTGGCAAGCTGCGCACACAATCGCAGTGTTGTACAGCTTGTTTCATCACCTTTGCGAAGTTGCCGCTCTCTCCGGCTCCCGGAGACGAAGAAGCTGCTTCTTCGCGCAAAGACGATTCTGCCGCTCACAGTGCTCTGCGGTGTGCGCCTTCTGCCGAAAGACGCCCGGGAGCTGTGCTTAGCTCTGAGAAGCACCATACGTGCTTCTTTAGCCTCTCTTCTCGTCTACATCTTAGCAAAAAGCTTTTCCACTCTGTCTGGCAAGGAGAAACTTTGCCAGCACAAAAAACATCTCCCATCGTGTTCTAGAGGCTGCACGGAGGTCTGCCGAGTGTTTTGCAAGAAGAGAAAGAAAGTTGTCCAAAACAGCTTGCAATCGAATGTTCATGTGAATAGAAAATGCAGGAGAGTGGTCAGGTACTGTTTTCTCTCAACTGGCAAGCTGCGCATACAATCGCAGTGTTGTACGGCTTGTTTCATCACCTTTGCGAAGAGGCCGTTCTCTCCGGCTCCCGGAGACGAAGAAGCTGGTTTTTGGCCAAAGACGATTCTGCCGCTCACAGTGCTCTGCAGTGTGTGTCTTCTGCCGAAAGAGCCCCGGGAGCTGTGCTTAGCTCTGCAGAGCACCATACCTGCTTCTTTAGCCTCTCAACTCGTCTACATCTTAGCAAAAAGCTTTTCCACTCTGTCTGGCAAGGAGAAACTCTGCCAGCACAAAAAACATCTCCCATCGTGTTCTAGAGGCTGCACGGAGGTCTGCCGAGTGTTTTGCAAGAAGAGAAAGAAAGTTGTCCAAAATAGCTTGCAATCGAATGTTCATGTGAATAGAAAAGGCAGGAGAGTGGTCAGGTACTGTTTTCTCTCAGTTGGCAAGCTGCGCACACAATCGCAGTGTTGTACAGCTTGTTTCATCACCTTTGCGAAGTTGCCGCTCTCTCCGGCTCCCGGAGACGAAGAAGCTGCTTCTTCGCGCAAAGACGATTCTGCCGCTCATAGTGCTCTGCGGTGTGCGCCTTCTGCCGAAAGAGCCCCGGGAGCTGTGCTTAGCTCTGCAGAGCACAATACCTGCTTCTTTAGCCTCTCTTCTCGTCTACATCTTAGCAAAAAGCTTTTCCACTGTGTCTGGCAAGGAGAAACTGTGCCAGCACAAAAAACATCTCCCATCGTGTTCTAGAGGCTGCACGGAGGTCTGCCGAGTGTTTTGCAAGAAGAGAAAGAAAGTTGTCCAAAACAGCTTGCAATCGAATGTTCATGTGAATAGAAAAGGCAGGAGAGTGGTCAGGTACTGTTTTCTCTCAGTTGGCAAGCTGCGCACACAATCGCAGTGTTGTACAGCTTGTTTCATCACCTTTGCGAAGTTGCCGCTCTCTCCGGCTCCCGGAGACGAAGAAGCTGCTTCTTCGCGCAAAGACGATTCTGCCGCTCACAGTGCTCTGCGGTGTGCGCCTTCTGCCGAAAGAGGTCCGGGAGCGGTGCTTAGCTCTGCAGAGCACCGTACCTTCGTCTTTAGCCTCTCTTCTCGTCTACATCTTAGCAAAAAGCTTTTCCACTCTGTCTGGCAAGGAGAAACTGTGCCAGCACAGAAAACATCTCCCATCGTGTTCTAGAGGCTGCACGCAGGTCTGCCGAGTGTTTTGCAAGAAGAGAAAGAAAGTTGTCCAAAACAGCTTCCAATCGAATGTTCAAGTGAATAGAAAAGGCAGGAGAGTGGTCAGGTACGGTTTTCTCTCAGTTGGCAAGCTGCGCACACAATCGCAGTGTTGTACAGCTTGTTTCATCACCTTTGCGAAGTTGCCGCTCTCTCCGGCTCCCGGAGACGAAGAAGCTGCTTTTTCGCCCAAAGACGATTCTGCCGCTCACAGTGCTCTGCTGTGTGCGCCTTCTGCCGAAAGAGGCCCGGGAGCGGTGCTTAGCTCTGCAGAGCACCGTACCTTCGTCTTTAGCCTCTCTTCTCGTCTACATCTTAGCAAAAAGCTTTTCCACTCTGTCTGGCAAGGAGAAACTGTGCCAGCACAGAAAACATCTCCCATCGTGTTCTAGAGGCTGCACGCAGGTCTGCCGAGTGTTTTGCAAGAAGAGAAAGAAAGTTGTCCAAAACAGCTTGCAATCGAATGTTCATGTGAATAGAAAAGGCAAGAGAGTGGTCAGGTACTGTTTTCTCTCAGTTGGCAAACTGCGAACACAATCGCAGTGTTGTACAGCTTGTTTCATCACCTTTGCCAAGTTGCCGCTCTCTCCGGCTCCCGGAGACGAAGAAGCTGCTTCTTCGCGCAAAGACGATTCTGCCGCTCACAGTGCTCTGCGGTGTGCGCCTTCTGCCGAAAGAGGTCCGGGAGCGGTGCTTAGATCTGCAGAGCACCGTACCTTCGTCTTTAGCCTCTCTTCTCGTCTACATCTTAGAAAAAGCTTTTCCACTCTGTCTGGCAAGGAGAAACTGTGCCAGCACAAAAAACATCTCCCATCGTGTTCTAGAGGCTGCACGCAGGTCTGCCGAGTGCTTTGCAAGAAGAGAAAGAAAGTTGTCCAAAACAGCTTGCAATCGAATGTTCGTGTGAATAGAAAAGGCAGGAGAGTGATCAGGTACTGTTTTCTCTCAGTTGGCAAGCTGCGCACACAATCGCAGTGTTGTACAGCTTGTTTCATCACCTTTGCGAAGTTGCCGCTCTCTCCGGCTCCTGGAGACGAAGAAGCTGCTTCTTCGCGCAAAGACGATTCTGCCGCTCACAGTGCTCTGCGGTGTGCGCCTTCTGCCGAAAGAGCCCCGGGAGCTGTGCTTAGCTCTGAGAAGCACCATTCGTGCTTCTTTAGCCTCTCTTCTCGTCTACATCTTAGCAAAAAGCTTTTCCACTCTGTCTGGCAAGGAGAAACTGTGCCAGCACAGAAAACATCTCCCATCGTGTTCTAGAGGCTGCACGCAGGTCTGCCGAGTGTTTTGCAAGAAGAGAAAGAAAGTTGTCCAAAACAGCTTCCAATCGAATGTTCATGTGAATAGAAAAGGCAGGAGAGTGGTCAGGTACTGTTTTCTCTCAGTTGGCAAGCTGCGCACACAATCGCAGTGTTGTACAGCTTGTTTCATCACCTTTGCGAAGTAGCCGCTCTCTCCGGCTCCCGGAGACGAAGAAGCTGCTTCTTCGCGCAAAGACGATTCTGCCGCTCACAGTGCTCTGCGGTGTGCGCCTTCTGCCGAAAGAGGTCCGGGAGCTGTGCTTAGCTCTGCAGAGCACCATACCTGCTTCTTTAGCCTCTCTTCTCGTCTACATCTTAGCAAAATCTTTTCCACTCTGTCTGGCAAGGAGAAACTGTGCCAGCAGAAAAAACATCTCCCATCGTGTTCTAGAGGCTGCACGCAGGTCTGCCGAGTGTTTTGCAAGAAGAGAAAGAAAGTTGTCCAAAACAGCTTGCAATCGAATGTTCATGTGAATAGAAAAGGCAGGAGAGTGATCAGGTACTGTTTTCTCTCAGTTGGCAAGCTGCGCACACAATCGCAGTGTTGTACAGCTTGTTTCATCACCTTTGCGAAGTTGCCGCTCTCTCCGGCTCCCGGAGACGAAGAAGCTGCTTCTTCGCGCAAAGACGATTCTGCCGCTCACAGTGCTCTGCGGTGTGCGCCTTCTGCCGAAAGAGCCCCGGGAGCTGTGCTTAGCTCTGAGAAGCACCATACGTGCTTCTTTAGCCTCTCTTCTCGTCTACATCTTAGCAAAAAGCTTTTCCACTCTGTCTGGCAAGGAGAAACTGTGCCAGCACAGAAAACATCTCCCATCGTGTTCTAGAGGCTGCACGGAGGTCTGCCGAGTGTTTTGCAAGAAGAGAAAGAAAGTTGTCCAAAACAGCTTGCAATCGAATGTTCATGTGAATAGAAAAGGCAGGAGAGTGGTCAGGTACTGTTTTCTCTCACTTGGCAAGCTGCGCACACAATCGCAGTGTTGTACAGCTTGTTTCATCACCTTTGCGAAGTTGCCGCTCTCTCCGGCTCCCGGAGACGAAGAAGCTGCTTCTTCGCCCAAAGACGATTCTGCCGCTCACAGTGCTCTGCGGAGTGCGCCTTCTGCCGAAAGACGCCCGGGAGCGGTGCTTAGCTCTGCAGAGCACCGTACCTTCGTCTTTAGCCTCTCTTCTCGTCTACATCTTAGCAAAAAGCTTTTCCACTCTGTCTGGCAAGGAGAAACTGTGCCAGCACAGAAAACATCTCCCATCGTGTTCTAGAGGCTGCACGGAGGTCTGCCGAGTGTTTTGCAAGAAGAGAAAGAAAGTTGTCCAAAACAGCTTGCAATCGAATGTTCATGTGAATAGAAAAGGCAGGAGAGTGCTCAGGTACTGTTTTCTCTCACTTGGCAAGCTGCGCACACAATCGCAGTGTTGTACAGCTTGTTTCATCACCTTTGCGAAGTTGCCGCTCTCTCCGGCTCCCGGAGACGAAGAAGCTGCTTCTTCGCGCAAAGACGATTCTGCCGCTCACAGTGCTCTGCGGTGTGCGCCTTCTGCCGAAAGACGCCCGGGAGCGGTGCTTAGCTCTGCAGAGCACCGTACCTTCGTCTTTAGCCTCTCTTCTCGTCTACATCTTAGCAAAAAGCTTTTCCACTCTGTCTGGCAAGGAGAAACTGTGCCAGAACAAAAATCATCTCCCATCGTGTTCTAGAGGCTGCACGCAGGTCTGCCGAGTGTTTTGCAAGAAGAGAAAGAAAGTTGTCCAAAACAGCTCCCAATCGAATGATCAAGTGAATAGAAAAGGCAGGAGAGTGGTCAGGTACTGTTTTCTCTCAGTTGGCAAGCTGCGCACACAATCGCAGTGTTGTACAGCTTGTTTCATCACCTTTGCGAAGTTGCCGCTCTCTCCGGCTCCCGGAGACGAAGAAGCTGCTTCTTCGCGCAAAGACGATTCTGCCGCTCACAGTGCTCTGCGGTGTGCGCCTTCTGCCGAAAGAGGCCCGGGAGCGGTGCTTAGCTCTGCAGAGCACCGTACCTTCGTCTTTAGCCTCTCTTCTCGTCTACATCTTAGCAAAAAGCTTTTCCACTCTGTCTGGCAAGGAGAAACTGTGCCAGCACAGAAAACATCTCCCATCGTGTTCTAGAGGCTGCACGGAGGTCTGCCGAGTGTTTTGCAAGAAGAGAAAGAAAGTTGTCCAAAACAGCTTGCAATCGAATGTTCATGTGAATAGAAAAGGCAGGAGAGTGGTCAGGTACTGTTTTCTCTCACTTGGCAAGTTGCGCACACAATCGCAGTGTTGTACAGCTTGTTTCTTCACCTTTGCGAAGCTGCCGCTCTCTGCGGCTCCCGGAGACGAAGAAGCTGCTTCTTCGCGCAAAGACGATTCTGCTGCTCCCAGTGCTCTGCGGTGTGCGCCTTCTGCCGAAAGAGCCCCGGGAGCGGTGCTTAGCTCTGCAGAGCACCGTACCTTCGTCTTTAGCCTCTCTTCTCGTCTACATCTTAGCAAAAAGCTTTTCCACTGTGTCTGGCAAGGAGAAACTGTGCCAGCACAGAAAACATCTCCCATCGTGTTCTAGAGGCTGCACGGAGGTCTGCCGAGTGTTTTGCAAGAAGAGAAAGAAAGTTGTCCAAAACAGCTTGCAATCGAATGTTCATGTGAATAGAAAAGGCAGGAGAGTGGTCAGGTACTGTTTTCTCTCAGTTGGCAAGCTGCGCACACAATCGCAGTGTTGTACAGCTTGTTTCATCACCTTTGCGAAGTTGCCGCTCTCTCCGGCTCCCGGAGACGAAGAAGCTGCTTCTTCGCGCAAAGACGATTCTGCCGCTCACAGTGCTCTGCTGTGTGCGCCTTCTGCCGAAAAAGGCCCAGGAGCTGTGCTTAGCTCTGCAGAGCACCGTACCTTCGTCTTTAGCCTCTCTTCTCGTCTACATCTTAGCAAAAAGCTTTTCCACTCTGTCTGGCAAGGAGAAACTGTGCCAGCACAAAAAACATCTCCCATCGTGTTCTAGAGGCTGCACGGAGGTCTGCCGAGTATTTTGCAAGAAGAGAAAGAAAGTTGTCCAAAACAGCTTGCAATCGAATGTTCATGTGAATAGAAAAGGCAGGAGAGTGGTCAGGTACTGTTTTCTCTCAGTTGGCAAGCTGCGCACACAATCGCAGTGTTGTACAGCTTGTTTCATCACCTTTGCGAAGTTGCCGCTCTCTCCGGCTCCCGGAGACGAAGAAGCTGCTTCTTCGCGCAAAGACGATTCTGCCGCTCACAGTGCTCTGCGGTGTGCGCCTTCTGCCGAAAGAGCCCCGGGAGCGGTGCTTAGCTCTGCAGGGCACCGTACCTTCGTCTTTAGCCTCTCTTCTCGTCTACATCTTAGCAAAAAGCTTTTCCACTCTGTCTGGCAAGGAGAAACTGTGCCAGCACAGAAAACATCTCCCATCGTGTTCTAGAGGCTGCACGCAGGTCTGCCGAGTGTTTTGCAAGAAGAGAAAGAAAGTTGTCCAAAACAGCTTGCAATCGAATGTTCATGTGAATAGAAAAGGCAGGAGAGTGGTCAGGTACTGTTTTCTCTCAGTTGGCAAGCTGCGCACACAATCGCAGTGTTGTACAGCTTGTTTCATCACCTTTGCGAAGTTGCCGCTCTCTCCGGCTCCCAGAGACGAAGAAGCTGCTTCTTCGCGCAATGACGATTCTGCAGCTCACAGTGCTCTGCGGTGTGCGCCTTCTGCCGAAAGAGCCCCGGGAGCTGTGCTTAGCTCTGCAGAGCACCGTACCTTCGTCTTTAGCCTCTCTTCTCGTCTACATCTTAGCAAAAAGCTTTTCCACTCTGTCTGGCAAGGAGAAACTGTGCCAGCACAGAAAACATCTCCCATCGTGTTCTAGAGGCTGCACGCAGGTCTGCCGAGTGCTTTGCAAGAAGAGAAAGAAAGTTGTCCAAAACAGCTTGCAATCGAATGTTCAAGTGAATAGAAAAGGCAGGAGAGTGGTCAGGTACTGTTTTCTCTCAGTTGGCAAGCTGCGCACACAATCGCAGTGTTGTACAGCTTGTTTCATCACCTTTGCGAAGTTGCCGCTCTCTCCGGCTTCCGGAGACGAAGAAGCTGCTTCTTCGCGCAAAGACGATTCTGCCGCTCACAGTGCTCTGCGGTGTGCGCCTTCTGCCGAAAGAGGCCCGGGAGCGGTGCTTAGCTCTGCAGAGCACCGTACCTTCGTCTTTAGCCTCTCTTCTCGTCTACATCTTAGCAAAAAGCTTTTCCACTCTGTCTGGCAAGGAGAAACTGTGCCAGCACAGAAAACATCTCCCATCGTGTTCTAGAGGCTGCACGGAGGTCTGCCGAGTGTTTTGCAAGAAGAGAAAGAAAGTTGTCCAAAACAGCTTGCAATCGAATGTTCATGTGAATAGAAAAGGCAGGAGAGTGGTCAGGTACTGTTTTCTCTCAGTTGGCAAGCTGCGCACACAATCGCAGTGTTGTACAGCTTGTTTCATCACCTTTGCGAAGTTGCCGCTCTCTCCGGCTCCCGGAGACGAAGAAGCTGCTTCTTCGCGCAAAGACGATTCTGCCGCTCACAGTGCTCTGCGGTGTGCGCCTTCTGCCGAAAGAGGCCCGGGAGCGGTGCTTAGCTCTGCAGAGCACCGTACCTTCGTCTTTAGCCTCTCTTCTCGTCTACATCTTAGCAAAAAGCTTTTCCACTCTGTCTGGCAAGGAGAAACTGTGCCAGCACAAAAAACATCTCCCATCGTGTTCTAGAGGCTGCACGCAGGTCTGCCGAGTGTTTTGCAAGAAGAGAAAGAAAGTTGTCCAAAACAGCTTGCAATCGAATGTTCATGTGAATAGAAAAGGCAGGAGAGTGGTCAGGTACTGTTTTCTCTCAGTTGGCAAGCTGCGCACACAATCGCAGTGTTGTACAGCTTGTTTCATCACCTTTGCGAAGTTGCCGCTCTCTCCGGCTCCCGGAGACGAAGAAGCTGCTTCTTCGCGCAAAGATGATTCTGCCGCTCACAGTGCTCTGCGGTGTGCGGCTTCTGCCGAATGAGGTCCGGGAGCGGTGCTTAGCTCTGCAGAGCACCGTACCTTCGTCTTTAGCCTCTCTTCTCGTCTACATCTTAGCAAAAAGCTTTTCCACTCTGTCTGGCAAGGAGAAACTGTGCCAGCACAAAAAACATCTCCCATCGTGTTCTAGAGGCTGCACGCAGGTCTGCCGAGTGTTTTGCAAGAAGAGAAAGAAAGTTGTCCAAAACAGCTTGCAATCGAATGTTCATGTGAATAGAAAAGGCAGGAGAGTGATCAGGTACTGTTTTCTCTCAGTTGGCAAGCTGCGCACACAATCGCAGTGTTGTACAGCTTGTTTCATCACCTTTGCGAAGCTGCCGCTCTCTCCGGCTCCCGGAGACGAAGAAGCTGCTTCTTCGCGCAAAGACGATTCTGCCGCTCACAGTGCTCTGCGGTGTGCGCCTTCTGCCGAAAGAGGTCCGGGAGCTGTGCTTAGCTCTGCAGAGCACCGTACCTTCGTCTTTAGCCTCTCTTCTCGTCTACATCTTAGCAAAAAGCTTTTCCACTCTGTCTGGCAAGGAGAAACTGTGCCAGCACAGAAAACAGCTCCCATCGTGTTCTAGAGGCTGCACGGAGGTCTGCCGAGTGTTTTGCAAGAAGAGAAAGAAAGTTGTCCAAAACAGCTTGCAATCGAATGTTCATGTGAATAGAAAAGGCAGGAGAGTGGTCAGGTACTGTTTTCTCTCAGTTGGCAAGCTGCGCACACAATCGCAGTGTTGTACAGCTTGTTTCATCACCTTTGCCAAGTTGCCGCTCTCTCCGGCTCCTGGAGACGAAGAAGCTGCTTCTTCGCGCAAAGACGATTCTGCCGCTCACTGTGCTCTGCGGTGTGCGCCTTCTGCCGAAAGAGGTCCGGGAGCGGTGCTTAGCTCTGCAGAGCACCTTACCTTCGTCTTTAGCCTCTCTTCTCGTCTACATCTTAGCAAAAAGCTTTTCCACTCTGTCTGGCAAGGAGAAACTGTGCCAGCACAAAAAACATCTCCCATCGTGTTCTAGAGGCTGCACGGAGGTCTGCCGAGTGTTTTGCAAGAAGAGAAAGAAAGTTGTCCAAAACAGCTCCCAATCGTATGTTCAAGTGAATAGAAAAGGCAGGAGAGTGGTCAGGTACTGTTTTCTCTCAGTTGGCAAGCTGCGCACACAATCGCAGTGTTGTACAGCTTGTTTCATCACCTTTGCGAAGTTGCCGCTCTCTCCGGCTCCCGGAGACGAAGAAGCTGCTTCTTCGCGCAAAGACGATTCTGCCGCTCACAGTGCTCTGCTGTGTGCGCCTTCTGCCGAAAAAGGCCCAGGAGCTGTGCTTAGCTCTGCAGAGCACCGTACCTTCGTCTTTAGCCTCTCTTCTCGTCTACATCTTAGCAAAAAGCTTTTCCACTCTGTCTGGCAAGGAGAAACTGTGCCAGCACAAAAAACATCTCCCATCGTGTTCTAGAGGCTGCACGGAGGTCTGCCGAGTATTTTGCAAGAAGAGAAAGAAAGTTGTCCAAAACAGCTTGCAATCGAATGTTCATGTGAATAGAAAAGGCAGGAGAGTGGTCAGGTACTGTTTTCTCTCAGTTGGCAAGCTGCGCACACAATCGCAGTGTTGTACAGCTTGTTTCATCACCTTTGCGAAGTTGCCGCTCTCTCCGGCTCCCGGAGACGAAGAAGCTGCTTCTTCGCGCAAAGACGATTCTGCCGCTCACAGTGCTCTGCGGTGTGCGCCTTCTGCCGAAAGAGCCCCGGGAGCGGTGCTTAGCTCTGCAGGGCACCGTACCTTCGTCTTTAGCCTCTCTTCTCGTCTACATCTTAGCAAAAAGCTTTTCCACTCTGTCTGGCAAGGAGAAACTGTGCCAGCACAGAAAACATCTCCCATCGTGTTCTAGAGGCTGCACGCAGGTCTGCCGAGTGTTTTGCAAGAAGAGAAAGAAAGTTGTCCAAAACAGCTTGCAATCGAATGTTCATGTGAATAGAAAAGGCAGGAGAGTGGTCAGGTACTGTTTTCTCTCAGTTGGCAAGCTGCGCACACAATCGCAGTGTTGTACAGCTTGTTTCATCACCTTTGCGAAGTTGCCGCTCTCTCCGGCTCCCAGAGACGAAGAAGCTGCTTCTTCGCGCAAAGACGATTCTGCAGCTCACAGTGCTCTGCGGTGTGCGCCTTCTGCCGAAAGAGCCCCGGGAGCTGTGCTTAGCTCTGCAGAGCACCGTACCTTCGTCTTTAGCCTCTCTTCTCGTCTACATCTTAGCAAAAAGCTTTTCCACTCTGTCTGGCAAGGAGAAACTGTGCCAGCACAGAAAACATCTCCCATCGTGTTCTAGAGGCTGCACGCAGGTCTGCCGAGTGCTTTGCAAGAAGAGAAAGAAAGTTGTCCAAAACAGCTTGCAATCGAATGTTCAAGTGAATAGAAAAGGCAGGAGAGTGGTCAGGTACTGTTTTCTCTCAGTTGGCAAGCTGCGCACACAATCGCAGTGTTGTACAGCTTGTTTCATCACCTTTGCGAAGTTGCCGCTCTCTCCGGCTTCCGGAGACGAAGAAGCTGCTTCTTCGCGCAAAGACGATTCTGCCGCTCACAGTGCTCTGCGGTGTGCGCCTTCTGCCGAAAGAGGCCCGGGAGCGGTGCTTAGCTCTGCAGAGCACCGTACCTTCGTCTTTAGCCTCTCTTCTCGTCTACATCTTAGCAAAAAGCTTTTCCACTCTGTCTGGCAAGGAGAAACTGTGCCAGCACAGAAAACATCTCCCATCGTGTTCTAGAGGCTGCACGGAGGTCTGCCGAGTGTTTTGCAAGAAGAGAAAGAAAGTTGTCCAAAACAGCTTGCAATCGAATGTTCATGTGAATAGAAAAGGCAGGAGAGTGGTCAGGTACTGTTTTCTCTCAGTTGGCAAGCTGCGCACACAATCGCAGTGTTGTACAGCTTGTTTCATCACCTTTGCGAAGTTGCCGCTCTCTCCGGCTCCCGGAGACGAAGAAGCTGCTTCTTCGCGCAAAGACGATTCTGCCGCTCACAGTGCTCTGCGGTGTGCGCCTTCTGCCGAAAGAGGCCCGGGAGCGGTGCTTAGCTCTGCAGAGCACCGTACCTTCGTCTTTAGCCTCTCTTCTCGTCTACATCTTAGCAAAAAGCTTTTCCACTCTGTCTGGCAAGGAGAAACTGTGCCAGCACAAAAAACATCTCCCATCGTGTTCTAGAGGCTGCACGCAGGTCTGCCGAGTGTTTTGCAAGAAGAGAAAGAAAGTTGTCCAAAACAGCTTGCAATCGAATGTTCATGTGAATAGAAAAGGCAGGAGAGTGGTCAGGTACTGTTTTCTCTCAGTTGGCAAGCTGCGCACACAATCGCAGTGTTGTACAGCTTGTTTCATCACCTTTGCGAAGTTGCCGCTCTCTCCGGCTCCCGGAGACGAAGAAGCTGCTTCTTCGCGCAAAGATGATTCTGCCGCTCACAGTGCTCTGCGGTGTGCGGCTTCCGCCGAATGAGGTCCGGGAGCGGTGCTTAGCTCTGCAGAGCACCGTACCTTCGTCTTTAGCCTCTCTTCTCGTCTACATCTTAGCAAAAAGCTTTTCCACTCTGTCTGGCAAGGAGAAACTGTGCCAGCACAAAAAACATCTCCCATCGTGTTCTAGAGGCTGCACGCAGGTCTGCCGAGTGTTTTGCAAGAAGAGAAAGAAAGTTGTCCAAAACAGCTTGCAATCGAATGTTCATGTGAATAGAAAAGGCAGGAGAGTGATCAGGTACTGTTTTCTCTCAGTTGGCAAGCTGCGCACACAATCGCAGTGTTGTACAGCTTGTTTCATCACCTTTGCGAAGCTGCCGCTCTCTCCGGCTCCCGGAGACGAAGAAGCTGCTTCTTCGCGCAAAGACGATTCTGCCGCTCACAGTGCTCTGCGGTGTGCGCCTTCTGCCGAAAGAGGTCCGGGAGCTGTGCTTAGCTCTGCAGAGCACCGTACCTTCGTCTTTAGCCTCTCTTCTCGTCTACATCTTAGCAAAAAGCTTTTCCACTCTGTCTGGCAAGGAGAAACTGTGCCAGCACAGAAAACAGCTCCCATCGTGTTCTAGAGGCTGCACGGAGGTCTGCCGAGTGTTTTGCAAGAAGAGAAAGAAAGTTGTCCAAAACAGCTTGCAATCGAATGTTCATGTGAATAGAAAAGGCAGGAGAGTGGTCAGGTACTGTTTTCTCTCAGTTGGCAAGCTGCGCACACAATCGCAGTGTTGTACAGCTTGTTTCATCACCTTTGCCAAGTTGCCGCTCTCTCCGGCTCCCGGAGACGAAGAAGCTGCTTCTTCGCGCAAAGACGATTCTGCCGCTCACTGTGCTCTGCGGTGTGCGCCTTCTGCCGAAAGAGGTCCGGGAGCGGTGCTTAGCTCTGCAGAGCACCTTACCTTCGTCTTTAGCCTCTCTTCTCGTCTACATCTTAGCAAAAAGCTTTTCCACTCTCTCTGGCAAGGAGAAACTGTGCCAGCACAAAAAACATCTCCCATCGTGTTCTAGAGGCTGCACGGAGGTCTGCCGAGTGTTTTGCAAGAAGAGAAAGAAAGTTGTCCAAAACAGCTCCCAATCGTATGTTCAAGTGAATAGAAAAGGCAGGAGAGTGGTCAGGTACTGTTTTCTCTCAGTTGGCAAGCTGCGCACACAATCGCAGTGTTGTACAGCTTGTTTCATCACCTTTGCGAAGTTGCCGCTCTCTCCGGCTCCCGGAGACGAAGAAGCTGCTTCTTCGCGCAAAGACGATTCTGCCGCTCACAGTGCTCTGCGGTGTGCGCCTTCTGCCGAAAGAGCCCCGGGAGCGGTGCTTAGCTCTGCAGAGCACCGTACCTTCGTCTTTAGCCTCTCTTCTCGTCTACATCTTAGCAAAAAGCTTTTTCACTCTGTCTGGCAAGGAGAAACTGTGCCAGCACAGAAAACATCTCCCATCGTGTTCTAGAGGCTGCACGGAGGTCTGCCGAGTGTTTTGCAAGAAGAGAGAGAAAGTTGTCCAAAACAGCTTCCAATCGAATGTTCATGTGAATAGAAAAGGCAGGAGAGTGGTCAGGTACTGTTTTCTCTCAGTTGGCAAGCTGCGCACACAATCGCAGTGTTGTACAGCTTGTTTCATCACCTTTGCGAAGTTGCCGCTCTCTCCGGCTCCCGGAGACGAAGAAGCTGCTTCTTCGCGCAAAGACGATTCTGCCGCTCACAGTGCTCTGCGGTGTGCGCCTTCTGCCTAAAGACGCCCGGGAGCGGTGCTTAGCTCTGCAGAGCACCGTACCTTCGTCTTTAGCCTCTCTTCTCGTCTACATCTTGGCAAAAAGCTTTTCCACTCTGTCTGGCAAGGAGAAACTGTGCCAGCACAAAAAACATCTCCCATCGTGTTCTAGAGGCTGCACGGAGGACTGCCGAGTGTTTTGCAAGAAGAGAAAGAAAGTTGTCCAAAACAGCTTGCAATCGAATGTTCATGTGAATAGAAAAGGCAAGAGAGTGGTCAGGTACTGTTTTCTCTCAGTTGGCAAACTGCGCACACAATCGCAGTGTTGTACAGCTTGTTTCATCACCTTTGCGAAATTGTCGCTCTCTCTGGCTCCCGGAGACGAAGAAGCTGCTTCTTCGCGCAAAGACGATTCTGCCGCTCACAGTGCCCTGCGGTGTGCGCCTTCTGCCGAAAGAGGTCCGGGAGCGGTGCTTAGCTCTGCAGAGCACCGTACCTTCGTCTTTAGCCTCTCTTCTCGTCTACATCTTAGCAAAAAGCTTTTCCACTCTGTCTGGCAAGGAGAAACTGTGCCAGCACAGAAAACATCTCCCATCGTCTTCTAGAGGCTGCACGGAGGTCTGCCGAGTGTTTTGCAAGAAGAGAAAGAAAGTTGTCCAAAACAGCTTGCAATGGAATGTTCATGTGATTGCAAAAGGCAGGAGAGTGGTCAGGTACTGTTTTCTCTCAGTTGGCAAGCTGCGCACACAATCGCAGTGTTGTACAGCTTGTTTCATCACCTTTGCGAAGTTGCCGCTCTCTCCGGCTCCCGGAGACGAAGAAGCTGCTTCTTCGCGCAAAGACGATTCTGCCGCTCACAGTGCTCTGCGGTGTGCGCCTTCTGCCGAAAGAGGTCCGGGAGCGGTGCTTAGCTCTGCAGAGCACCGTAACTTCGTCTTTAGCCTCTCTTCTCGTCTACATCTTAGCAAAAAGCTTTTCCGCTCTGTCTGGCAAGGAGAAACTGTGCCAGAACAAAAAACATCTCCCATCGTGTTCTAGAGGCTGCACGGAGGTCTGCCGAGTGTTTTGCAAGAAGAGAAAGAAAGTTGTCCAAAACAGCTTCCAATCGAATGTTCATGTGAATAGAAAAGGCAGGAGAGTGATCAGGTACTGTTTTCTCTCAGTTGGCAAGCTGCGCACACAATCGCAGTGTTGTACAGCTTGTTTCATCACCTTTGCGAAGTTGCCGCTCTCTCCGGCTCCCGGAGACGAAGAAGCTGCTTCTTCGCGCAAAGACGATTCTGCCGCTCACAGTGCTCTGCGGTGTGCGCCTTCTGCCGAAAGACGCCCGGGAGCTGTGCTTAGCTCTGAGAAGCACCATACGTGCTTCTTTAGCCTCTCTTCTCGTCTACATCTTAGCAAAAAGCTTTTCCACTCTGTCTGGCAAGGAGAAACTTTGCCAGCACAAAAAACATCTCCCATCGTGTTCTAGAGGCTGCACGGAGGTCTGCCGAGTGTTTTGCAAGAAGAGAAAGAAAGTTGTCCAAAACAGCTTGCAATCGAATGTTCATGTGAATAGAAAATGCAGGAGAGTGGTCAGGTACTGTTTTCTCTCAGTTGGCAAGTTGCGCATACAATCGCAGTGTTGTACGGCTTGTTTCATCACCTTTGCGAAGAGGCCGCTCTCTCCGGCTCCCGGAGACGAAGAAGCTGGTTTTTGGCCAAAGACGATTCTGCCGCTCACAGTGCTCTGCAGTGTGTGTCTTCTGCCGAAAGAGCCCCGGGAGCTGTGCTTAGCTCTGCAGAGCACCATACCTGCTTCTTTAGCCTCTCAACTCGTCTACATCTTAGCAAAAAGCTTTTCCACTCTGTCTGGCAAGGAGAAACTGTGCCAGCACAAAAAACATCTCCCATCGTGTTCTAGAGGCTGCACGGAGGTCTGCCGAGTGTTTTGCAAGAAGAGAAAGAAAGTTGTCAAAAATAGCTTGCAATCGAATGTTCATGTGAATAGAAAAGGCAGGAGAGTGGTCAGGTACTGTTTTCTCTCAGTTGGCAAGCTGCGCACACAATCGCAGTGTTGTACAGCTTGTTTCATCACCTTTGCGAAGTTGCCGCTCTCTCCGGCTCCCGGAGACGAAGAAGCTGCTTCTTCGCGCAAAGACGATTCTGCCGCTCATAGTGCTCTGCGGTGTGCGCCTTCTGCCGAAAGAGCCCCGGGAGCTGTGCTTAGCTCTGCAGAGCACAATACCTGCTTCTTTAGCCTCTCTTCTCGTCTACATCTTAGCAAAAAGCTTTTCCACTCTGTCTGGCAAGGAGAAACTGTGCCAGCACAAAAAACATCTCCCATCGTGTTCTAGAGGCTGCACGGAGGTCTGCCGAGTGTTTTGCAAGAAGAGAAAGAAAGTTGTCCAAAACAGCTTGCAATCGAATGTTCATGTGAATAGAAAAGGCAGGAGAGTGGTCAGGTACTGTTTTCTCTCAGTTGGCAAGCTGCGCACACAATCGCAGTGTTGTACAGCTTGTTTCATCACCTTTGCGAAGTTGCCGCTCTCTGCGGCTCCCGGAGACGAAGAAGCTGCTTCTTCGCGCAAAGACGATTCTGCCGCTCACAGTGCTCTGCGGTGTGCGCCTTCTGCCGAAAGAGGTCCGTGAGCGGTGCTTAGCTCTGCAGAGCACCGTACCTTCGTCTTTAGCCTCTCTTCTCGTCTACATCTTAGCAAAAAGCTTTTCCACTCTGTCTGGCAAGGAGAAACTGTGCCAGCACAGAAAACATCTCCCATCGTGTTCTAGAGGCTGCACGCAGGTCTGCCGAGTGTTTTGCAAGAAGAGAAAGAAAGTTGTCCAAAACAGCTTCCAATCGAATGTTCAAGTGAATAGAAAAGGCAGGAGAGTGGTCAGGTACGGTTTTCTCTCAGTTGGCAAGCTGCGCACACAATCGCAGTCTTGTACAGCTTGTTTCATCACCTTTGCGAAGTTGCCGCTCTCTCCGGCTCCCGGAGACGAAGAAGCTGCTTCTTCGCGCAAAGACGATTCTGCCGCTCACAGTGCTCTGCGGTGTGCGCCTTCTGCCGAAAGACGCCCGGGAGCGGTGCTTAGCTCTGCAGAGCACCGTACCTTCGTCTTTAGCCTCTCTTCTCGTCTACATCTTAGCAAAAAGCTTTTCCACTCTGTCTGGCAAGGAGAAACTGTGCCAGAACAAAAAACATCTCCCATCGTGTTCTAGAGGCTGCACGCAGGTCTGCCGAGTGTTTTGCAAGAAGAGAAAGAAAGTTGTCCAAAACAGCTCCCAATCGAATGTTCATGTGAATAGAAAAGGCAGGAGAGTGGTCAGGTACTGTTTTCTCTCAGTTGGCAAGCTGCGCACACAATCGCAGTGTTGTACAGCTTGTTTCATCACCTTTGCGAAGTTGCCGCTCTCTCCGGCTCCCGGAGACGAAGAAGCTGCTTCTTCGCGCAAAGACGATTCTGCCGCTCACAGTGCTCTGCGGTGTGCGCCTTCTGCCGAAAGAGCCCCGGGAGCGGTGCTTAGCTCTGCAGAGCACCGTACCTTCGTCTTTAGCCTCTCTTCTCGTCTACATCTTAGCAAAAAGCTTTTCCACTCTGTCTGGCAAGGAGAAACTGTGCCAGCACAGAAAACATCTCCCATCGTGTTCTAGAGGCTGCACGGAGGTCTGCCGAGTGTTTTGCAAGAAGAGAGAGAAAGTTGTCCAAAACAGCTTGCAATCGAATGTTCATGTGAATAGAAAAGGCAGGAGAGTGGTCAGGTACTGTTTTCTCTCAGTTGGCAAGCTGCGCACACAATCGCAGTGTTGTACAGCTTGTTTCATCACCTTTGCGAAGTTGCCGCTCTCTCCGGATCCTGGAGACGAAGAAGCTGCTTCTTCGCGCAAAGACGATTCTGCCGCTCACAGTGCTCTGCGGTGTGCGCCTTCTGCCGAAAGAGCCCCGGGAGCGGTGCTTAGCTCTGCAGAGCACCGTACCTTCGTCTTTAGCCTCTCTTCTCGTCTACATCTTAGCAAAAAGCTTTTCCACTCTGTCTGGCAAGGAGAAACTGTGCCAGCACAGAAAACATCTCCCATCGTGTTCTAGAGGCTGCACGGAGGTCTGCCGAGTGTTTTGCAAGAAGAGAAAGAAAGTTGTCCAAAACAGCTTGCAATCGAATGTTCATGTGAATAGAAAAGGCAGGAGAGTGGTCAGGTACTGTTTTCTCTCAGTTGGCAAGCTGCGCACACAATCGCAGTGTTGTACAGCTTGTTTCATCACCTTTGCCAAGTTGCCGCTCTCTCCGGCTCCCGGAGACGAAGAAGCTGCTTCTTCGCGCAAAGACGATTCTGCCGCTCACAGTGCTCTGCGGTGTGCGCCTTCTGCCGAAAGAGGTCCGGGAGCTGTGCTTAGCTCTGAGAAGCACCATACCTGCTTCTTTAGCCTGTCTTCTCGTCTACATCTTAGCAAAAAGCTTTTCCACTCTGTCTGGCAAGGAGAAACTGTGCCAGCACAAAAAACATCTCCCATCGTGTTCTAGAGGCTGCACGGAGGTCTGCCGAGTGTTTTGCAAGAAGAGAAAGAAAGTTGTCCAAAACAGCTCCCAATCGAATGTTCAAGTGAATAGAAAGGGCAGGAGAGTGGTCAGGTACTGTTTTCTCTCAGTTGGCAAGCTGCCCACACAATCGCAGTGTTGTACAGCTTGTTTCATCACCTTTGCGAAGTCGCCGCTCTCTCCGGCTCCCGGAGACGAAGAAGCTGCTTCTTCGCGCAAAGACGATTCTGCCTCTCACAGTGCTCTGCGGTGTGCGCCTTCTGCCGAAAGAGGTCCGGGAGCTGTGCTTAGCTCTGCAGAGCACCGTACCTTCGTCTTTAGGCTCTCTTCTCGTCTACATCTTAGCAAAAAGCTTTTCCACTCTGTCTGGCAAGGAGAAACTGTGCCAGCACAGAAAACATCTCCCATCGTGTTCTAGAGGCTGCACGGAGGTCTGCCGAGTGTTTTGCAAGAAGAGAAAGAAAGTTGTCCAAAACAGCTTCCAATCGAATGTTCAAGTGAATAGAAAAGGCAGGAGAGTGGTCAGGTACTGTTTTCTCTCAGTTGGCAAGCTGCGCACACAATCGCAGTGTTGTACAGCTTGTTTCATCACCTTTGCGAAGTTGCCGCTCTCTCCGGCTCCCGGAGACGAAGAAGCTGCTTCTTCGCGCAAAGACGATTCTGCCGCTCACAGTGCTCTGCGGTGTGCGGCTTCTGCCGAAAGAGGTCCGGGAGCGGTGCTTTGCTCTGCAGAGCACCGTACCTTCGTCTTTAGCCTCTCTTCTCGTCTACATCTTAGCAAAAAGCTTTTCCACTCTGTCTGGCAAGGAGAAACTGTGCCAGCACAAAAAACATATCCCATCGTGTTCTAGAGGCTGCACGGAGGTCTGCCGAGTGTTTTGCAAGAAGAGAAAGAAAGTTGTCCAAAACAGCTTCCAATCGAATGTTCATGTGAATAGAAAAGGCAGGAGAGTGGTCAGGTACTGTTTTCTCTCAGTTGGCAAGTTGCGCACACAATCGCAGTGTTGTACAGCTTGTTTCATCACCTTTGCGAAGTTGCCGCTCTCTCCGGCTCCCGGAGACGAAGAAGCTGCTTCTTCGCGCAAAGACGATTCTGCCGCTCACAGTGCTCTGCGGTGTGCGCCTTCTGCCGAAAGAGCCCCGGGAGCTGTGCTTAGCTCTTCAGAGCACCATACCTGCTTCTTTAGCCTCTCTTCTCGTCTACATCTTAGCAAAAAGCTTTTCCACTCTGTCTGGCAAGGAGAAACTGTGCCAGCACAGAAAACATCTCCCATCGTGTTCTAGAGGCTGCACGGAGGTCTGCCGAGTGTTTTGCAAGAAGAGAAAGAAAGTTGTCCAAAACAGCTTGCAATCGAATGTTCATGTGAATAGAAAAGGCAGGAGAGTGGTCAGGTACTGTTTTCTCTCACTTGGCAAGCTGCGCACACAATCGCAGTGTTGTACAGCTTGTTTCATCACCTTTGCGAAGTTGCCGCTCTCTCCGGCTCCCGGAGACGAAGAAGCTGCTTCTTCGCCCAAAGACGATTCTGCCGCTCACAGTGCTCTGCGGAGTGCGCCTTCTGCCGAAAGACGCCCGGGAGCGGTGCTTAGCTCTGCAGAGCACCGTACCTTCGTCTTTAGCCTCTCTTCTCGTCTACATCTTAGCAAAAAGCTTTTCCACTCTGTCTGGCAAGGAGAAACTGTGCCAGCACAGAAAACATCTCCCATCGTGTTCTAGAGGCTGCACGGAGGTCTGCCGAGTGTTTTGCAAGAAGAGAAAGAAAGTTGTCCAAAACAGCTTGCAATCGAATGTTCATGTGAATAGAAAAGGCAGGAGAGTGGTCAGGTACTGTTTTCTCTCACTTGGCAAGCTGCGCACACAATCGCAGTGTTGTACAGCTTGTTTCATCACCTTTGCGAAGTTGCCGCTCTCTCCGGCTCCCGGAGACGAAGAAGCTGCTTCTTCGCGCAAAGACGATTCTGCCGCTCACAGTGCTCTGCGGTGTGCGCCTTCTGCCGAAAGACGCCCGGGAGCGGTGCTTAGCTCTGCAGAGCACCGTACCTTCGTCTTTAGCCTCTCTTCTCGTCTACATCTTAGCAAAAAGCTTTTCCACTCTGTCTGGCAAGGAGAAACTGTGCCAGAACAAAAAACATCTCCCATCGTGTTCTAGAGGCTGCACGCAGGTCTGCCGAGTGTTTTGCAAGAAGAGAAAGAAAGTTGTCCAAAACAGCTCCCAATCGAATGATCAAGTGAATAGAAAAGGCAGGAGAGTGGTCAGGTACTGTTTTCTCTCAGTTGGCAAGCTGCGCACACAATCGCAGTGTTGTACAGCTTGTTTCATCACCTTTGCGAAGTTGCCGCTCTCTCCGGCTCCCGGAGACGAAGAAGCTGCTTCTTCGCGCAAAGACGATTCTGCCGCTCACAGTGCTCTGCGGTGTGCGCCTTCTGCCGAAAGAGCCCCGGGAGCGGTGCTTAGCTCTGCAGAGCACCGTACCTTCGTCTTTAGCCTCTCTTCTCGTCTACATCTTAGCAAAAAGCTTTTTCACTCTGTCTGGCAAGGAGAAACTGTGCCAGCACAGAAAACATCTCCCATCGTGTTCTAGAGGCTGCACGGAGGTCTGCCGAGTGTTTTGCAAGAAGAGAGAGAAAGTTGTCCAAAACAGCTTCCAATCGAATGTTCATGTGAATAGAAAAGGCAGGAGAGTGGTCAGGTACTGTTTTCTCTCAGTTGGCAAGCTGCGCACACAATCGCAGTGTTGTACAGCTTGTTTCATCACCTTTGCCAAGTTGCCGCTCTCTCCGGCTCCCGGAGACGAAGAAGCTGCTTCTTCGCGCAAAGACGATTCTGCCGCTCACAGTGCTCTGCGGTGTGCGCCTTCTGCCGAAAGACGCCCGGGAGCTGTGCTTAGCTCTGAGAAGCACCATACGTGCTTCTTTAGCCTCTCTTCTCGTCTACATCTTAGCAAAAAGCTTTTCCACTCTGTCTGGCAAGGAGAAACTGTGCCAGCACAAAAAACATCTCCCATCGTGTTCTAGAGGCTGCACGGAGGACTGCCGAGTGTTTTGCAAGAAGAGAAAGAAAGTTGTCCAAAACAGCTTGCAATCGAATGTTCATGTGAATAGAAAAGGCAAGAGAGTGGTCAGGTACTGTTTTCTCTCAGTTGGCAAACTGCGCACACAATCGCAGTGTTGTACAGCTTGTTTCATCACCTTTGCGAAATTGTCGCTCTCTCTGGCTCCCGGAGACGAAGAAGCTGCTTCTTCGCGCAAAGACGATTCTGCCGCTCACAGTGCCCTGCGGTGTGCGCCTTCTGCCGAAAGAGGTCCGGGAGCGGTGCTTAGCTCTGCAGAGCACCGTACCTTCGTCTTTAGCCTCTCTTCTCGTCTACATCTTAGCAAAAAGCTTTTCCACTCTGTCTGGCAAGGAGAAACTGTGCCAGCACAGAAAACATCTCCCATCGTCTTCTAGAGGCTGCACGGAGGTCTGCCGAGTGTTTTGCAAGAAGAGAAAGAAAGTTGTCCAAAACAGCTTGCAATGGAATGTTCATGTGATTGCAAAAGGCAGGAGAGTGGTCAGGTACTGTTTTCTCTCAGTTGGCAAACTGCGCACACAATCGCAGGGTTGTACAGCTTGTTTCATCACCTTTGCCAAGTTGCCGCTCTCTCCGGCTCCCGGAGACGAAGAAGCTGCTTCTTCGCGCAAAGACGATTCTGCCGCTCACAGTGCTCTGCGGTGTGCGCCTTCTGCCGAAAGAGCCCCGGGAGCGGTGCTTAGCTCTGCAGAGTACCGTACCTTCGTCTTTAGCGTCTCTTCTCGTCTACATCTTAGAAAAAGCTTTTCCACTCTGTCTGGCAAGGAGAAACTGTGCCAGCACAGAAAACATCTCCCATCGTGTTCTAGAGGCTGCACGGAGGTCTGCCGAGTGTTTTGCAAGAAGAGAAAGAAAGTTGTCCAAAACAGCTTGCAATCGAATGTTCATGTGAATAGAAAAGGCAGGAGAGTGGTCAGGTACTGTTTTCTCTCAGTTGGCAAGCTGCGCACACAATCGCAGTGTTGTACAGCTTGTTTCATCACCTTTGCGAAGTTGCCGCTCTCTCCGGCTCCCGGAGACCAAGAAGCTGCTTCTTCGCGCAAAGACGATTCTGCCGCTCACAGTGCTCTGCGGTGTGCGCCTTCTGCCGAAAGAGGTCCGGGAGCGGTGCTTAGCTCTGCAGAGCACCGTACCTTCGTCTTTAGCCTCTCTTCTCGTCTACATCTTAGCAAAAAGCTTTTCCGCTCTGTCTGGCAAGGAGAAACTGTGCCAGCACAAAAAACATCTCCCATCGTGTTCTAGAGGCTGCACGGAGGTCTGCCGAGTGTTTTGCAAGAAGAGAAAGAAAGTTGTCCAAAACAGCTTCCAATCGAATGTTCATGTGAATAGAAAAGGCAGGAGAGTGATCAGGTACTGTTTTCTCTCAGTTGGCAAGCTGCGCACACAATCGCAGTGTTGTACAGCTTGTTTCATCACCTTTGCGAAGTTGCCGCTCTCTCCGGCTCCCGGAGACGAAGAAGCTGCATCTTCGCGCAAAGACGATTCTGCCGCTCACAGTGCTCTGCGGTGTGCGCCTTCTGCCGAAAGACGCCCGGGAGCTGTGCTTAGCTCTGAGAAGCACCATACGTGCTTCTTTAGCCTCTCTTCTCGTCTACATCTTAGCAAAAAGCTTTTCCACTCTGTCTGGCAAGGAGAAACTTTGCCAGCACAAAAAACATCTCCCATCGTGTTCTAGAGGCTGCACGGAGGTCTGCCGAGTGTTTTGCAAGAAGAGAAAGAAAGTTGTCCAAAACAGCTTGCAATCGAATGTTCATGTGAATAGAAAATGCAGGAGAGTGGTCAGGTACTCTTTTCTCTCAGTTGGCAAGTTGCGCATACAATCGCAGTGTTGTACGGCTTGTTTCATCACCTTTGCGAAGAGGCCGCTCTCTCCGGCTCCCGGAGACGAAGAAGCTGGTTTTTGGCCAAAGACGATTCTGCCGCTCACAGTGCTCTGCAGTGTGTGTCTTCTGCCGAAAGAGCCCCGGGAGCTGTGCTTAGCTCTGCAGAGCACCATACCTGCTTCTTTAGCCTCTCAACTCGTCTACATCTTAGCAAAAAGCTTTTCCACTCTGTCTGGCAAGGAGAAACTCTGCCAGCACAAAAAACATCTCCCATCGTGTTCTAGAGGCTGCACGGAGGTCTGCCGAGTGTTTTGCAAGAAGAGAAAGAAAGTTGTCCAAAACAGCTTGCAATCGAATGTTCATGTGAATAGAAAAGGCAGGAGAGTGGTCAGGTACTGTTTTCTCTCAGTTGGCAAGCTGCGCACACAATCGCAGTGTTGTACAGCTTGTTTCATCACCTTTGCGAAGTTGCCGCTCTCTCCGGCTCCCGGAGACGAAGAAGCTGCTTCTTCGCGCAAAGATGATTCTGCCGCTCACAGTGCTCTGCGGTGTGCGGCTTCTGCCGAATGAGGTCCGGGAGAGGTGCTTAGCTCTGCAGAGCACCGTACCTTCGTCTTTAGCCTCTCTTCTCGTCTACATCTTAGCAAAAAGCTTTTCCACTCTGTCTGGCAAGGAGAAACTGTGCCAGCACAAAAAACATCTCCCATCGTGTTCTAGAGGCTGCACGCAGGTCTGCCGAGTGTTTTGCAAGAAGAGAAAGAAAGTTGTCCAAAACAGCTTGCAATCGAATGTTCATGTGAATAGAAAAGGCAGGAGAGTGATCAGGTACTGTTTTCTCTCAGTTGGCAAGCTGCGCACACAATCGCAGTGTTGTACAGCTTGTTTCATCACCTTTGCGAAGCTGCCGCTCTCTCCGGCTCCCGGAGACGAAGAAGCTGCTTCTTCGCGCAAAGACGATTCTGCCGCTCACAGTGCTCTGCGGTGTGCGCCTTCTGCCGAAAGAGGTCCGGGAGCTGTGCTTAGCTCTGCAGAGCACCGTACCTTCGTCTTTAGCCTCTCTTCTCGTCTACATCTTAGCAAAAAGCTTTTCCACTCTGTCTGGCAAGGAGAAACTGTGCCAGCACAGAAAACAGCTCCCATCGTGTTCTAGAGGCTGCACGGAGGTCTGCCGAGTGTTTTGCAAGAAGAGAAAGAAAGTTGTCCAAAACAGCTTGCAATCGAATGTTCATGTGAATAGAAAAGGCAGGAGAGTGGTCAGGTACTGTTTTCTCTCAGTTGGCAAGCTGCGCACACAATCGCAGTGTTGTACAGCTTGTTTCATCACCTTTGCGAAGTTGCCGCTCTCTCCGGCTCCCGGAGACGAAGAAGCTGCTTCTTCGCGCAAAGACGATTCTGCCGCTCACAGTGCTCTGCGGTGTGCGCCTTCTGCCGAAAGACGCCCGGGAGCGGTGCTTAGCTCTGCAGAGCACCGTACCTTCGTCTTTAGCCTCTCTTCTCGTCTACATCTTGGCAAAAAGCTTTTCCACTCTGTCTGGCAAGGAGAAACTGTGCCAGCACAAAAAACATCTCCCATCGTGTTCTAGAGGCTGCACGGAGGACTGCCGAGTGTTTTGCAAGAAGAGAAAGAAAGTTGTCCAAAACAGCTTGCAATCGAATGTTCATGTGAATAGAAAAGGCAAGAGAGTGGTCAGGTACTGTTTTCTCTCAGTTGGCAAACTGCGCACACAATCGCAGTGTTGTACAGCTTGTTTCATCACCTTTGCGAAATTGTCGCTCTCTCTGGCTCCCGGAGACGAAGAAGCTGCTTCTTCGCGCAAAGACGATTCTGCCGCTCACAGTGCCCTGCGGTGTGCGCCTTCTGCCGAAAGAGGTCCGGGAGCGGTGCTTAGCTCTGCAGAGCACCGTACCTTCGTCTTTAGCCTCTCTTCTCGTCTACATCTTAGCAAAAAGCTTTTCCACTCTGTCTGGCAAGGAGAAACTGTGCCAGCACAGAAAACATCTCCCATCGTCTTCTAGAGGCTGCACGGAGGTCTGCCGAGTGTTTTGCAAGAAGAGAAAGAAAGTTGTCCAAAACAGCTTGCAATGGAATGTTCATGTGATTGCAAAAGGCAGGAGAGTGGTCAGGTACTGTTTTCTCTCAGTTGGCAAACTGCGCACACAATCGCAGGGTTGTACAGCTTGTTTCATCACCTTTGCCAAGTTGCCGCTCTCTCCGGCTCCCGGAGACGAAGAAGCTGCTTCTTCGCGCAAAGACGATTCTGCCGCTCACAGTGCTCTGCGGTGTGCGCCTTCTGCCGAAAGAGCCCCGGGAGCGGTGCTTAGCTCTGCAGAGTACCGTACCTTCGTCTTTAGCGTCTCTTCTCGTCTACATCTTAGAAAAAGCTTTTCCACTCTGTCTGGCAAGGAGAAACTGTGCCAGCACAGAAAACATCTCCCATCGTGTTCTAGAGGCTGCACGGAGGTCTGCCGAGTGTTTTGCAAGAAGAGAAAGAAAGTTGTCCAAAACAGCTTCCAATCGAATGTTCATGTGAATAGAAAAGGCAGGAGAGTGGTCAGGTACTGTTTTCTCTCAGTTGGCAAGCTGCGCACACAATCGCAGTGTTGTACAGCTTGTTTCATCACCTTTGCGAAGTTGCCGCTCTCTCCGGCTCCCGGAGACGAAGAAGCTGCTTCTTCGCGCAAAGACGATTCTGCCGCTCACAGTGCTCTGCGGTGTGCGCCTTCTGCCGAAAGAGGTCCGGGAGCGGTGCTTAGCTCTGCAGAGCACCGTACCTTCGTCTTTAGCCTCTCTTCTCGTCTACATCTTAGCAAAAAGCTTTTCCGCTCTGTCTGGCAAGGAGAAACTGTGCCAGCACAAAAAACATCTCCCATCGTGTTCTAGAGGCTGCACGGAGGTCTGCCGAGTGTTTTGCAAGAAGAGAAAGAAAGTTGTCCAAAACAGCTTCCAATCGAATGTTCATGTGAATAGAAAAGGCAGGAGAGTGATCAGGTACTGTTTTCTCTCAGTTGGCAAGCTGCGCACACAATCGCAGTGTTGTACAGCTTGTTTCATCACCTTTGCGAAGTTGCCGCTCTCTCCGGCTCCCGGAGACGAAGAAGCTGCATCTTCGCGCAAAGACGATTCTGCCGCTCACAGTGCTCTGCGGTGTGCGCCTTCTGCCGAAAGACGCCCGGGAGCTGTGCTTAGCTCTGAGAAGCACCATACGTGCTTCTTTAGCCTCTCTTCTCGTCTACATCTTAGCAAAAAGCTTTTCCACTCTGTCTGGCAAGGAGAAACTTTGCCAGCACAAAAAACATCTCCCATCGTGTTCTAGAGGCTGCACGGAGGTCTGCCGAGTGTTTTGCAAGAAGAGAAAGAAAGTTGTCCAAAACAGCTTGCAATCGAATGTTCATGTGAATAGAAAATGCAGGAGAGTGGTCAGGTACTGTTTTCTCTCAGTTGGCAAGTTGCGCATACAATCGCAGTGTTGTACGGCTTGTTTCATCACCTTTGCGAAGAGGCCGCTCTCTCCGGCTCCCGGAGACGAAGAAGCTGGTTTTTGGCCAAAGACGATTCTGCCGCTCACAGTGCTCTGCAGTGTGTGTCTTCTGCCGAAAGAGCCCCGGGAGCTGTGCTTAGCTCTGCAGAGCACCATACCTGCTTCTTTAGCCTCCCAACTCGTCTACATCTTAGCAAAAAGCTTTTCCACTCTGTCTGGCAAGGAGAAACTCTGCCAGCACAAAAAACATCTCCCATCGTGTTCTAGAGGCTGCACGGAGGTCTGCCGAGTGTTTTGCAAGAAGAGAAAGAAAGTTGTCAAAAATAGCTTGCAATCGAATGTTCATGTGAATAGAAAAGGCAGGAGAGTGGTCAGGTACTGTTTTCTCTCAGTTGGCAAGCTGCGCACACAATCGCAGTGTTGTACAGCTTGTTTCATCACCTTTGCGAAGTTGCCGCTCTCTCCGGCTCCCGGAGACGAAGAAGCTGCTTCTTCGCGCAAAGACGATTCTGCCGCTCATAGTGCTCTGCGGTGTGCGCCTTCTGCCGAAAGAGCCCCGGGAGCTGTGCTTAGCTCTGCAGAGCACAATACCTGCTTCTTTAGCCTCTCTTCTCGTCTACATCTTAGCAAAAAGCTTTTCCACTGTGTCTGGCAAGGAGAAACTGTGCCAGCACAAAAAACATCTCCCATCGTGTTCTAGAGGCTGCACGGAGGTCTGCCGAGTGTTTTGCAAGAAGAGAAAGAAAGTTGTCCAAAACAGCTTGCAATCGAATGTTCATGTGAATAGAAAAGGCAGGAGAGTGGTCAGGTACTGTTTTCTCTCAGTTGGCAAGCTGCGCACACAATCGCAGTGTTGTACAGCTTGTTTCATCACCTTTGCGAAGTTGCCGCTCTCTGCGGCTCCCGGAGACGAAGAAGCTGCTTCTTCGCGCAAAGACGATTCTGCCGCTCACAGTGCTCTGCGGTGTGCGCCTTCTGCCGAAAGAGGTCCGGGAGCGGTGCTTAGCTCTGCAGAGCACCGTACCTTCGTCTTTAGCCTCTCTTCTCGTCTACATCTTAGCAAAAAGCTTTTCCACTCTGTCTGGCAAGGAGAAACTGTGCCAGCACAGAAAACATCTCCCATCGTGTTCTAGAGGCTGCACGGAGGTCTGCCGAGTGTTTTGCAAGAAGAGAAAGAAAGTTGTCCAAAACAGCTTCCAATCGAATGTTCAAGTGAATAGAAAAGGCAGGAGAGTGGTCAGGTACGGTTTTCTCTCAGTTGGCAAGCTGCGCACACAATCGCAGTGTTGTACAGCTTGTTTCATCACCTTTGCGAAGTTGCCGCTCTCTCCGGCTCCCGGAGACGAAGAAGCTGCTTCTTCGCGCAAAGACGATTCTGCCGCTCACAGTGCTCTGCGGTGTGCGCCTTCTGCCGAAAGACGCCCGGGAGCGGTGCTTAGCTCTGCAGAGCACCGTACCTTCGTCTTTAGCCTCTCTTCTCGTCTACATCTTAGCAAAAAGCTTTTCCACTCTGTCTGGCAAGGAGAAACTGTGCCAGAACAAAAAACATCTCCCATCGTGTTCTAGAGGCTGCACGCAGGTCTGCCAAGTGTTTTGCAAGAAGAGAAAGAAAGTTGTCCAAAACAGCTCCCAATCGAATGTTCAAGTGAATAGAAAAGGCAGGAGAGTGGTCAGGTACTGTTTTCTCTCAGTTGGCAAGCTGCGCACACAATCGCAGTGTTGTACAGCTTGTTTCATCACCTTTGCGAAGTTGCCGCTCTCTCCGGCTCCCGGAGACGAAGAAGCTGCTTCTTCGCGCAAAGACGATTCTGCCGCTCACAGTGCTCTGCGGTGTGCGCCTTCTGCCGAAAGAGCCCCGGGAGCGGTGCTTAGCTCTGCAGAGCACCGTACCTTCGTCTTTAGCCTCTCTTCTCGTCTACATCTTAGCAAAAAGCTTTTCCACTCTGTCTGGCAAGGAGAAACTGTGCCAGCACAGAAAACATCTCCCATCGTGTTCTAGAGGCTGCACGGAGGTCTGCCGAGTGTTTTGCAAGAAGAGAGAGAAAGTTGTCCAAAACAGCTTGCAATCGAATGTTCATGTGAATAGAAAAGGCAGGAGAGTGGTCAGGTACTGTTTTCTCTCAGTTGGCAAGCTGCGCACACAATCGCAGTGTTGTACAGCTTGTTTCATCACCTTTGCGAAGTTGCCGCTCTCTCCGGCTCCCGGAGACGAAGAAGCTGCTTCTTCGCGCAAAGACGATTCTGCCGCTCACAGTGCTCTGCGGTGTGCGCCTTCTGCCGAAAGAGCCCCGGGAGCGGTGCTTAGCTCTGCAGAGCACCGTACCTTCGTCTTTAGCCTCTCTTCTCGTCTACATCTTAGCAAAAAGCTTTTCCACTCTGTCTGGCAAGGAGAAACTGTGCCAGCACAGAAAACATCTCCCATCGTGTTCTAGAGGCTGCACGGAGGTCTGCCGAGTGTTTTGCAAGAAGAGAAAGAAAGTTGTCCAAAACAGCTTGCAATCGAATGTTCATGTGAATAGAAAAGGCAGGAGAGTGGTCAGGTACTGTTTTCTCTCAGTTGGCAAGCTGCGCACACAATCGCAGTGTTGTACAGCTTGTTTCATCACCTTTGCGAAGTTGCCGCTCTCTCCGGCTCCCGGAGACGAAGAAGCTGCTTCTTCGCGCAAAGACGATTCTGCCGCTCACAGTGCTCTGCGGTGTGCGCCTTCTGCCGAAAGAGGTCCGGGAGCTGTGATTAGCTCTGAGAAGCACCATACCTGCTTCTTTAGCCTCTCTTCTCGTCTACATCTTAGCAAAAAGCTTTTCCACTCTGTCTGGCAAGGAGAAACTGTGCCAGCACAAAAAACATCTCCCATCGTGTTCTAGAGGCTGCACGCAGGTCTGCCGAGTGTTTTGCAAGAAGAGAAAGAAAGTTGTCCAAAACAGCTCCCAATCGAATGTTCAAGTGAATAGAAAGGGCAGGAGAGTGGTCAGGTACTGTTTTCTCTCAGTTGGCAAGCTGCCCACACAATCGCAGTGTTGTACAGCTTGTTTCATCACCTTTGCGAAGTCGCCGCTCTCTCCGGCTCCCGGAGACGAAGAAGCTGCTTCTTCGCGCAAAGACGATTCTTCCTCTCACAGTGCTCTGCGGTGTGCGCCTTCTGCCGAAAGAGGTCCGGGAGCTGTGCTTAGCTCTGCAGAGCACCGTACCTTCGTCTTTAGGCTCTCTTCTCGTCTACATCTTAGCAAAAAGCTTTTCCACTCTGTCTGGCAAGGAGAAACTGTGCCAGCACAGAAAACATCTCCCATCGTGTTCTAGAGGCTGCACGGAGGTCTGCCGAGTGTTTTGCAAGAAGAGAAAGAAAGTTGTCCAAAACAGCTTCCAATCGAATGTTCAAGTGAATAGAAAAGGCAGGAGAGTGGTCAGGTACTGTTTTCTCTCAGTTGGCAAGCTGCGCACACAATCGCAGTGTTGTACAGCTTGTTTCATCACCTTTGCGAAGTTGCCGCTCTCTGCGGCTCCCGGAGACGAAGAAGCTGCTTCTTCGCGCAAAGACGATTCTGCCGCTCACAGTGCTCTGCGGTGTGCGCCTTCTGCCGAAAGAGGTCCGGGAGCGGTGCTTTGCTCTGCAGAGCACCGTACCTTCGTCTTTAGCCTCTCTTCTCGTCTACATCTTAGCAAAAAGCTTTTCCACTCTGTCTGGCAAGGAGAAACTGTGCCAGCACAAAAAACATATCCCATCGTGTTCTAGAGGCTGCACCGAGGTCTGCCGAGTGTTTTGCAAGAAGAGAAAGAAAGTTGTCCAAAACAGCTTCCAATCGAATGTTCATGTGAATAGAAAAGGCAGGAGAGTGGTCAGGTACTGTTTTCTCTCAGTTGGCAAGTTGCGCACACAATCGCAGTGTTGTACAGCTTGTTTCATCACCTTTGCGAAGTTGCCGCTCTCTCCGGCTCCCGGAGACGAAGAAGCTGCTTCTTCGCGCAAAGACGATTCTGCCGCTCACAGTGCTCTGCGGTGTGCGCCTTCTGCCGAAAGAGCCCCGGGAGCTGTGCTTAGCTCTGCAGAGCACCATACCTGCTTCTTTAGCCTCTCTTCTCGTCTACATCTTAGCAAAAAGCTTTTCCACTCTGTCTGGCAAGGAGAAACTGTGCCAGCACAGAAAACATCTCCCATCGTGTTCTAGAGGCTGCACGGAGGTCTGCCGAGTGTTTTGCAAGAAGAGAAAGAAAGTTGTCCAAAACAGCTTGCAATCGAATGTTCATGTGAATAGAAAAGGCAGGAGAGTTGTCAGGTACTGTTTTCTCTCACTTGGCAAGCTGCGCACACAATCGCAGTGTTGTACAGCTTGTTTCATCACCTTTGCGAAGTTGCCGCTCTCTCCGGCTCCCGGAGACGAAGAAGCTGCTTCTTCGCGCAAAGACGATTCTGCCGCTCACAGTGCTCTGCGGTGTGCGCCTTCTGCCGAAAGAGCCCCGGGAGCGGTGCTTAGCTCTGCAGAGCACCGTACCTTCGTCTTTAGCCTCTCTTCTCGTCTACATCTTAGCAAAAAGCTTTTTCACTCTGTCTGGCAAGGAGAAACTGTGCCAGCACAGAAAACATCTCCCATCGTGTTCTAGAGGCTGCACGGAGGTCTGCCGAGTGTTTTGCAAGAAGAGAGAGAAAGTTGTCCAAAACAGCTTCCAATCGAATGTTCATGTGAATAGAAAAGGCAGGAGAGTGGTCAGGTACTGTTTTCTCTCAGTTGGCAAGCTGCGCACACAATCGCAGTGTTGTACAGCTTGTTTCATCACCTTTGCCAAGTTGCCGCTCTCTCCGGCTCCCGGAGACGAAGAAGCTGCTTCTTCGCGCAAAGACGATTCTGCCGCTCACAGTGCTCTGCGGTGTGCGCCTTCTGCCGAAAGAGGTCCGGGAGCGGTGCTTAGCTCTGCAGAGCACCGTACCTTCGTCTTTAGCCTCTCTTCTCGTCTACATCTTGGCAAAAAGCTTTTCCACTCTGTCTGGCAAGGAGAAACTGTGCCAGCACAAAAAACATCTCCCATCGTGTTCTAGAGGCTGCACGGAGGACTGCCGAGTGTTTTGCAAGAAGAGAAAGAAAGTTGTCCAAAACAGCTTGCAATCGAATGTTCATGTGAATAGAAAAGGCAAGAGAGTGGTCAGGTACTGTTTTCTCTCAGTTGGCAAACTGCGCACACAATCGCAGTGTTGTACAGCTTGTTTCATCACCTTTGCGAAATTGTCGCTCTCTCTGGCTCCCGGAGACGAAGAAGCTGCTTCTTCGCGCAAAGACGATTCTGCCGCTCACAGTGCCCTGCGGTGTGCGCCTTCTGCCGAAAGAGGTCCGGGAGCGGTGCTTAGCTCTGCAGAGCACCGTACCTTCGTCTTTAGCCTCTCTTCTCGTCTACATCTTAGCAAAAAGCTTTTCCACTCTGTCTGGCAAGGAGAAACTGTGCCAGCACAGAAAACATCTCCCATCGTCTTCTAGAGGCTGCACGGAGGTCTGCCGAATGTTTTGCAAGAAGAGAAAGAAAGTTGTCCAAAACAGCTTGCAATGGAATGTTCATGTGATTGCAAAAGGCAGGAGAGTGGTCAGGTACTGTTTTCTCTCAGTTGGCAAGCTGCGCACACAATCGCAGGGTTGTACAGCTTGTTTCATCACCTTTGCCAAGTTGCCGCTCTCTCCGGCTCCCGGAGACGAAGAAGCTGCTTCTTCGCGCAAAGACGATTCTGCCGCTCACAGTGCTCTGCGGTGTGCGCCTTCTGCCGAAAGAGCCCCGGGAGCGGTGCTTAGCTCTGCAGAGTACCGTACCTTCGTCTTTAGCGTCTCTTCTCGTCTACATCTTAGAAAAAGCTTTTCCACTCTGTCTGGCAAGGAGAAACTGTGCCAGCACAGAAAACATCTCCCATCGTGTTCTAGAGGCTGCACGGAGGTCTGCCGAGTGTTTTGCAAGAAGAGAAAGAAAGTTGTCCAAAACAGCTTCCAATCGAATGTTCATGTGAATAGAAAAGGCAGGAGAGTGGTCAGGTACTGTTTTCTCTCAGTTGGCAAGCTGCGCACACAATCGCAGTGTTGTACAGCTTGTTTCATCACCTTTGCGAAGTTGCCGCTCTCTCCGGCTCCCGGAGACGAAGAAGCTGCTTCTTCGCGCAAAGACGATTCTGCCGCTCACAGTGCTCTGCGGTGTGCGCCTTCTGCCGAAAGAGGTCCGGGAGCGGTGCTTAGCTCTGCAGAGCACCGTACCTTCGTCTTTAGCCTCTCTTCTCGTCTACATCTTAGCAAAAAGCTTTTCCGCTCTGTCTGGCAAGGAGAAACTGTGCCAGCACAAAAAACATCTCCCATCGTGTTCTAGAGGCTGCACGGAGGTCTGCCGAGTGTTTTGCAAGAAGAGAAAGAAAGTTGTCCAAAACAGCTTCCAATCGAATGTTCATGTGAATAGAAAAGGCAGGAGAGTGATCAGGTACTGTTTTCTCTCAGTTGGCAAGCTGCGCACACAATCGCAGTGTTGTACAGCTTGTTTCATCACCTTTGCGAAGTTGCCGCTCTCTCCGGCTCCCGGAGACGAAGAAGCTGCATCTTCGCGCAAAGACGATTCTGCCGCTCACAGTGCTCTGCGGTGTGCGCCTTCTGCCGAAAGACGCCCGGGAGCTGTGCTTAGCTCTGAGAAGCACCATACGTGCTTCTTTAGCCTCTCTTCTCGTCTACATCTTAGCAAAAAGCTTTTCCACTCTGTCTGGCAAGGAGAAACTTTGCCAGCACAAAAAACATCTCCCATCGTGTTCTAGAGGCTGCACGGAGGTCTGCCGAGTGTTTTGCAAGAAGAGAAAGAAAGTTGTCCAAAACAGCTTGCAATCGAATGTTCATGTGAATAGAAAATGCAGGAGAGTGGTCAGGTACTGTTTTCTCTCAGTTGGCAAGTTGCGCATACAATCGCAGTGTTGTACGGCTTGTTTCATCACCTTTGCGAAGAGGCCGCTCTCTCCGGCTCCCGGAGACGAAGAAGCTGGTTTTTGGCCAAAGACGATTCTGCCGCTCACAGTGCTCTGCAGTGTGTGTCTTCTGCCGAAAGAGCCCCGGGAGCTGTGCTTAGCTCTGCAGAGCACCATACCTGCTTCTTTAGCCTCTCAACTCGTCTACATCTTAGCAAAAAGCTTTTCCACTCTGTCTGGCAAGGAGAAACTCTGCCAGCACAAAAAACATCTCCCATCGTGTTCTAGAGGCTGCACGGAGGTCTGCCGAGTGTTTTGCAAGAAGAGAAAGAAAGTTGTCAAAAATAGCTTGCAATCGAATGTTCATGTGAATAGAAAAGGCAGGAGAGTGGTCAGGTACTGTTTTCTCTCAGTTGGCAAGCTGCGCACACAATCGCAGTGTTGTACAGCTTGTTTCATCACCTTTGCGAAGTTGCCGCTCTCTCCGGCTCCCGGAGACGAAGAAGCTGCTTCTTCGCGCAAAGACGATTCTGCCGCTCATAGTGCTCTGCGGTGTGCGCCTTCTGCCGAAAGAGCCCCGGGAGCTGTGCTTAGCTCTGCAGAGCACAATACCTGCTTCTTTAGCCTCTCTTCTCGTCTACATCTTAGCAAAAAGCTTTTCCACTCTGTCTGGCAAGGAGAAACTGTGCCAGCACAAAAAACATCTCCCATCGTCTTCTAGAGGCTGCACGGAGGTCTGCCGAGTGTTTTGCAAGAAGAGAAAGAAAGTTGTCCAAAACAGCTTGCAATCGAATGTTCATGTGAATAGAAAAGGCAGGAGAGTGGTCAGGTACTGTTTTCTCTCAGTTGGCAAGCTGCGCACACAATCGCAGTGTTGTACAGCTTGTTTCATCACCTTTGCGAAGTTGCCGCTCTCTGCGGCTCCCGGAGACGAAGAAGCTGCTTCTTCGCGCAAAGACGATTCTGCCGCTCACAGTGCTCTGCGGTGTGCGCCTTCTGCCGAAAGAGGTCCGGGAGCGGTGCTTAGCTCTGCAGAGCACCGTACCTTCGTCTTTAGCCTCTCTTCTCGTCTACATCTTTGCAAAAAGCTTTTCCACTCTGTCTGGCAAGGAGAAACTGTGCCAGCACAGAAAACATCTCCCATCGTGTTCTAGAGGCTGCACGGAGGTCTGCCGAGTGTTTTGCAAGAAGAGAAAGAAAGTTGTCCAAAACAGCTTCCAATCGAATGTTCAAGTGAATAGAAAAGGCAGGAGAGTGGTCAGGTACGGTTTTCTCTCAGTTGGCAAGCTGCGCACACAATCGCAGTGTTGTACAGCTTGTTTCATCACCTTTGCGAAGTTGCCGCTCTCTCCGGCTCCCGGAGACGAAGAAGCTGCTTCTTCGCGCAAAGACGATTCTGCCGCTCACAGTGCTCTGCGGTGTGCGCCTTCTGCCGAAAGACGCCCGGGAGCGGTGCTTAGCTCTGCAGAGCACCGTACCTTCGTCTTTAGCCTCTCTTCTCGTCTACATCTTAGCAAAAAGCTTTTCCACTCTGTCTGGCAAGGAGAAACTGTGCCAGAACAAAAAACATCTCCCATCGTGTTCTAGAGGCTGCACGCAGGTCTGCCGAGTGTTTTGCAAGAAGAGAAAGAAAGTTGTCCAAAACAGCTCCCAATCGAATGTTCAAGTGAATAGAAAAGGCAGGAGAGTGGTCAGGTACTGTTTTCTCTCAGTTGGCAAGCTGCGCACACAATCGCAGTGTTGTACAGCTTGTTTCATCACCTTTGCGAAGTTGCCGCTCTCTCCGGCTCCCGGAGACGAAGAAGCTGCTTCTTCGCGCAAAGACGATTCTGCCGCTCACAGTGCTCTGCGGTGTGCGCCTTCTGCCGAAAGAGCCCCGGGAGCGGTGCTTAGCTCTGCAGAGCACCGTACCTTCGTCTTTAGCCTCTCTTCTCGTCTACATCTTAGCAAAAAGCTTTTCCACTCTGTCTGGCAAGGAGAAACTGTGCCAGCACAGAAAACATCTCCCATCGTGTTCTAGAGGCTGCACGGAGGTCTGCCGAGTGTTTTGCAAGAAGAGAGAGAAAGTTGTCCAAAACAGCTTGCAATCGAATGTTCATGTGAATAGAAAAGGCAGGAGAGTGGTCAGGTACTGTTTTCTCTCAGTTGGCAAGCTGCGCACACAATCGCAGTGTTGTACAGCTTGTTTCATCACCTTTGCGAAGTTGCCGCTCTCTCCGGATCCTGGAGACGAAGAAGCTGCTTCTTCGCGCAAAGACGATTCTGCCGCTCACAGTGCTCTGCGGTGTGCGCCTTCTGCCGAAAGAGGTCCGGGAGCGGTGCTTAGCTCTGCAGAGCACCGTACCTTCGTCTTTAGCCTCTCTTCTCGTCTACATCTTAGCAAAAAGCTTTTCCACTCTGTCTGGCAAGGAGAAACTGTGCCAGCACAGAAAACATCTCCCATCGTGTTCTAGAGGCTGCACGGAGGTCTGCCGAGTGTTTTGCAAGAAGAGAAAGAAAGTTGTCCAAAACAGCTTGCAATCGAATGTTCATGTGAATAGAAAAGGCAGGAGAGTGGTCAGGTACTGTTTTCTCTCAGTTGGCAAGCTGCGCACACAATCGCAGTGTTGTACAGCTTGTTTCATCACCTTTGCCAAGTTGCCGCTCTCTCCGGCTCCCGGAGACGAAGAAGCTGCTTCTTCGCGCAAAGACGATTCTGCCGCTCACAGTGCTCTGCGGTGTGCGCCTTCTGCCGAAAGAGGTCCGGGAGCTGTGCTTAGCTCTGAGAAGCACCATACCTGCTTTTTTAGCCTCTCTTCTCGTCTACATCTTAGCAAAAAGCTTTTCCACTCTGTCTGGCAAGGAGAAACTGTGCCAGCACAAAAAACATCTCCCATCGTGTTCTAGAGGCTGCACGGAGGTCTGCCGAGTGTTTTGCAAGAAGAGAAAGAAAGTTGTCCAAAACAGCTCCCAATCGAATGTTCAAGTGAATAGAAAGGGCAGGAGAGTGGTCAGGTACTGTTTTCTCTCAGTTGGCAAGCTGCCCACACAATCGCAGTGTTGTACAGCTTGTTTCATCACCTTTGCGAAGTCGCCGCTCTCTCCGGCTCCCGGAGACGAAGAAGCTGCTTCTTCGCGCAAAGACGATTCTTCCTCTCACAGTGCTCTGCGGTGTGCGCCTTCTGCCGAAAGAGGTCCGGGAGCTGTGCTTAGCTCTGCAGAGCACCGTACCTTCGTCTTTAGGCTCTCTTCTCGTCTACATCTTAGCAAAAAGCTTTTCCACTCTGTCTGGCAAGGAGAAACTGTGCCAGCACAGAAAACATCTCCCATCGTGTTCTAGAGGCTGCACGGAGGTCTGCCGAGTGTTTTGCAAGAAGAGAAAGAAAGTTGTCCAAAACAGCTTCCAATCGAATGTTCAAGTGAATAGAAAAGGCAGGAGAGTGGTCAGGTACTGTTTTCTCTCACTTGGCAAGCTGCGCACACAATCGCAGTGTTGTACAGCTTGTTTCATCACCTTTGCGAAGTTGCCGCTCTCTCCGGCTCCCGGAGACGAAGAAGCTGCTTCTTCGCGCAAAGACGATTCTGCCGCTCACAGTGCTCTGCGGTGTGCGGCTTCTGCCGAAAGAGGTCCGGGAGCGGTGCTTTGCTCTGCAGAGCACCGTACCTTCGTCTTTAGCCTCTCTTCTCGTCTACATCTTAGCAAAAAGCTTTTCCACTCTGTCTGGCAAGGAGAAACTGTGCCAGCACAAAAAACATATCCCATCGTGTTCTAGAGGCTGCACGGAGGTCTGCCGAGTGTTTTGCAAGAAGAGAAAGAAAGTTGTCCAAAACAGCTTGCAATCGAATGTTCATGTGAATAGAAAAGGCAGGAGAGTGGTCAGGTACTGTTTTCTCTCAGTTGGCAAGTTGCGCACACAATCGCAGTGTTGTACAGCTTGTTTCATCACCTTTGCGAAGTTGCCGCTCTCTCCGGCTCCCGGAGACGAAGAAGCTGCTTCTTCGCGCAAAGACGATTCTGCCGCTCACAGTGCTCTGCGGTGTGCGCCTTCTGCCGAAAGAGCCCCGGGAGCTGTGCTTAGCTCTGCAGAGCACCATACCTGCTTCTTTAGCCTCTCAACTCGTCTACATCTTAGCAAAAAGCTTTTCCACTCTGTCTGGCAAGGAGAAACTGTGCCAGCACAGAAAACATCTCCCATCGTGTTCTAGAGGCTGCACGGAGGTCTGCCGAGTGTTTTGCAAGAAGAGAAAGAAAGTTGTCCAAAACAGCTTGCAATCGAATGTTCATGTGAATAGAAAAGGCAGGAGAGTGGTCAGGTACTGTTTTCTCTCACTTGGCAAGCTGCGCACACAATCGCAGTGTTGTACAGCTTGTTTCATCACCTTTGCGAAGTTGCCGCTCTCTCCGGCTCCCGGAGACGAAGAAGCTGCTTCTTCGCCCAAAGACGATTCTGCCGCTCACAGTGCTCTGCGGAGTGCGCCTTCTGCCGAAAGACGCCCGGGAGCGGTGCTTAGCTCTGCAGAGCACCGTACCTTCGTCTTTAGCCTCTCTTCTCGTCTACATCTTAGCAAAAAGCTTTTCCACTCTGTCTGGCAAGGAGAAACTGTGCCAGCACAGAAAACATCTCCCATCGTGTTCTAGAGGCTGCACGGAGGTCTGCCGAGTGTTTTGCAAGAAGAGAAAGAAAGTTGTCCAAAACAGCTTGCAATCGAATGTTCATGTGAATAGAAAAGGCAGGAGAGTGGTCAGGTACTGTTTTCTCTCACTTGGCAAGCTGCGCACACAATCGCAGTGTTGTACAGCTTGTTTCATCACCTTTGCCAAGTTGCCGCTCTCTCCGGCTCCCGGAGACGAAGAAGCTGCTTCTTCGCGCAAAGACGATTCTGCCGCTCACAGTGCTCTGCGGTGTGCGCCTTCTGCCTAAAGACACCCGGGAGCGGTGCTTAGCTCTGCAGAGCACCGTACTTTCGTCTTTAGCCTCTCTTCTCGTCTACATCTTAGCAAAAAGCTTTTCCACTCTGTCTGGCAAGGAGAAACTTTGCCAGCACAGAAAACATCTCCCATCGTGTTCTAGAGGCTGCACGGAGGTCTGCCGAGTGTTTTGCAAGAAGAGAAAGAAAGTTGTCCAAAACAGCTTGCAATCGAATATTCATGGAATAGAAAAGGCAGGAGAGTGGTCAGGTACTGTTTTCTCTCAGTTGGCAAGCTGCGCACACAATCGCAGTGTTGTACAGCTTGTTTCATCACCTTTGCGAAGTTGCCGCTCTCTCCGGCTCCCGGAGACGAAGAAGCTGCTTCTTCGCGCAAAGACCATTCTGCCGCTCACAGTGCTCTGCGGTGTGCGCCTTCTGCCGAAAGAGGTCCGGGAGCGGTGCTTAGCTCTGCAGAGCACCGTACCTTCGTCTTTAGCCTCTCTTCTCGTCTACATCTTGGCAAAAAGCTTTTCCACTCTGTCTGGCAAGGAGAAACTGTGCCAGCACAAAAAACATCTCCCATCGTGTTCTAGAGGCTGCACGGAGGACTGCCGAGTGTTTTGCAAGAAGAGAAAGAAAGTTGTCCAAAACAGCTTGCAATCGAATGTTCATGTGAATAGAAAAGGCAAGAGAGTGGTCAGGTACTGTTTTCTCTCAGTTGGCAAACTGCGCACACAATCGCAGTGTTGTACAGCTTGTTTCATCACCTTTGCGAAATTGTCGCTCTCTCTGGCTCCCGGAGACGAAGAAGCTGCTTCTTCGCGCAAAGACGATTCTGCCGCTCACAGTGCCCTGCGGTGTGCGCCTTCTGCCGAAAGAGGTCCGGGAGCGGTGCTTAGCTCTGCAGAGCACCGTACCTTCGTCTTTAGCCTCTCTTCTCGTCTACATCTTAGCAAAAAGCTTTTCCACTCTGTCTGGCAAGGAGAAACTGTGCCAGCACAGAAAACATCTCCCATCGTCTTCTAGAGGCTGCACGGAGGTCTGCCGAGTGTTTTGCAAGAAGAGAAAGAAAGTTGTCCAAAACAGCTTGCAATGGAATGTTCATGTGATTGCAAAAGGCAGGAGAGTTGTCAGGTACTGTTTTCTCTCAGTTGGCAAACTGCGCACACAATCGCAGGGTTGTACAGCTTGTTTCATCACCTTTGCCAAGTTGCCGCTCTCTCCGGCTCCCGGAGACGAAGAAGCTGCTTCTTCGCGCAAAGACGATTCTGCCGCTCACAGTGCTCTGCGGTGTGCGCCTTCTGCCGAAAGAGCCCCGGGAGCGGTGCTTAGCTCTGCAGAGTACCGTACCTTCGTCTTTAGCGTCTCTTCTCGTCTACATCTTAGAAAAAGCTTTTCCACTCTGTCTGGCAAGGAGAAACTGTGCCAGCACAGAAAACATCTCCCATCGTGTTCTAGAGGCTGCACGGAGGTCTGCCGAGTGTTTTGCAAGAAGAGAAAGAAAGTTGTCCAAAACAGCTTCCAATCGAATGTTCATGTGAATAGAAAAGGCAGGAGAGTGGTCAGGTACTGTTTTCTCTCAGTTGGCAAGCTGCGCACACAATCGCAGTGTTGTACAGCTTGTTTCATCACCTTTGCCAAGTTGCCGCTCTCTCCGGCTCCCGGAGACGAAGAAGCTGCTTCTTCGCGCAAAGACGATTCTGCCGCTCACAGTGCTCTGCGGTGTGCGCCTTCTGCCGAAAGAGGTCCGGGAGCGGTGCTTAGCTCTGCAGAGCACCGTACCTTCGTCTTTAGCCTCTCTTCTCGTCTACATCTTAGCAAAAAGCTTTTCCGCTCTGTCTGGCAAGGAGAAACTGTGCCAGCACAAAAAACATCTCCCATCGTGTTCTAGAGGCTGCACGGAGGTCTGCCGAGTGTTTTGCAAGAAGAGAAAGAAAGTTGTCCAAAACAGCTTGCAATCGAATGTTCATGTGAATAGAAAAGGCAGGAGAGTGATCAGGTACTGTTTTCTCTCAGTTGGCAAGCTGCGCACACAATCGCAGTGTTGTACAGCATGTTTCATCACCTTTGCGAAGTTGCCGCTCTCTCCGGCTCCCGGAGACGAAGAAGCTGCTTCTTCGCGCAAAGACGATTCTGCCGCTCACAGTGCTCTGCGGTGTGCGCCTTCTGCCGAAAGACGCCCGGGAGCTGTGCTTAGCTCTGAGAAGCACCATACGTGCTTCTTTAGCCTCTCTTCTCGTCTACATCTTAGCAAAAAGCTTTTCCACTCTGTCTGGCAAGGAGAAACTTTGCCAGCACAAAAAACATCTCCCATCGTGTTCTAGAGGCTGCACGGAGGTCTGCCGAGTGTTTTGCAAGAAGAGAAAGAAAGTTGTCCAAAACAGCTTGCAATCGAATGTTCATGTGAATAGAAAATGCAGGAGAGTGGTCAGGTACTGTTTTCTCTCAACTGGCAAGCTGCGCATACAATCGCAGTGTTGTACGGCTTGTTTCATCACCTTTGCGAAGAGGCCGCTCTCTCCGGCTCCCGGAGACGAAGAAGCTGGTTTTTGGCCAAAGACGATTCTGCCGCTCACAGTGCTCTGCAGTGTGTGTCTTCTGCCGAAAGAGCCCCGGGAGCTGTGCTTAGCTCTGCAGAGCACCATACCTGCTTCTTTAGCCTCTCAACTCGTCTACATCTTAGCAAAAAGCTTTTCCACTCTGTCTGGCAAGGAGAAACTCTGCCAGCACAAAAAACATCTCCCATCGTGTTCTAGAGGCTGCACGGAGGTCTGCCGAGTGTTTTGCAAGAAGAGAAAGAAAGTTGTCCAAAATAGCTTGCAATCGAATGTTCATGTGAATAGAAAAGGCAGGAGAGTGGTCAGGTACTGTTTTCTCTCAGTTGGCAAGCTGCGCACACAATCGCAGTGTTGTACAGCTTGTTTCATCACCTTTGCCAAGTTGCCGCTCTCTCCGGCTCCCGGAGACGAAGAAGCTGCTTCTTCGCGCAAAGACGATTCTGCCGCTCATAGTGCTCTGCGGTGTGCGCCTTCTGCCGAAAGAGCCCCGGGAGCTGTGCTTAGCTCTGCAGAGCACAATACCTGCTTCTTTAGCCTCTCTTCTCGTCTACATCTTAGCAAAAAGCTTTTCCACTGTGTCTGGCAAGGAGAAACTGTGCCAGCACAAAAAACATCTCCCATCGTGTTCTAGAGGCTGCACGGAGGTCTGCCGAGTGTTTTGCAAGAAGAGAAAGAAAGTTGTCCAAAACAGCTTGCAATCGAATGTTCATGTGAATAGAAAAGGCAGGAGAGTGGTCAGGTACTGTTTTCTCTCAGTTGGCAAGCTGCGCACACAATCGCAGTGTTGTACAGCTTGTTTCATCACCTTTGCGAAGTTGCCGCTCTCTGCGGCTCCCGGAGACGAAGAAGCTGCTTCTTCGCGCAAAGACGATTCTGCCGCTCACAGTGCTCTGCGGTGTGCGCCTTCTGCCGAAAGAGGTCCGGGAGCGGTGCTTAGCTCTGCAGAGCACCGTACCTTCGTCTTTAGCCTCTCTTCTCGTCTACATCTTAGCAAAAAGCTTTTCCACTCTGTCTGGCAAGGAGAAACTGTGCCAGCACAGAAAACATCTCCCATCGTGTTCTAGAGGCTGCACGCAGGTCTGCCGAGTGTTTTGCAAGAAGAGAAAGAAAGTTGTCCAAAACAGCTTCCAATCGAATGTTCAAGTGAATAGAAAAGGCAGGAGAGTGGTCAGGTACGGTTTTCTCTCAGTTGGCAAGCTGCGCACACAATCGCAGTGTTGTACAGCTTGTTTCATCACCTTTGCGAAGTTGCCGCTCTCTCCGGCTCCCGGAGACGAAGAAGCTGCTTCTTCGCGCAAAGACGATTCTGCCGCTCACAGTGCTCTGCGGTGTGCGCCTTCTGCCGAAAGACGCCCGGGAGCGGTGCTTAGCTCTGCAGAGCACCGTACCTTCGTCTTTAGCCTCTCTTCTCGTCTACATCTTAGCAAAAAGCTTTTCCACTCTGTCTGGCAAGGAGAAACTGTGCCAGAACAAAAAACATCTCCCATCGTGTTCTAGAGGCTGCACGCAGGTCTGCCGAGTGTTTTGCAAGAAGAGAAAGAAAGTTGTCCAAAACAGCTCCCAATCGAATGTTCAAGTGAATAGAAAAGGCAGGAGAGTGGTCAGGTACTGTTTTCTCTCAGTTGGCAAGCTGCGCACACAATCGCAGTGTTGTACAGCTTGTTTCATCACCTTTGCGAAGTTGCCGCTCTCTCCGGCTCCCGGAGACGAAGAAGCTGCTTCTTCGCGCAAAGACGATTCTGCCGCTCACAGTGCTCTGCGGTGTGCGCCTTCTGCCGAAAGAGCCCCGGGAGCGGTGCTTAGCTCTGCAGAGCACCGTACCTTCGTCTTTAGCCTCTCTTCTCGTCTACATCTTAGCAAAAAGCTTTTCCACTCTGTCTGGCAAGGAGAAACTGTGCCAGCACAGAAAACATCTCCCATCGTGTTCTAGAGGCTGCACGGAGGTCTGCCGAGTGTTTTGCAAGAAGAGAGAGAAAGTTGTCCAAAACAGCTTGCAATGGAATGTTCATGTGAATAGAAAAGGCAGGAGAGTGGTCAGGTACTGTTTTCTCTCAGTTGGCAAGCTGCGCACACAATCGCAGTGTTGTACAGCTTGTTTCATCACCTTTGCGAAGTTGCCGCTCTCTCCGGCTCCCGGAGACGAAGAAGCTGCTTCTTCGCGCAAAGACGATTCTGCCGCTCACAGTGCTCTGCGGTGTGCGCCTTCTGCCTAAAGACGCCCGGGAGCGGTGCTTAGCTCTGCAGAGCACCGTACCTTCGTCTTTAGCCTCTCTTCTCGTCTACATCTTAGCAAAAAGCTTTTCCACTCTGTCTGGCAAGGAGAAACTTTGCCAGCACAGAAAACATCTCCCATCGTGTTCTAGAGGCTGCACGGAGGTCTGCCGAGTGTTTTGCAAGAAGAGAAAGAAAGTTGTCCAAAACAGCTTGCAATGGAATGTTCATGTGATTGCAAAAGGCAGGAGAGTTGTCAGGTACTGTTTTCTCTCAGTTGGCAAACTGCGCACACAATCGCAGGGTTGTACAGCTTGTTTCATCACCTTTGCCAAGTTGCCGCTCTCTCCGGCTCCCGGAGACGAAGAAGCTGCTTCTTCGCGCAAAGACGATTCTGCCGCTCACAGTGCTCTGCGGTGTGCGCCTTCTGCCGAAAGAGCCCCGGGAGCGGTGCTTAGCTCTGCAGAGCACCGTACCTTCGTCTTTAGCGTCTCTTCTCGTCTACATCTTAGAAAAAGCTTTTCCACTCTGTCTGGCAAGGAGAAACTGTGCCAGCACAGAAAACATCTCCCATCGTGTTCTAGAGGCTGCACGGAGGTCTGCCGAGTGTTTTGCAAGAAGAGAAAGAAAGTTGTCCAAAACAGCTTCCAATCGAATGTTCATGTGAATAGAAAAGGCAGGAGAGTGGTCAGGTACTGTTTTCTCTCAGTTGGCAAGCTGCGCACACAATCGCAGTGTTGTACAGCTTGTTTCATCACCTTTGCCAAGTTGCCGCTCTCTCCGGCTCCCGGAGACGAAGAAGCTGCTTCTTCGCGCAAAGACGATTCTGCCGCTCACAGTGCTCTGCGGTGTGCGCCTTCTGCCGAAAGAGGTCCGGGAGCGGTGCTTAGCTCTGCAGAGCACCGTACCTTCGTCTTTAGCCTCTCTTCTCGTCTACATCTTAGCAAAAAGCTTTTCCGCTCTGTCTGGCAAGGAGAAACTGTGCCAGCACAAAAAACATCTCCCATCGTGTTCTAGAGGCTGCACGGAGGTCTGCCGAGTGTTTTGCAAGAAGAGAAAGAAAGTTGTCCAAAACAGCTTGCAATCGAATGTTCATGTGAATAGAAAATGCAGGAGAGTGGTCAGGTACTGTTTTCTCTCAACTGGCAAGCTGCGCATACAATCGCAGTGTTGTACGGCTTGTTTCATCACCTTTGCGAAGAGGCCGCTCTCTCCGGCTCCCGGAGACGAAGAAGCTGGTTTTTGGCCAAAGACGATTCTGCCGCTCACAGTGCTCTGCAGTGTGTGTCTTCTGCCGAAAGAGCCCCGGGAGCTGTGCTTAGCTCTGCAGAGCACCATACCTGCTTCTTTAGCCTCTCAACTCGTCTACATCTTAGCAAAAAGCTTTTCCACTCTGTCTGGCAAGGAGAAACTCTGCCAGCACAAAAAACATCTCCCATCGTGTTCTAGAGGCTGCACGGAGGTCTGCCGAGTGTTTTGCAAGAAGAGAAAGAAAGTTGTCCAAAATAGCTTGCAATCGAATGTTCATGTGAATAGAAAAGGCAGGAGAGTGGTCAGGTACTGTTTTCTCTCAGTTGGCAAGCTGCGCACACAATCGCAGTGTTGTACAGCTTGTTTCATCACCTTTGCCAAGTTGCCGCTCTCTCCGGCTCCCGGAGACGAAGAAGCTGCTTCTTCGCGCAAAGACGATTCTGCCGCTCATAGTGCTCTGCGGTGTGCGCCTTCTGCCGAAAGAGCCCCGGGAGCTGTGCTTAGCTCTGCAGAGCACAATACCTGCTTCTTTAGCCTCTCTTCTCGTCTACATCTTAGCAAAAGCTTTTCCACTGTGTCTGGCAAGGAGAAACTGTGCCAGCACAAAAAACATCTCCCATCGTGTTCTAGAGGCTGCACGGAGGTCTGCCGAGTGTTTTGCAAGAAGAGAAAGAAAGTTGTCCAAAACAGCTTGCAATCGAATGTTCATGTGAATAGAAAAGGCAGGAGAGTGGTCAGGTACTGTTTTCTCTCAGTTGGCAAGCTGCGCACACAATCGCAGTGTTGTACAGCTTGTTTCATCACCTTTGCGAAGTTGCCGCTCTCTCCGGCTCCCGGAGACGAAGAAGCTGCTTCTTCGCGCAAAGACGATTCTGCCGCTCACAGTGCTCTGCGGTGTGCGCCTTCTGCCGAAAGAGGTCCGGGAGCGGTGCTTAGCTCTGCAGAGCACCGTACCTTCGTCTTTAGCCTCTCTTCTCGTCTACATCTTAGCAAAAAGCTTTTCCACTCTGTCTGGCAAGGAGAAACTGTGCCAGCACAGAAAACATCTCCCATCGTGTTCTAGAGGCTGCACGCAGGTCTGCCGAGTGTTTTGCAAGAAGAGAAAGAAAGTTGTCCAAAACAGCTTCCAATCGAATGTTCAAGTGAATAGAAAAGGCAGGAGAGTGGTCAGGTACGGTTTTCTCTCAGTTGGCAAGCTGCGCACACAATCGCAGTGTTGTACAGCTTGTTTCATCACCTTTGCGAAGTTGCCGCTCTCTCCGGCTCCCGGAGACGAAGAAGCTGCTTCTTCGCGCAAAGACGATTCTGCCGCTCACAGTGCTCTGCGGTGTGCGCCTTCTGCCGAAAGACGCCCGGGAGCGGTGCTTAGCTCTGCAGAGCACCGTACCTTCGTCTTTAGCCTCTCTTCTCGTCTACATCTTAGCAAAAGGCTTTTCCACTCTGTCTGGCAAGGAGAAACTGTGCCAGAACAAAAAACATCTCCCATCGTGTTCTAGAGGCTGCACGCAGGTCTGCCGAGTGTTTTGCAAGAAGAGAAAGAAAGTTGTCCAAAACAGCTCCCAATCGAATGTTCAAGTGAATAGAAAAGGCAGGAGAGTGGTCAGGTACTGTTTTCTCTCAGTTGGCAAGCTGCGCACACAATCGCAGTGTTGTACAGCTTGTTTCATCACCTTTGCGAAGTTGCCGCTCTCTCCGGCTCCCGGAGACGAAGAAGCTGCTTCTTCGCGCAAAGACGATTCTGCCGCTCACAATGCTCTGCGGTGTGCGCCTTCTGCCGAAAGAGCCCCGGGAGCGGTGCTTAGCTCTGCAGAGCACCGTACCTTCGTCTTTAGCCTCTCTTCTCGTCTACATCTTAGCAAAAAGCTTTTCCACTCTGTCTGGCAAGGAGAAACTGTGCCAGCACAGAAAACATCTCCCATCGTGTTCTAGAGGCTGCACGGAGGTCTGCCGAGTGTTTTGCAAGAAGAGAGAGAAAGTTGTCCAAAACAGCTTCCAATCGAATGTTCATGTGAATAGAAAAGGCAGGAGAGTGGTCAGGTACTGTTTTCTCTCAGTTGGCAAGCTGCGCACACAATCGCAGTGTTGTACAGCTTGTTTCATCACCTTTGCGAAGTTGCCGCTCTCTCCGACTCCCGGAGACGAAGAAGCTGCTTCTTCGCGCAAAGGCGATTCTGCCGCTCACAGTGCTCTGCGGTGTGCGCCTTCTGCCTAAAGACGCCCGGGAGCGGTGCTTAGCTCTGCAGAGCACCGTACCTTCGTCTTTAGCCTCTCTTCTCGTCTACATCTTAGCAAAAAGCTTTTCCACTCTGTCTGGCAAGGAGAAACTTTGCCAGCACAGAAAACATCTCCCATCGTGTTCTAGAGGCTGCACGGAGGTCTGCCGAGTGTTTTGCAAGAAGAGAAAGAAAGTTGTCCAAAACAGCTTGCAATCGAATATTCATGGAATAGAAAAGGCAGGAGAGTGGTCAGGTACTGTTTTCTCTCAGTTGGCAAGCTGCGCACACAATCGCAGTGTTGTACAGCTTGTTTCATCACCTTTGCGAAGTTGCCGCTCTCTCCGGCTCCCGGAGACGAAGAAGCTGCTTCTTCGCGCAAAGGCGATTCTGCCGCTCACAGTGCTCTGCGGTGTGCGCCTTCTGCCGAAAGACGCCCGGGAGCGGTGCTTAGCTCTGCAGAGCACCGTACCTTCGTCTTTAGCCTCTCTTCTCGTCTACATCTTAGCAAAAAGCTTTTCCACTCTGTCTGGCAAGGAGAAACTGTGCCAGCACAGAAAACATCTCCCATCGTGTTCTAGAGGCTGCACGGAGGTCTGCCGAGTGTTTTGCAAGAAGAGAAAGAAAGTTGTCCAAAACAGCTTCCAATCGAATGTTCAAGTGAATAGAAAAGGCAGGAGAGTGGTCAGGTACTGTTTTCTCTCAGTTGGCAAGCTGCGCACACAATCGCAGTGTTGTACAGCTTGTTTCATCACCTTTGCGAAGTTGCCGCTCTCTCCGGCTCCCGGAGACGAAGAAGCTGCTTCTTCGCGCAAAGACGATTCTGCCGCTCACAGTGCTCTGCGGTGTGCGGCTTCTGCCGAAAGAGGTCCGGGAGCGGTGCTTTGCTCTGCAGAGCACCGTACCTTCGTCTTTAGCCTCTCTTCTCGTCTACATCTTAGCAAAAAGCTTTTCCACTCTGTCTGGCAAGGAGAAACTGTGCCAGCACAAAAAACATATCCCATCGTGTTCTAGAGGCTGCACGGAGGTCTGCCGAGTGTTTTGCAAGAAGAGAAAGAAAGTTGTCCAAAACAGCTTCCAATCGAATGTTCATGTGAATAGAAAAGGCAGGAGAGTGGTCAGGTACTGTTTTCTCTCAGTTGGCAAGCTGCGCACACAATCGCAGTGTTGTACAGCTTGTTTCATCACCTTTGCGAAGTTGCCGCTCTCTCCGGCTCCCGGAGACGAAGAAGCTGCTTCTTCGCGCAAAGACGATTCTGCCGCTCACAGTGCTCTGCGGTGTGCGCCTTCTGCCTAAAGACGCCCGGGAGCGGTGCTTAGCTCTGCAGAGCACCGTACCTTCGTCTTTAGCCTCTCTTCTCGTCTACATCTTAGCAAAAAGCTTTTCCACTCTGTCTGGCAAGGAGAAACTTTGCCAGCACAGAAAACATCTCCCATCGTGTTCTAGAGGCTGCACGGAGGTCTGCCGAGTGTTTTGCAAGAAGAGAAAGAAAGTTGTCCAAAACAGCTTGCAATCGAATATTCATGGAATAGAAAAGGCAGGAGAGTGGTCAGGTACTGTTTTCTCTCAGTTGGCAAGCTGCGCACACAATCGCAGTGTTGTACAGCTTGTTTCATCACCTTTGCGAAGTTGCCGCTCTCTCCGGCTCCCGGAGACGAAGAAGCTGCTTCTTCGCGCAAAGGCGATTCTGCCGCTCACAGTGCTCTGCGGTGTGCGCCTTCTGCCGAAAGACGCCCGGGAGCGGTGCTTAGCTCTGCAGAGCACCGTACCTTCGTCTTTAGCCTCTCTTCTCGTCTACATCTTAGCAAAAAGCTTTTCCACTCTGTCTGGCAAGGAGAAACTGTGCCAGCACAGAAAACATCTCCCATCGTGTTCTAGAGGCTGCACGGAGGTCTGCCGAGTGTTTTGCAAGAAGAGAAAGAAAGTTGTCCAAAACAGCTTCCAATCGAATGTTCATGTGAATAGAAAAGGCAGGAGAGTGGTCAGGTACTGTTTTCTCTCAGTTGGCAAGTTGCGCACACAATCGCAGTGTTGTACAGCTTGTTTCATCACCTTTGCCAAGTTGCCGCTCTCTCCGGCTCCCGGAGACGAAGAAGCTGCTTCTTCGCGCAAAGACGATTCTGCCGCTCACAGTGCTCTGCGGTGTGCGCCTTCTGCCGAAAGAGCCCCGGGAGCTGTGCTTAGCTCTGAGAAGCACCATACCTGCTTAATAATCTCTCTTCTCGTCTACATCTTAGCAAAAAGCTTTTCCACTCTGTCTGGCAAGGAGAAACTGTGCCAGCACAAAAAACATCTCCCATCGTGTTCTAGAGGCTGCACGCAGGTCTGCCGAGTGTTTTGCAAGAAGAGAAAGAAAGTTGTCCAAAACAGCTTGCAATCGAATGTTCATGTGAATAGAAAAGGCAGGAGAGTGGTCAGGTACTGTTTTCGCTCAGTTGGCAAGTTGCGCACACAATCGCATTGTTGTACAGCTTGTTTCATCACCTTTGCGAAGTTGCCGCTCTCTCCGGCTCCTGGAGACGAAGAAGCTGCTTCTTCGCGCAAAGACGATTCTGCCGCTCACAGTGCTCTGCGGTGTGCGCCTTCTGCCGAAAGAGCCCCGGGAGCAGTGCTTAGCTCTGAGAAGCACCATACCTGCTTCTTAATCTCTCTTCTCGTCTACATCTTAGCAAAAAGCTTTTCCACTCTGTCTGGCAAGGAGAAACTGTGCCAGCACAAAAAACATCTCCCATCGTGTTCTAGAGGCTGCACGGAGGTCTGCCGAGTGTTTTGCAAGAAGAGAAAGAAAGTTGTCCAAAACAGCTTGCAATCGAATATTCATGGAATAGAAAAGGCAGGAGAGTGGTCAGGTACTGTTTTCTCTCAGTTGGCAAGCTGCGCACACAATCGCAGTGTTGTACAGCTTGTTTCATCACCTTTGCGAAGTTGCCGCTCTCTCCGGCTCCCGGAGACGAAGAAGCTGCTTCTTCGCGCAAAGGCGATTCTGCCGCTCACAGTGCTCTGCGGTGTGCGCCTTCTGCCGAAAGACGCCCGGGAGCGGTGCTTAGCTCTGCAGAGCACCGTACCTTCGTCTTTAGCCTCTCTTCTCGTCTACATCTTAGCAAAAGGCTTTTCCACTCTGTCTGGCAAGGAAAAACTGTGCCAGCAGAAAAAACATCTCCCATCGTGTTCTAGAGGCTGCACGGAGGTCTGCCGAGTGTTTTGCAAGAAGAGAAAGAAAGTTGTCCAAAACAGCTTGCAATCGAATGTTCATGTGAATAGAAAAGGCAGGAGAGTGGTCAGGTACTGTTTTCGCTCAGTTGGCAAGTTGCGCACACAATCGCAGTGTTGTACAGCTTGTTTCATCACCTTTGCGAACTTGCCACTCTCTCCGGCTCCCAGAGACGAAGAAGCTGCTTCTTCGCGCAAAGACGATTCTGCCGCTCACAGTGCTCTGCGGTGTGCGCCTTCTGCCGAAAGAGCCCCGGGAGCTGTGCTTAGCTCTGAGAATCACCATACCTGCTTCTTTAGCCTCTCTTCTCGTCTACATCTTAGCAAAAAGCTTTTCCACTCTGTCTGGTAAGGAGAAACTGTGCCAGCACAAAAAACATCTCCCATCGTGTTCTAGAGGCTGCACGCAGGTCTGCCGAGTGTTTTGCAAGAAGAGAAAGAAAGTTGTCCAAAACAGCTTGCAATCGAATGTTCATGTGAATAGAAAAGGCAGGAGAGTGGTCAGGTACTGTTTTCTCTCAGTTGGCAAGCTGCGCACACAATCGCAGGGTTGTACAGCTTGTTTCATCACCTTTGCCAAGTTGCCGCTCTCTCCGGATCCCGGAGACGAAGAAGCTGCTTCTTCGCGCAAAGACGATTCTGCCGCTCACAGTGCTCTGCGGTGTGCGCCTTCTGCCGAAAGAGGTCCGGGAGCGGTGCTTAGCTCTGCAGAGCACCGTACCTTCGTCTTTAGCCTCTCTTCTCGTCTACATCTTAGCAAAAAGCTTTTCCACTCTGTCTGGCAAGGAGAAACTGTGCCAGCACAGAAAACATCTCCCATCGTGTTCTAGAGGCTGCACGGAGGTCTGCCGAGTGTTTTGCAAGAAGAGAAAGAAAGTTGTCCAAAACAGCTTGCAATCGAATGTTCATGTGAATAGAAAAGGCAGGAGAGTGGTCAGGTACTGTTTTCTCTCAGTTGGCAAGCTGCGCACACAATCGCAGTGTTGTACAGCTTGTTTCATCACCTTTGCCAAGTTGCCGCTCTCTCCGGCTCCCGGAGACGAAGAAGCTGCTTCTTCGCGCAAAGACGATTCTGCCGCTCACAGTGCTCTGCGGTGTGCGCCTTCTGCCGAAAGAGGTCCGGGAGCTGTGCTTAGCTCTGCAGAGCACCGTACCTTCGTCTTTAGCCTCTCTTCTCGTCTACATCTTAGCAAAAAGCTTTTCCACTCTGTCTGGTAAGGAGAAACTGTGCCAGCACAAAAAACATCTCCCATCGTGTTCTAGAGGCTGCACGCAGGTCTGCCGAGTGTTTTGCAAGAAGAGAAAGAAAGTTGTCCAAAACAGCTTGCAATCGAATGTTCATGTGAATAGAAAAGGCAGGAGAGTGGTCAGGTACTGTTTTCTCTCAGTTGGCAAGCTGCGCACACAATCGCAGGGTTGTACAGCTTGTTTCATCACCTTTGCCAAGTTGCCGCTCTCTCCGGATCCCGGAGACGAAGAAGCTGCTTCTTCGCGCAAAGACGATTCTGCCGCTCACAGTGCTCTGCGGTGTGCGCCTTCTGCCGAAAGAGGTCCGGGAGCGGTGCTTAGCTCTGCAGAGCACCGTACCTTCGTCTTTAGCCTCTCTTCTCGTCTACATCTTAGCAAAAAGCTTTTCCACTCTGTCTGGCAAGGAGAAACTGTGCCAGCACAGAAAACATCTCCCATCGTGTTCTAGAGGCTGCACGGAGGTCTGCCGAGTGTTTTGCAAGAAGAGAAAGAAAGTTGTCCAAAACAGCTTGCAATCGAATGTTCATGTGAATAGAAAAGGCAGGAGAGTGGTCAGGTACTGTTTTCTCTCAGTTGGCAAGCTGCGCACACAATCGCAGTGTTGTACAGCTTCTTTCATCACCTTTGCCAAGTTGCCGCTCTCTCCGGCTCCCGGAGGCGAAGAAGCTGCTTCTTCGCGCAAAGACGATTCTGCCGCTCACAGTGCTCTGCGGTGTGCGCCTTCTGCCGAAAGAGGTCCGGGAGCTGTGCTTAGCTCTGCAGAGCACCGTACCTTCGTCTTTAGCCTCTCTTCTCGTCTACATCTTAGCAAAAAGCTTTTCCACTCTGTCTGGCAAGGAGAAACTGTGCCAGCACAGAAAACATCTCCCATCGTGTTCTAGAGGCTGCACGGAGGTCTGCCGAGTGTTTTGCAAGAAGAGAAAGAAAGTTGTCCAAAACAGCTTCCAATAGAATGTTCAAGTGAATAGAAAAGGCAGGAGAGTGGTCAGGTACTGTTTTCTCTCAGTTGGCAAGCTGCGCACACAATCGCAGTGTTGTACAGCTTGTTTCATCACCTTTGCGAAGTCGCCGCTCTCTCCGGCTCCCGGAGACGAAGAAGCTGCTTCTTCGCGCAAAGACGATTCTGCCGCTCACAGTGCTCTGCGGTGTGCGCCTTCTGCCGAAAGAGGTCCGGGAGCTGTGCTTAGCTCTGCAGAGCACCGTACCTTCGTCTTTAGCCTCTCTTCTCGTCTACATCTTAGCAAAAAGCTTTTCCACTCTGTCTGGCAAGGAGAAACTGTGCCAGCACAGAAAACATCTCCCATCGTGTTCTAGAGGCTGCACGGAGGTCTGCCGAGTGTTTTGCAAGAAGAGAAAGAAAGTTGTCCAAAACAGCTTGCAATCGAATGTTCATGTGAATAGAAAAGGCAGGAGAGTGGTCAGGTACTGTTTTCTCTCAGTTGGCAAGCTGCGCATACAATCGCAGTGTTGTACGGCTTGTTTCATCACCTTTGCGAAAGTGCCGCTCTCTCCGGCTCCCGGAGACGAAGAAGCTGGTTTTTGGCCAAAGATGATTCTGCCGCTCACTGTGCTCTGCAGTGTGTGTCTTCTGCCGAAAGTGGCCCGGGAGCTGTGCTTAGCTCTGCAGAGCCCCATACCTGCTTCTTTAGCCTCTCTTCTCGTCTACATCTTAGCAAAAAGCTTTTCCACTCTGTCTGGCAAAGAGAAACTGTGCCAGCACAGAAAACATCTCCCATCGTGTTCTAGAGGCTGCACGGAGGTCTGCCGAGTGTTTTGCAAGAAGAGAAAGAAAGTTGTCCAAAACAGCTTGCAATCGAATGTTCATGTGAATAGAAAAGGCAGGAGAGTGGTCAGGTACTGTTTTCTCTCAGTTGGCAAGCTGCGCACACAATCGCAGTGTTGTACAGCTTGTTTCATCACCTTTGCCAAGTTGTCGCTCTCTCCGGCTCCCGGAGACGAAGAAGCTGCTTCTTCGAGCAAAGACGATTCTGCCGCTCATAGTGCTCTGCGGTGTGCGCCTTCTGCCGAAAGACGCCTGGGAGCTGTGCTTAGCTCTGCAGAGCACCGTACCTTCGTCTTTAGCCTCTCTTCTCGTCTACATCTTAGCAAAAAGCTTTTCCACTCTGTCTGGCAAGGAGAAACTTTGCCAGCACAGAAATCATCTCCCATCGTGTTCTAGAGGCTGCACGGAGGTCTGCCGAGTGTTTTGCAAGAAGAGAAAGAAAGTTGTCCAAAACAGCTTGCAATCGAATGTTCATGTGAATAGAAAAGGCAGGAGAGTGGTCAGGTACTGTTTTCTCTCAGTTGGCAAGTTGCGCACACAATCGCAGTGTTGTACAGCTTGTTTCATCACCTTTGCGAAGTTGCCGCTCTCTCCGGCTCCCGGAGACGAAGAAGCTGCTTCTTCGCGCAAAGACGATTCTGCCGCTCACAGTGCTCTGCGGTGTGCGCCTTCTGCCGAAAGAGCCCCGGGAGCTGTGCTTAGCTCTGAGAAGCACCATACCTGCTTCTTAATCTCTCTTCTCGTCTACATCTTAGCAAAAAGCTTTTCCACTCTGTCTGGCAAGGAGAAACTGTGCCAGCACAAAAAACATCTCCCATCGTGTTCTAGAGGCTGCACGGAGGTCTGCCGAGTGTTTTGCAAGAAGAGAAAGAAAGTTGTCCAAAACAGCTTGCAATCGAATGTTCATGTGAATAGAAAAGGCAGGAGAGTGGTCAGGTACTGTTTTCTCTCAGTTGGCAAGCTGCGCACACAATCGCAGTGTTGTACAGCTTGTTTCATCACCTTTGCGAAGTTGCCGCTCTCTCCGGCTTCCGGAGACGAAGAAGCTGCTTCTTCGCGCAAAGACGATTCTGCCGCTCACAGTGCTCTGCGGTGTGCGCCTTCTGCCGAAAGAGGTCCGGGAGCGGTGCTTAGCTCTGCAGAGCACCATACCTGCTTCTTTAGCCTCTCTTCTCGTCTACATCTTAGCAAAAAGCTTTTCCACTCTGTCTGGCAAGGAGAAACTGTGCCAGCACAAAAAACATCTCCCATCGTGTTCTAGAGGCTGCACGGAGGTCTGCCGAGTGTTTTGCAAGAAGAGAAAGAAAGTTGTCCAAAACAGCTTGCAATCGAATGTTCATGTGAATAGAAAAGGCAGGAGAGTGGTCAGGTACTGTTTTCTCTCACTTGGCAAGCTGCGCACACAATCGCAGTGTTGTACAGCTTGTTTCATCACCTTTGCGAAGTTGCCGCTCTCTCCAGCTCCCGGAGACGAAGAAGCTGCTTCTTCGCGCAAAGACGATTCTGCCGCTCACAGTGCTCTGCGGTGTGCGCCTTCTGCCGAAAGACGCCCGGGAGCGGTGCTTAGCTCTGCAGAGCACCGTACCTTCGTCTTTAGCCTCTCTTCTCGTCTACATCTTAGCAAAAAGCTTTTCCACTCTGTCTGGCAAGGAGAAACTGTGCCAGAACAAAAAACATCTCCCATCGTGTTCTAGAGGCTGCACGCAGGTCTGCCGAGTGTTTTGCAAGAAGAGAAAGAAAGTTGTCCAAAACAGCTCCCAATCGAATGTTCAAGTGAATAGAAAAGGCAGGAGAGTGGTCAGGTACTGTTTTCTCTCAGTTGGCAAGCTGCGCACACAATCGCAGTGTTGTACGGCTTGTTTCATCACCTTTGCGAAGTTGCCGCTCTCTCCGGCTCCCGGAGACGAAGAAGCTGCTTCTTCGCGCAAAGACGATTCTGCCGCTCACAGTGCTCTGCGGTGTGCGCCTTCTGCCGAAAGAGCCCCGGGAGCGGTGCTTAGCTCTGCAGAGCACCGTACCTTCGTCTTTAGCCTCTCTTCTCGTCTACATCTTAGCAAAAAGCTTTTCCACTCTGTCTGGCAAGGAGAAACTGTGCCAGCACAGAAAACATCTCCCATCGTGTTCTAGAGGCTGCACGGAGGTCTGCCGAGTGTTTTGCAAGAAGAGAGAGAAAGTTGTCCAAAACAGCTTGCAATCGAATGTTCATGTGAATAGAAAAGGCAGGAGAGTGGTCAGGTACTGTTTTCTCTCAGTTGGCAAGCTGCGCACACAATCGCAGTGTTGTACAGCTTGTTTAATCACCTTTGCGAAGTTGCCGCTCTCTCCGGCTCCCGGAGACGAAGAAGCTGCTTCTTCGCGCAAAGACGATTCTGCTGCTCACAGTGCTCTGCGGTGTGCGCCTTCTGCCTAAAGACGCCCGGGAGCGGTGCTTAGCTCTGCAGAGCACCGTACCTTCGTCTTTAGCCTCTCTTCTCGTCTACATCTTAGCAAAAAGCTTTTCCACTCTGTCTGGCAAGGAGAAACTTTGCCAGCACAGAAAACATCTCCCATCGTGTTCTAGAGGCTGCACGGAGGTCTGCCGAGTGTTTGGCAAGAAGAGAAAGAAAGTTGTCCAAAACAGCTTGCAATCGAATATTCATGGAATAGAAAAGGCAGGAGAGTGGTCAGGTACTGTTTTCTCTCAGTTGGCAAGCTGCGCACACAATCGCAGTGTTGTACAGCTTGTTTCATCACCTTTGCGAAGTTGCCGCTCTCTCCGGCTCCCGGAGACGAAGAAGCTGCTTCTTCGCGCAAAGGCGATTCTGCCGCTCACAGTGCTCTGCGGTGTGCGCCTTCTGCCGAAAGACGCCCGGGAGCGGTGCTTAGCTCTGCAGACCACCGTAGCTTCGTCTTTAGCCTCTCTTCTCGTCTACATCTTAGCAAAAAGCTTTTCCACTCTGTCTGGCAAGGAGAAACTTTGCCAGCACAGAAAACATCTCCCATCGTGTTCTAGAGGCTGCACGGAGGTCTGCCGAGTGTTTGGCAAGAAGAGAAAGAAAGTTGTCCAAAACAGCTTGCAATCGAATGTTCATGTGAATAGAAAAGGCAGGAGAGTGGTCAGGTGCTGTTTTCGCTCAGTTGGCAAGTTGCGCACACAATCGCAGTGTTACAGCTTGTTTCATCACCTTTGCGAAGTTGCCGCTCTCTCCGGCTCCCAGAGACGAAGAAGCTGCTTCTTCGCGCAAAGACGATTCTGCCGCTCACAGTGCTCTGCGGTGTGCGCCTTCTGCCGAAAGAGCCCCGGGAGCTGTGCTTAGCTCTGAGAAGCACCATACCTGCTTCTTTAGCCTCTCTTCTCGTCTACATCTTAGCAAAAAGCTTTTCCACTCTGTCTGGCAAGGAGAAACTGTGCCAGCACAGAAAACATCTCCCATCGTGTTCTAGAGGCTGCACGGAGGTCTGCCGAGTGTTTTGCAAGAAGAGAAAGAAAGTTGTCCAAAACAGCTTGCAATCGAATGTTCATGTGAATAGAAAAGGCAGGAGAGTGGTCAGGTACTGTTTTCTCTCAGTTGGCAAGCTGCGCACACAATCGCAGTGTTGTACAGCTTGTTTCATCACCTTTGCCAAGTTGCCGCTCTCTCCGGATCCCGGAGACGAAGAAGCTGCTTCTTCGCGCAAAGACGATTCTGCCGCTCACAGTGCTCTGCGGTGTGCGCCTTCTGCCGAAAGAGCCCCGGGAGCGGTGCTTAGCTCTGCAGAGCACCGTACCTTCGTCTTTAGCCTCTCTTCTCGTCTACATCTTAGCAAAAAGCTTTTCCACTCTGTCTGGCAAGGAGAAACTGTGCCAGCACAAAAAACATCTCCCATCGTGTTCTAGAGGCTGCACGGAGGTCTGCCGAGTGTTTTGCAAGAAGAGAAAGAAAGTTGTCCAAAACAGCTTGCAATCGAATGTTCATGTGAATAGAAAAGGCAGGAGAGTGGTCAGGTACTGTTTTCTCTCAGTTGGCAAGCTGCGCACACAATCGCAGTGTTGTACAGCTTGTTTCATCACCTTTGCGAAGTCGCCGCTCTCTCCGGCTCCCGGAGACGAAGAAGCTGCTTCTTCGCGCAAAGACGATTCTGCCGCTCACAGTGCTCTGCGGTGTGCGCCTTCTGCCGAAAGAGGTCCGGGAGCTGTGCTTAGCTCTGCAGAGCACCGTACCTTCGTCTTTAGGCTCTCTTCTCGTCTACATCTTAGCAAAAAGCTTTTCCACTCTGTCTGGCAAGGAGAAACTGTGCCAGCACAGAAAACATCTCCCATCGTGTTCTAGAGGCTGCACGGAGGTCTGCCGAGTGTTTTGCAAGAAGAGAAAGAAAGTTGTCCAAAACAGCTTCCAATCGAATGTTCAAGTGAATAGAAAAGGCAGGAGAGTGGTCAGGTACTGTTTTCTCTCAGTTGGCAAGCTGCGCACACAATCGCAGTGTTGTACAGCTTGTTTCATCACCTTTGCCAAGTTGCCGCTCTCTCCGGCTCCCGGAGACGAAGAAGCTGCTTCTTCGCGCAAAGACGATTCTGCCGCTCACAGTGCTCTGCGGTGTGCGCCTTCTGCCGAAAGAGGCCCGGGAGATGTGCTTAGCTCTGCAGAGCACCGTACCTTCGTCTTTAGACTCTCTTCTCGTCTACATCTTAGCAAAAAGCTTTTCCACTCTGTCTGGTAAGGAGAAACTGTGCCAGCACAAAAAACATCTCCCATCGTGTTCTAGAGGCTGCACGGAGGTCTGCCGAGTGTTTTGCAAGAAGAGAAAGAAAGTTGTGCAAAACAGCTTGCAATCGAATGTTCATGTGATTTCAAAAGGCAGGAGAGTGGTCAGGTACTGTTTTCTCTCAGTTGGCAAGCTGCGCACACAATCGCCGGGTTGTACAGCTTGTTTCATCACCTTTGCCAAGTTGCCGCTCTCTCCGGCTCCCGGAGACGAAGAAGCTGCTTCTTCGCGCAAAGACGATTCTGCCGCTCACAGTGCTCTGCGGTGTGCGCCTTCTGCCGAAAGAGGTCCGGGAGCGGTGCTTAGCTCTGCAGAGCACCGTACCTTCGTCTTTAGCCTCTCTTCTCGTCTACATCTTAGAAAAAGCTTTTCCACTCTGTCTGGCAAGGAGAAACTGTGCCAGCACAGAAAACATCTCCCATCGTGTTCTAGAGGCTGCACGGAGGTCTGCCGAGTGTTTTGCAAGAAGAGAAAGAAAGTTGTCCAAAACAGCTTGCAATCGAATGTTCATGTGAATAGAAAAGGCAGCAGAGTGGTCAGGTATTGTTTTCTCTCAGTTGGCAAGCTGCGCACACAATCGCAGTGTTGTACAGCTTGTTTCATCACCTTTGCGAAGTTGCCGCTCTCTCCGGCTCCCGGAGACGAAGAAGCTGCTTCTTCGCGCAAAGACGATTCTGCCGCTCACAGTGCTCTGCGGTGTGCGCCTTCTGCCGAAAGAGCCCCGGGAGCTGTGCTTAGCTCTGCAGAGCACCATACCTGCTTCTTTAGCCTCTCTTCTCGTCTACATCTTAGCAAAAAGCTTTTCCACTCTGTCTGGCAAGGAGAAACTGTGCCAGCACAGAAAACATCTCCCATCGTGTTCTGGATGCTGCACGGAGGTCTGCCGAGTGTTTTGCAAGAAGAGAAAGAAAGTTGTCCAAAACAGCTTGCAATCGAATGTTCATGTGAATAGAAAAGGCAGGAGAGTGGTCAGGTATTGTTTTCTCTCACTTGGCAAGCTGCGCACACAATCGCAGTGTTGTACAGCTTGTTTCATCACCTTTGCGAAGTTGCCGCTCTCTCCGGCTCCCGGAGACGAAGAAGCTGCTTCTTCGCGCAAAGACGATTCTGCCGCTCACAGTGCTCTGCGGTGTGCGCCTTCTGCCGAAAGAGGTCCGGGAGCGGTGCTTAGCTCTGTAGAGCACCGTACCTTCGTCTTTAGCCTCTCTTCTCGTCTACATCTTAGAAAAAGCTTTTCCACTCTGTCTGGCAAGGAGAAACTGTGCCAGCACAGAAAACATCTCCCATCGTGTTCTAGAGGCTGCACGGAGGTCTGCCGAGTGTTTTGCAAGAAGAGAAAGAAAGTTGTCCAAAACAGCTTGCAATCGAATGTTCATGTGAATAGAAAAGGCAGGAGAGTGGTCAGGTACTGTTTTCTCTCAGTTGGCAAGCTGCGCACACAATCGCAGTGTTGTACAGCTTGTTTCATCACCTTTGCGAAGTTGCCGCTCTCTCCGGCTCCCGGAGACGAAGAAGCTGCTTCTTCGCGCAAAGACGATTCTGCCGCTCACAGTGCTCTGCGGTGTGCGCCTTCTGCCGAAAGAGCCCCGGGAGCTGTGCTTAGCTCTGCAGAGCACCATACCTGCTTCTTTAGCCTCTCTTCTCGTCTACATCTTAGCAAAAAGCTTTTCCACTCTGTCTGGCAAGGAGAAACTGTGCCAGCACAAAAAACATCTCCCATCGTGTTCTAGAGGCTGCACGGAGGTCTGCCGAGTGTTTTGCAAGAAGAGAAAGAAAGTTGTCCAAAACAGCTTGCAATCGAATTTTCGTGTGAATAGAAAAGGCAGGAGAGTGATCAGGTACTGTTTTCTCTCAGTTGGCAAGCTGCGCACACAATCGCAGTGTTGTACAGCTTGTTTCATCACCTTTGCGAAGTTGCCGCTCTCTCCGGCTTCCGGAGACGAAGAAGCTGCTTCTTCGCGCAAAGACGATTCTGCCGCTCACAGTGCTCTGCGGTGTGCGCCTTCTGCCGAAAGAGCCCCGGGAGCTGTGCTTAGCTCTGAGAAGCACCATACGTGCTTCTTTAGCCTCTCTTCTCGTCTACATCTTAGCAAAAAGCTTTTCCACTCTGTCTGGCAAGGAGAAACTGTGCCAGCACAGAAAACATCTCCCATCGTGTTCTAGAGGCTGCACGGAGGTCTGCCGAGTGTTTTGCAAGAAGAGAAAGAAAGTTGTCCAAAACAGCTTGCAATCGAATGTTCATGTGAATAGAAAAGGCAGGAGAGTGGTCAGGTACTGTTTTCTCTCAGTTGGCAAGCTGCGCACACAATCGCAGTGTTGTACAGCTTGTTTCATCACCTTTGCGAAGTTGCCGCTCTCTCCGGCTCCCGGAGACGAAGAAGCTGCTTCTTCGCGCAAAGACGATTCTGCCGCTCACAGTGCTCTGCGGTGTGCGCCTTCTGCCGAAAGAGGTCCGGGAGCTGTGCTTAGCTCTGCAGAGCACCATACCTGCTTCTTTAGCCTCTCTTCTCGTCTACATCTTAGCAAAAAGCTTTTTCACTCTGTCTGGCAAGGAGAAACTGTGCCAGCACAAAAAACATCTCCCATCGTGTTCTAGAGGCTGCACGCAGGTCTGCCGAGTGTTTTGCAAGAAGAGAAAGAAAGTTGTCCAAAACAGCTTCCAATCGAATGTTCATGTGAATAGAAAAGGCAGGAGAGTGATCAGGTACTGTTTTCTCTCAGTTGGCAAGCTGCGCACACAATCGCAGTGTTGTACAGCTTCTTTCATCACCTTTGCGAAGTTGCCGCTCTCTCCGGCTCCCGGAGACGAAGAAGCTGCTTCTTCGCGCAAAGACGATTCTGCCGCTCACAGTGCTCTGCGGTGTGCGCCTTCTGCCGAAAGAGCCCTGGGAGCAGTGCTTAGCTCTGAGAAGCACCATACGTGCTTCTTTAGCCTCTCTTCTCGTCTACATCTTAGCAAAAAGCTTTTCCACTCTGTCTGGCAAGGAGAAACTGTGCCAGCACAGAAAACATCTCCCATCGTGTTCTGGATGCTGCACGGAGGTCTGCCGAGTGTTTTGCAAGAAGAGAAAGAAAGTTGTCCAAAACAGCTTGCAATCGAATGTTCATGTGAATAGTAAAGGCAGGAGAGTGGTCAGGTATTGTTTTCTCTCACTTGGCAAGCTGCGCACACAATCGCAGTGTTGTACAGCTTGTTTCATCACCTTTGCGAAGTTGCCGCTCTCTCCGGCTTCCGGAGACGAAGAAGCTGCTTCTTCGCGCAAAGACGATTCTGCCGCTCACAGTGCTCTGCGGTGTGCGCCTTCTGCCGAAAGAGCCCCGGGAGCTGTGCTTAGCTCTGAGAAGCACCATACGTGCTTCTTTAGCCTCTCTTCTCGTCTACATCTTAGCAAAAAGCTTTTCCACTCTGTCTGGCAAGGAGAAACTGTGCCAGCACAGAAAACATCTCCCATCGTGTTCTAGAGGCTGCACGGAGGTCTGCCGAGTGTTTTGCAAGAAGAGAAAGAAAGTTGTCCAAAACAGCTTGCAATCGAATGTTCATGTGAATAGAAAAGGCAGGAGAGTGGTCAGGTACTGTTTTCTCTCACTTGGCAAGCTGCGCACACAATCGCAGTGTTGTACAGCTTGTTTCATCACCTTTGCGAAGTTGCCGCTCTCTCCGGCTCCCGGAGACGAAGAAGCTGCTTCTTCGCGCAAAGACGATTCTGCCGCTCACAGTGCTCTGCGGTGTGCGCCTTCTGCCGAAAGAGGTCCGGGAGCTGTGCTTAGCTCTGCAGAGCACCATACCTGCTTCTTTAGCCTCTCTTCTCGTCTACATCTTAGCAAAAAGCTTTTCCACTCTGTCTGGCAAGGAGAAACTGTGCCAGCACAAAAAACATCTCCCATCGTGTTCTAGAGGCTGCACGCAGGTCTGCCGAGTGTTTTGCAAGAAGAGAAAGAAAGTTGTCCAAAACAGCTTCCAATCGAATGTTCATGTGAATAGAAAAGGCAGGAGAGTGATCAGGTACTGTTTTCTCTCAGTTGGCAAGCTGCGCACACAATCGCAGTGTTGTACAGCTTCTTTCATCACCTTTGCGAAGTTGCCGCTCTCTCCGGCTCCCGGAGACGAAGAAGCTGCTTCTTCGCGCAAAGACGATTCTGCCGCTCACAGTGCTCTGCGGTGTGCGCCTTCTGCCGAAAGAGCCCTGGGAGCAGTGCTTAGCTCTGAGAAGCACCATACGTGCTTCTTTAGCCTCTCTTCTCGTCTACATCTTAGCAAAAAGCTTTTCCACTCTGTCTGGCAAGGAGAAACTGTGCCAGCACAGAAAACATCTCCCATCGTGTTCTGGATGCTGCACGGAGGTCTGCCGAGTGTTTTGCAAGAAGAGAAAGAAAGTTGTCCAAAACAGCTTGCAATCGAATGTTCATGTGAATAGAAAAGGCAGGAGAGTGGTCAGGTATTGTTTTCACTCACTTGGCAAGCTGCGCACACAATCGCAGTGTTGTACAGCTTGTTTCATCACCTTTGCGAAGTTGCCGCTCTCTCCGGCTCCCGGAGACGAAGAAGCTGCTTCTTCGCCCAAAGACGATTCTGCCGCTCACAGTGCTCTGCGGAGTGCGCCTTCTGCCGAAAGACGCCCGGGAGCGGTGCTTAGCTCTGCAGAGCACCGTACCTTCGTCTTTAGCCTCTCTTCTCGTCTACATCTTAGCAAAAAGCTTTTCCACTCTGTCTGGCAAGGAGAAACTGTGCCAGCACAGAAAACATCTCCCATCGTGTTCTAGAGGCTGCACGGAGGTCTGCCGAGTGTTTTGCAAGAAGAGAAAGAAAGTTGTCCAAAACAGCTTGCAATCGAATGTTCATGTGAATAGAAAAGGCAGGAGAGTGGTCAGGTACTGTTTTCTCTCACTTGGCAAGCTGCGCACACAATCGCAGTGTTGTACAGCTTGTTTCATCACCTTTGCGAAGTTGCCGCTCTCTCCAGCTCCCGGAGACGAAGAAGCTGCTTCTTCGCGCAAAGACGATTCTGCCGCTCACAGTGCTCTGCGGTGTGCGCCTTCTGCCGAAAGACGCCCGGGAGCGGTGCTTAGCTCTGCAGAGCACCGTACCTTCGTCTTTAGCCTCTCTTCTCGTCTACATCTTAGCAAAAAGCTTTTCCACTCTGTCTGGCAAGGAGAAACTGTGCCAGAACAAAAAACATCTCCCATCGTGTTCTAGAGGCTGCACGCAGGTCTGCCGAGTGTTTTGCAAGAAGAGAAAGAAAGTTGTCCAAAACAGCTCCCAATCGAATGTTCAAGTGAATGGAAAAGGCAGGAGAGTGGTCAGGTACTGTTTTCTCTCAGTTGGCAAGCTGCGCACACAATCGCAGTGTTGTACGGCTTGTTTCATCACCTTTGCGAAGTTGCCGCTCTCTCCGGCTCCCGGAGACGAAGAAGCTGCTTCTTCGCGCAAAGACGATTCTGCCGCTCACAGTGCTCTGCGGTGTGCGCCTTCTGCCGAAAGAGCCCCGGGAGCGGTGCTTAGCTCTGCAGAGCACCGTACCTTCGTCTTTAGCCTCTCTTCTCGTCTACATCTTAGCAAAAAGCTTTTCCACTCTGTCTGGCAAGGAGAAACTGTGCCAGCACAGAAAACATCTCCCATCGTGTTCTAGAGGCTGCACGGAGGTCTGCCGAGTGTTTTGCAAGAAGAGAGAGAAAGTTGTCCAAAACAGCTTGCAATCGAATGTTCATGTGAATAGAAAAGGCAGGAGAGTGGTCAGGTACTGTTTTCTCTCAGTTGGCAAGCTGCGCACACAATCGCAGTGTTGTACAGCTTGTTTCATCACCTTTGCGAAGTTGCCGCTCTCTCCGGCTCCCGGAGACGAAGAAGCTGCTTCTTCGCGCAAAGACGATTCTGCTGCTCACAGTGCTCTGCGGTGTGCGCCTTCTGCCTAAAGACGCCCGGGAGCGGTGCTTAGCTCTGCAGAGCACCGTACCTTCGTCTTTAGCCTCTCTTCTCGTCTACATCTTAGCAAAAAGCTTTTCCACTCTGTCTGGCAAGGAGAAACTTTGCCAGCACAGAAAACATCTCCCATCGTGTTCTAGAGGCTGCACGGAGGTCTGCCGAGTGTTTGGCAAGAAGAGAAAGAAAGTTGTCCAAAACAGCTTGCAATCGAATATTCATGGAATAGAAAAGGCAGGAGAGTGGTCAGGTACTGTTTTCTCTCAGTTGGCAAGCTGCGCACACAATCGCAGTGTTGTACAGCTTGTTTCATCACCTTTGCGAAGTTGCCGCTCTCTCCGGCTCCCGGAGACGAAGAAGCTGCTTCTTCGCGCAAAGGCGATTCTGCCGCTCACAGTGCTCTGCGGTGTGCGCCTTCTGCCGAAAGACGCCCGGGAGCGGTGCTTAGCTCTGCAGACCACCGTAGCTTCGTCTTTAGCCTCTCTTCTCGTCTACATCTTAGCAAAAAGCTTTTCCACTCTGTCTGGCAAGGAGAAACTGTGCCAGCACAAAAAACATCTCCCATCGTGTTCTAGAGGCTGCACGGAGGTCTGCCGAGTGTTTTGCAAGAAGAGAAAGAAAGTTGTCCAAAACAGCTTGCAATCGAATGTTCATGTGAATAGAAAAGGCAGGAGAGTGGTCAGGTGCTGTTTTCGCTCAGTTGGCAAGTTGCGCACACAATCGCAGTGTTGTACAGCTTGTTTCATCACCTTTGCGAAGTTGCCGCTCTCTCCGGCTCCCAGAGACGAAGAAGCTGCTTCTTCGCGCAAAGACGATTCTGCCGCTCACAGTGCTCTGCGGTGTGCGCCTTCTGCCGAAAGAGGTCCGGGAGCTGTGCTTAGCTCTGCAGAGCACCGTACCTTCGTCTTTAGGCTCTCTTCTCGTCTACATCTTAGCAAAAAGCTTTTCCACTCTGTCTGGCAAGGAGAAACTGTGCCAGCACAGAAAACATCTCCCATCGTGTTCTAGAGGCTGCACGGAGGTCTGCCGAGTGTTTTGCAAGAAGAGAAAGAAAGTTGTCCAAAACAGCTTCCAATCGAATGTTCAAGTGAATAGAAAAGGCAGGAGAGTGGTCAGGTACTGTTTTCTCTCAGTTGGCAAGCTGCGCACACAATCGCAGTGTTGTACAGCTTGTTTCATCACCTTTGCGAAGTTGCCGCTCTCTCCGGATCCCGGAGACGAAGAAGCTGCTTCTTCGCGCAAAGACGATTCTGCCGCTCACAGTGCTCTGCGGTGTGCGCCTTCTGCCGAAAGAGGTCCGGGAGCGGTGCTTAGCTCTGCAGAGCACCGTACCTTCGTCTTTAGCCTCTCTTCTCGTCTACATCTTAGCAAAAAGCTTTTCCACTCTGTCTGGCAAGGAGAAACTGTGCCAGCACAGAAAACATCTCCCATCGTGTTCTAGAGGCTGCACGGAGGTCTGCCGAGTGTTTTGCAAGAAGAGAAAGAAAGTTGTCCAAAACAGCTTGCAATCGAATGTTCATGTGAATAGAAAAGGCAGGAGAGTGGTCAGGTACTGTTTTCTCTCAGTTGGCAAGCTGCGCACACAATCGCAGTGTTGTACAGCTTGTTTCATCACCTTTGCCAAGTTGCCGCTCTCTCCGGCTCCCGGAGACGAAGAAGCTGCTTCTTCGCGCAAAGACGATTCTGCCGCTCACAGTGCTCTGCGGTGTGCGCCTTCTGCCGAAAGAGGTCCGGGAGCTGTGCTTAGCTCTGAGAAGCACCATACCTGCTTCTTTAGCCTCTCTTCTCGTCTACATCTTAGCAAAAAGCTTTTCCACTCTGTCTGGCAAGGAGAAACTGTGCCAGCACAAAAAACATCTCCCATCGTGTTCTAGAGGCTGCACGGAGGTCTGCCGAGTGTTTTGCAAGAAGAGAAAGAAAGTTGTCCAAAACAGCTCCCAATCGAATGTTCAAGTGAATAGAAAGGGCAGGAGAGTGGTCAGGTACTGTTTTCTCTCAGTTGGCAAGCTGCCCACACAATCGCAGTGTTGTAAAGCTTGTTTCATCACCTTTGCGAAGTCGCCGCTCTCTCCGGCTCCCGGAGACGAAGAAGCTGCTTCTTCGCGCAAAGACGATTCTGCCTCTCACAGTGCTCTGCGGTGTGCGCCTTCTGCCGAAAGAGCCCCGGGAGCTGTGCTTAGCTCTGCAGAGCACCGTACCTTCGTCTTTAGGCTCTCTTCTCGTCTACATCTTAGCAAAAAGCTTTTCCACTCTGTCTGGCAAGGAGAAACTGTGCCAGCACAGAAAACATCTCCCATCGTGTTCTAGAGGCTGCACGGAGATCTGCCGAGTGTTTTGCAAGAAGAGAAAGAAAGTTGTCCAAAACAGCTTCCAATCGAATGTTCAAGTGAATAGAAAAGGCAGGAGAGTGGTCAGGTACTGTTTTCTCTCAGTTGGCAAGCTGCGCACACAATCGCAGTGTTGTACAGCTTGTTTCATCACCTTTGCGAAGTTGCCGCTCTCTCCGGCTCCCGGAGACGAAGAAGCTGCTTCTTCGCGCAAAGACGATTCTGCCGCTCACAGTGCTCTGCGGTGTGCGGCTTCTGCCGAAAGAGGTCCGGGAGCGGTGCTTTGCTCTGCAGAGCACCGTACCTTCGTCTTTAGCCTCTCTTCTCGTCTACATCTTAGCAAAAAGCTTTTCCACTCTGTCTGGCAAGGAGAAACTGTGCCAGCACAAAAAACATATCCCATCGTGTTCTAGAGGCTGCACGGAGGTCTGCCGAGTGTTTTGCAAGAAGAGAAAGAAAGTTGTCCAAAACAGCTTCCAATCGAATGTTCATGTGAATAGAAAAGGCAGGAGAGTGGTCAGGTACTGTTTTCTCTCAGTTGGCAAGTTGCGCACACAATCGCAGTGTTGTACAGCTTGTTTCATCACCTTTGCGAAGTTGCCGCTCTCTCCGGCTCCCGGAGACGAAGAAGCTGCTTCTTCGCGCAAAGACGATTCTGCCGCTCACAGTGCTCTGCGGTGTGCGCCTTCTGCCGAAAGAGCCCCGGGAGCTGTGCTTAGCTCTGAGAAGCACCATACCTGCTTCTTAATCTCTCTTCTCGTCTACATCTTAGCAAAAAGCTTTTCCACTCTGTCTGGCAAGGAGAAACTGTGCCAGCACAAAAAACATCTCCCATCGTGTTCTAGAGGCTGCACGGAGGTCTGCCGAGTGTTTTGCAAGAAGAGAAAGAAAGTTGTCCAAAACAGCTTGCAATCGAATGTTCATGTGAATAGAAAAGGCAGGAGAGTGGTCAGGTGCTGTTTTCGCTCAGTTGGCAAGTTGCGCACACAATCGCATTGTTGTACAGCTTGTTTCATCACCTTTGCGAAGTTGCCGCTCTCTCCGGCTCCTGGAGACGAAGAAGCTGCTTCTTCGCGCAAAGACGATTCTGCCGCTCACAGTGCTCTGCGGTGTGCGCCTTCTGCCGAAAGAGCCCCGGGAGCTGTGCTTAGCTCTGAGAAGCACCATACCTGCTTCTTAATCTCTCTTCTCGTCTACATCTTAGCAAAAAGCTTTTCCACTCTGTCTGGCAAGGAGAAACTGTGCCAGCACAAAAAACATCTCCCATCGTGTTCTAGAGGCTGCACGGAGGTCTGCCGAGTGTTTTGCAAGAAGAGAAAGAAAGTTGTCCAAAACAGCTTGCAATCGAATGTTCATGTGAATAGAAAAGGCAGGAGAGTGGTCAGGTACTGTTTTCTCTCAGTTGGCAAGCTGCGCACACAATCGCAGTGTTGTACAGCTTGTTTCATCACCTTTGCGAAGTTGCCGCTCTCTCCGGCTCCCGGAGACGAAGAAGCTGCTTCTTCGCGCAAAGACGATTCTGCCGCTCACAGTGCTCTGCGGTGTGCGCCTTCTGCCGAAAGACGTCCGGGAGCGGTGCTTAGCTCTGCAGAGCACCATACCTGCTTCTTTAGCCTCTCTTCTCGTCTACATCTTAGCAAAAAGCTTTTCCACTCTGTCTGGCAAGGAGAAACTGTGCCAGCACAGAAAACATCTCCCATCGTGTTCTAGAGGCTGCACGGAGGTCTGCCGAGTGTTTTGCAAGAAGAGAAAGAAAGTTGTCCAAAACAGCTTGCAATCGAATGTTCATGTGAATAGAAAAGGCAGGAGAGTGGTCAGGTGCTGTTTTCTCTCAGTTGGCAAGCTGCGCACACAATCGCAGTGTTGTACAGCTTGTTTCATCACCTTTGCGAAGTTGCCGCTCTCTCCGGCTCCCGGAGACGAAGAAGCTGGTTTTTGGCCAAAGACGATTCTGCCGCTCACTGTGCTCTGCAGTGTGTGTCTTCTGCCGAAAGAGGCCCGGGAGCTGTGCTTAGCTCTGCAGAGCCCCAAACCTGCTTCTTTAGCCTCTCTTCTCGTCTACATCTTAGCAAAAAGCTTTTCCACTCTGTCTGGCAAGGAGAAACTGTGCCAGCACAGAAAACATCTCCCATCGTGTTCTAGAGGCTGCACGGAGGTCTGCCGAGTGTTTTGCAAGAAGAGAAAGAAAGTTGTCCAAAACAGCTTCCAATCGAATGTTCATGTGAATAGAAAAGGCAGGAGAGTGGTCAGGTACTGTTTTCTCTCAGTTGGCAAGCTGCGCACACAATCGCAGTGTTGTACAGCTTGTTTCATCACCTTTGCGAAGTTGCCGCTCTCTCCGGCTCCCGGAGACGAAGAAGCTGCTTCTTCGAGCAAAGACGATTCTGCCGCTCATAGTGTTCTGCGGTGTGCGCCTTCTGCCGAAAGACGCCCGGGAGCGGTGCTTAGCTCTGCAGAGCACCGTACCTTCGTCTTTAGCCTCTCTTCTCGTCTACATCTTAGCAAAAAGCTTTTCCACTCTGTCTGGCAAGGAGAAACTTTGCCAGCACAGAAAACATCTCCCATCGTGTTCTAGAGGCTGCACGGAGGTCTGCCGAGTGTTTTGCAAGAAGAGAAAGAAAGTTGTCCAAAACAGCTTGCAATCGAATGTTCATGTGAATAGAAAAGGCAGGAGAGTGGTCAGGTACTGTTTTCTCTCAGTTGGCAAGTTGCGCACACAATCGCAGTGTTGTACAGCTTGTTTCATCACCTTTGCGAAGTTGCCGCTCTCTCCGGCTCCCGGAGACGAAGAAGCTGCTTCTTCGCGCAAAGACGATTCTGCCGCTCACAGTGCTCTGCGGTGTGCGCCTTCTGCCGAAAGAGGCCCGGGAGCGGTGCTTAGCTCTGCAGAGCACCGTACCTTCGTCTTTAGCCTCTCTTCTCGTCTACATCTTAGCAAAAAGCTTTTCCACTCTGTCTGGCAAGGAGAAACTGTGCCAGCACAGAAAACATCTCCCAGCGTGTTCTAGAGGCTGCACGGAGGTCTGCCGAGTGTTTTGCAAGAAGAGAGAGAAAGTTGTCCAAAACAGCTTGCAATCGAATGTTCATGTGAATAGAAAAGGCAGGAGAGTGGTCAGGTACTGTTTTCTCTCAGTTGGCAAGCTGCGCACACAATCGCAGTGTTGTACAGCTTGTTTCATCACCTTTGCGAAGTTGCCGCTCTCTCCGGCTCCCGGAGACGAAGAAGCTGCTTCTTCGCGCAAAGACGATTCTGCCGCTCACAGTGCTCTGCGGTGTGCGCCTTCTGCCGAAAGAGGCCCGGGAGCGGTGCTTAGCTCTGCAGAGCACCGTACCTTCGTCTTTAGCCTCTCTTCTCGTCTACATCTTAGCAAAAAGCTTTTCCACTCTGTCTGGCAAGGAGAAACTTTGCCAGCACAGAAAACATCTCCCATCGTGTTCTAGAGGCTGCACGGAGGTCTGCCGAGTGTTTTGCAAGAAGAGAAAGAAAGTTGTCCAAAACAGCTTGCAATCGAATATTCATGGAATAGAAAAGGCAGGAGAGTGGTCAGGTACTGTTTTCTCTCAGTTGGCAAGCTGCGCACACAATCGCAGTGTTGTACAGCTTGTTTCATCACCTTTGCGAAGTTGCCGCTCTCTCCGGCTCCCGGAGACGAAGAAGCTGCTTCTTCGCGCAAAGGCGATTCTGCCGCTCACAGTGCTCTGCGGTGTGCGCCTTCTGCCGAAAGACGCCCGGGAGCGGTGCTTAGCTCTGCAGACCACCGTACCTTCGTCTTTAGCCTCTCTTCTCGTCTACATCTTAGCAAAAAGCTTTTCCACTCTGTCTGGCAAGGAGAAACTGTGCCAGCAGAAAAAACATCTCCCATCGTGTTCTAGAGGCTGCACGGAGGTCTGCCGAGTGTTTTGCAAGAAGAGAAAGAAAGTTGTCCAAAACAGCTTGCAATCGAATGTTCATGTGAATAGAAAAGGCAGGAGAGTGGTCAGGTGCTGTTTTCGCTCAGTTGGCAAGTTGCGCACACAATCGCAGTGTTGTACAGCTTGTTTCATCACCTTTGCGAAGTTGCCGCTCTCTCCGGCTCCCAGAGACGAAGAAGCTGCTTCTTCGCGCAAAGACGATTCTGCCGCTCACAGTGCTCTGCGGTGTGCGCCTTCTGCCGAAAGAGGTCCGGGAGCTGTGCTTAGCTCTGCAGAGCACCGTACCTTCGTCTTTAGGCTCTCTTCTCGTCTACATCTTAGCAAAAAGCTTTTCCACTCTGTCTGGCAAGGAGAAACTGTGCCAGCACAGAAAACATCTCCCATCGTGTTCTAGAGGCTGCACGGAGGTCTGCCGAGTGTTTTGCAAGAAGAGAAAGAAAGTTGTCCAAAACAGCTTCCAATCGAATGTTCAAGTGAATAGAAAAGGCAGGAGAGTGGTCAGGTACTGTTTTCTCTCAGTTGGCAAGCTGCGCACACAATCGCAGTGTTGTACAGCTTGTTTCATCACCTTTGCGAAGTTGCCGCTCTCTCCGGATCCCGGAGACGAAGAAGCTGCTTCTTCGCGCAAAGACGATTCTGCCGCTCACAGTGCTCTGCGGTGTGCGCCTTCTGCCGAAAGAGGTCCGGGAGCGGTGCTTAGCTCTGCAGAGCACCGTACCTTCGTCTTTAGCCTCTCTTCTCGTCTACATCTTAGCAAAAAGCTTTTCCACTCTGTCTGGCAAGGAGAAACTGTGCCAGCACAGAAAACATCTCCCATCGTGTTCTAGAGGCTGCACGGAGGTCTGCCGAGTGTTTTGCAAGAAGAGAAAGAAAGTTGTCCAAAACAGCTTGCAATCGAATGTTCATGTGAATAGAAAAGGCAGGAGAGTGGTCAGGTACTGTTTTCTCTCAGTTGGCAAGCTGCGCACACAATCGCAGTGTTGTACAGCTTGTTTCATCACCTTTGCCAAGTTGCCGCTCTCTCCGGCTCCCGGAGACGAAGAAGCTGCTTCTTCGCGCAAAGACGATTCTGCCGCTCACAGTGCTCTGCGGTGTGCGCCTTCTGCCGAAAGAGGTCCGGGAGCTGTGCTTAGCTCTGAGAAGCACCATACCTGCTTCTTTAGCCTCTCTTCTCGTCTACATCTTAGCAAAAAGCTTTTCCACTCTGTCTGGCAAGGAGAAACTGTGCCAGCACAAAAAACATCTCCCATCGTGTTCTAGAGGCTGCACGGAGGTCTGCCGAGTGTTTTGCAAGAAGAGAAAGAAAGTTGTCCAAAACAGCTCCCAATCGAATGTTCAAGTGAATAGAAAGGGCAGGAGAGTGGTCAGGTACTGTTTTCTCTCAGTTGGCAAGCTGCCCACACAATCGCAGTGTTGTAAAGCTTGTTTCATCACCTTTGCGAAGTCGCCGCTCTCTCCGGCTCCCGGAGACGAAGAAGCTGCTTCTTCGCGCAAAGACGATTCTGCCTCTCACAGTGCTCTGCGGTGTGCGCCTTCTGCCGAAAGAGCCCCGGGAGCTGTGCTTAGCTCTGCAGAGCACCGTACCTTCGTCTTTAGGCTCTCTTCTCGTCTACATCTTAGCAAAAAGCTTTTCCACTCTGTCTGGCAAGGAGAAACTGTGCCAGCACAGAAAACATCTCCCATCGTGTTCTAGAGGCTGCACGGAGGTCTGCCGAGTGTTTTGCAAGAAGAGAAAGAAAGTTGTCCAAAACAGCTTCCAATCGAATGTTCAAGTGAATAGAAAAGGCAGGAGAGTGGTCAGGTACTGTTTTCTCTCAGTTGGCAAGCTGCGCACACAATCGCAGTGTTGTACAGCTTGTTTCATCACCTTTGCGAAGTTGCCGCTCTCTCCGGCTCCCGGAGACGAAGAAGCTGCTTCTTCGCGCAAAGACGATTCTGCCGCTCACAGTGCTCTGCGGTGTGCGGCTTCTGCCGAAAGAGGTCCGGGAGCGGTGCTTTGCTCTGCAGAGCACCGTACCTTCGTCTTTAGCCTCTCTTCTCGTCTACATCTTAGCAAAAAGCTTTTCCACTCTGTCTGGCAAGGAGAAACTGTGCCAGCACAAAAAACATCTCCCATCGTGTTCTAGAGGCTGCACGGAGGTCTGCCGAGTGTTTTGCAAGAAGAGAAAGAAAGTTGTCCAAAACAGCTTCCAATCAAATGTTCATGTGAATAGAAAAGGCAGGAGAGTGGTCAGGTACTGTTTTCTCTCAGTTGGCAAGTTGCGCACACAATCGCAGTGTTGTACAGCTTGTTTCATCACCTTTGCGAAGTTGCCGCTCTCTCCGGCTCCCGGAGACGAAGAAGCTGCTTCTTCGCGCAAAGACGATTCTGCCGCTCACAGTGCTCTGCGGTGTGCGCCTTCTGCCGAAAGAGCCCCGGGAGCTGTGCTTAGCTCTGAGAAGCACCATACCTGCTTCTTAATCTCTCTTCTCGTCTACATCTTAGCAAAAAGCTTTTCCACTCTGTCTGGCAAGGAGAAACTGTGCCAGCACAAAAAACATCTCCCATCGTGTTCTAGAGGCTGCACGGAGGTCTGCCGAGTGTTTTGCAAGAAGAGAAAGAAAGTTGTCCAAAACAGCTTGCAATCGAATGTTCATGTGAATAGAAAAGGCAGGAGAGTGGTCAGGTGCTGTTTTCGCTCAGTTGGCAAGTTGCGCACACAATCGCAGTGTTGTACAGCTTGTTTCATCACCTTTGCGAAGTTGCCGCTCTCTCCGGCTCCTGGAGACGAAGAAGCTGCTTCTTCGCGCAAAGACGATTCTGCCGCTCACAGTGCTCTGCGGTGTGCGCCTTCTGCCGAAAGAGCCCCGGGAGCTGTGCTTAGCTCTGAGAAGCACCATACCTGCTTCTTAATCTCTCTTCTCGTCTACATCTTAGCAAAAAGCTTTTCCACTCTGTCTGGCAAGGAGAAACTGTGCCAGCACAAAAAACATCTCCCATCGTGTTCTAGAGGCTGCACGCAGGTCTGCCGAGTGTTTTGCAAGAAGAGAAAGAAAGTTGTCCAAAACAGCTTGCAATCGAATGTTCATGTGAATAGAAAAGGCAGGAGAGTGGTCAGGTACTGTTTTCTCTCACTTGGCAAGCTGCGCACACAATCGCAGTGTTGTACAGCTTGTTTCATCACCTTTGCGAAGTTGCCGCTCTCTCCGGCTCCCGGAGACGAAGAAGCTGCTTCTTCGCGCAAAGACGATTCTGCCGCTCACAGTGCTCTGCGGTGTGCGCCTTCTGCCGAAAGACGTCCGGGAGCGGTGCTTAGCTCTGCAGAGCACCATACCTGCTTCTTTAGCCTCTCTTCTCGTCTACATCTTAGCAAAAAGCTTTTCCACTCTGTCTGGCAAGGAGAAACTGTGCCAGCACAGAAAACATCTCCCATCGTGTTCAAGAGGCTGCACGGAGGTCTGCCGAGTGTTTTGCAAGAAGAGAAAGAAAGTTGTCCAAAACAGCTTGCAATCGAATGTTCATGTGAATAGAAAAGGCAGGAGAGTGGTCAGGTGCTGTTTTCTCTCAGTTGGCAAGCTGCGCACACAATCGCAGTGTTGTACAGCTTGTTTCATCACCTTTGCGAAGTTGCCGCTCTCTCCGGCTCCCGGAGACGAAGAAGCTGGTTTTTGGCCAAAGACGATTCTGCCGCTCACTGTGCTCTGCAGTGTGTGTCTTCTGCCGAAAGACGCCCGGGAGCGGTGCTTAGCTCTGCAGAGCACCGTACCTTCGTCTTTAGCCTCTCTTCTCGTCTACATCTTAGCAAAAAGCTTTTCCACTCTGTCTGGCAAGGAGAAACTGTGCCAGCACAGAAAACATCTCCCATCGTGTTCTAGAGGCTGCACGGAGGTCTGCCGAGTGTTTTGCAAGAAGAGAAAGAAAGTTGTCCAAAACAGCTTGCAATCGAATGTTCATGTGAATAGAAAAGGCAGGAGAGTGGTCAGGTACTGTTTTCTCTCAGTTGGCAAGTTGCGCACACAATCGCAGTGTTGTACAGCTTGTTTCATCACCTTTGCGAAGTTGCCGCTCTCTCCGGCTCCCGGAGACGAAGAAGCTGCTTCTTCGCGCAAAGACGATTCTGCCGCTCACAGTGCTCTGCGGTGTGCGCCTTCTGCCGAAAGAGGTCCGGGAGCTGTGCTTAGCTCTGAGAAGCACCATACCTGCTTCTTAATCTCTCTTCTCGTCTACATCTTAGCAAAAAGCTTTTCCACTCTGTCTGGCAAGGAGAAACTGTGCCAGCACAGAAAACATCTCCCATCGTGTTCTAGAGGCTGCACGGAGGTCTGCCGAGTGTTTTGCAAGAAGAGAAAGAAAGTTGTCCAAAACAGCTCCCAATCGAATGTTCAAGTGAATAGAAAGGGCAGGAGAGTGGTCAGGTACAGTTTTCTCTCAGTTGGCAAGCTGCCCACACAATCGCAGTGTTGTACAGCTTGTTTCATCACCTTTGCGAAGTCGCCGCTCTCTCCGGCTCCCGGAGACGAAGAAGCTGCTTCTTCGCGCAAAGACGATTCTGCCGCTCACAGTGCTCTGCGGTGTGCGCCTTCTGCCGAAAGAGGTCCGGGAGCTGTGCTTAGCTCTGCAGAGCACCGTACCTTCGTCTTTAGGCTTTCTTCTCGTCTACATCTTAGCAAAAAGCTTTTCCACTCTGTCTGGCAAGGAGAAACTGTGCCAGCACAGAAAACATCTCCCATCGTGTTCTAGAGGCTGCACGGAGGTCTGCCGAGTGTTTTGCAAGAAGAGAAAGAAAGTTGTCCAAAACAGCTTCCAATCGAATGTTCAAGTGAATAGAAAAGGCAGGAGAGTGGTCAGGTACTGTTTTCTCTCAGTTGGCAAGCTGCGCACACAATCGCAGTGTTGTACAGCTTGTTTCATCACCTTTGCGAAGTTGCCGCTCTCTCCGGCTCCCGGAGACGAAGAAGCTGCTTCTTCGCGCAAAGACGATTCTGCCGCTCACAGTGCTCTGCGGTGTGCGGCTTCTGCCGAAAGAGGCTCGGGAGCGGTGCTTTGCTCTGCAGAGCACCGTACCTTCGTCTTTAGCCTCTCTTCTCGTCTACATCTTAGCAAAAAGCTTTTCCACTCTGTCTGGCAAGGAGAAACTGTGCTAGCACAAAAAACATATCCCATCGTGTTCTAGAGGCTGCACGGAGGTCTGCCGAGTGTTTTGCAAGAAGAGAAAGAAAGTTGTCCAAAACAGCTTGCAATCGAATGTTCATGTGAATAGAAAAGGCAGGAGAGTGGTCAGGTACTGTTTTCTCTCACTTGGCAAGCTGCGCATACAATCGCAGTGTTGTACGGCTTGTTTCATCACCTTTGCGAAGTTGCCGCTCTCTCCGGCTCCCGGAGACGAAGAAGCTGGTTTTTGGCCAAAGATGATTCTGCCGCTCACTGTGCTCTGCAGTGTGTGTCTTCTGCCGAAAGAGGCCCGGGAGCTGTGCTTAGCTCTGCAGAGCCCCATACCTGCTTCTTTAGCCTCTCTTCTCGTCTACATCTTAGCAAAATCTTTTCCACTCTGTCTGGCAAGGAGAAACTGTGCCAGCACAGAAAACATCTCCCATCGTGTTCTAGAGGCTGCACGGAGGTCTGCCGAGTGTTTTGCAAGAAGAGAAAGAAAGTTGTCCAAAACAGCTTCCAATCGAATGTTCAAGTGAATAGAAAAGGCAGGAGAGTGGTCAGGCACTGTTTTCTCTCAGTTGGCAAGCTGGGCACACAATCGCAGTGTTGTACAGCTTGTTTCATCACCTTTGCCAAGTTGTCGCTCTCTCCGGCTCCCGGAGACGAAGAAGCTGCTTCTTCGCGCAAAGACGATTCTGCCGCTCATAGTGCTCTGCGGTGTGCGCCTTCTGCCGAAAGACGCCCGGGAGCTGTGCTTAGCTCTGCAGAGCACCGTACCTTCGTCTTTAGCCTCTCTTCTCGTCTACATCTTAGCAAAAAGCTTTTCCACTCTGTCTGGCAAGGAGAAACTTTGCCAGCACAGAAAACATCTCCCATCGTGTTCTAGAGGCTGCACGGAGGTCTGCCGAGTGTTTTGCAAGAAGAGAAAGAAAGTTGTCCAAAACAGCTTGCAATCGAATGTTCATGTGAATAGAAAAGGCAGGAGAGTGGTCAGGTACTGTTTTCTCTCAGTTGGCAAGTTGCGCACACATTCGCAGTGTTGTACAGCTTGTTTCATCACCTTTGCGAAGTTGCCGCTCTCTCCGGCTCCGGGAGACGAAGAAGCTGCTTCTTCGCGCAAAGACGATTCTGCCGCTCACAGTGCTCTGCGGTGTGCGCCTTCTGCCGAAAGAGCCCCGGGAGCTGTGCTTAGCTCTGAGAAGCACCATACCTGCTTCTTAATCTCTCTTCTCGTCTACATCTTAGCAAAAAGCTTTTCCACTCTGTCTGGCAAGGAGAAACTGTGCCAGCACAAAAAACATCTCCCATCGTGTTCTAGAGGCTGCACGGAGGTCTGCCGAGTGTTTTGCAAGAAGAGAAAGAAAGTTGTCCAAAACAGCTTGCAATCGAATGTTCATGTGAATAGAAAAGGCAGGAGAGTGGTCAGGTGCTGTTTTCGCTCAGTTGGCAAGTTGCGCACACAATCGCATTGTTGTACAGCTTGTTTCATCACCTTTGCGAAGTTGCCGCTCTCTCCGGCTCCCGGAGACGAAGAAGCTGCTTCTTCGCGCAAAGACGATTCTGCCGCTCACAGTGCTCTGCGGTGTGCGCCTTCTGCCGAAAGAGCCCCGGGAGCTGTGCTTAGCTCTGAGAAGCACCATACCTGCTTCTTTAGCCTCTCTTCTCGTCTACATCTTAGGAAAAAGCTTTTCCACTCTGTCTGGTAAGGAGAAACTGTGCCAGCACAGAAAACATCTCCCATCGTGTTCTAGAGGCTGCACGGAGGTCTGCCGAGTGTTTTGCAAGAAGAGAAAGAAAGTTGTCCAAAACAGCTTCCAATCGAATGTTCAAGTGAATAGAAAAGGCAGGAGAGTGGTCAGGTACTGTTTTCTCTCAGTTGGCAAGCTGCGCACACAATCGCAGTGTTGTACAGCTTGTTTGATCACCTTTGCGAAGTTGCCGCTCTCTCCGGCTCCCGGAGACGAAGAAGCTGCTTCTTCGCGCAAAGACGATTCTGCCGCTCACAGTGCTCTGCGGTGTGCGGCTTCTGCCGAAAGAGGTCCGGGAGCGGTGCTTTGCTCTGCAGAGCACCGTACCTTCGTCTTTAGCCTCTCTTCTCGTCTACATCTTAGCAAAAAGCTTTTCCACTCTGTCTGGCAAGGAGAAACTGTGCCAGCACAAAAAACATATCCCATCGTGTTCTAGAGGCTGCACGGAGGTCTGCCGAGTGTTTTGCAAGAAGAGAAAGAAAGTTGTCCAAAACAGCTTCCAATCGAATGTTCATGTGAATAGAAAAGGCAGGAGAGTGGTCAGGTACTGTTTTCTCTCAGTTGGCAAGTTGCGCACACAATCGCAGTGTTGTACAGCTTGTTTCATCACCTTTGCGAAGTTGCCGCTCTCTCCGGCTCCCGGAGACGAAGAAGCTGCTTCTTCGCGCAAAGACGATTCTGCCGCTCACAGTGCTCTGCGGTGTGCGCCTTCTGCCGAAAGAGCCCCGGGAGCTGTGCTTAGCTCTGAGAAGCACCATACCTGCTTCTTAATCTCTCTTCTCGTCTACATCTTAGCAAAAAGCTTTTCCACTCTGTCTGGCAAGGAGAAACTGTGCCAGCACAAAAAACATCTCCCATCGTGTTCTAGAGGCTGCACGGAGGTCTGCCGAGTGTTTTGCAAGAAGAGAAAGAAAGTTGTCCAAAACAGCTTGCAATCGAATGTTCATGTGAATAGAAAAGGCAGGAGAGTGGTCAGGTACTGTTTTCGCTCAGTTGGCAAGTTGCGCACACAATCGCATTGTTGTACAGCTTGTTTCATCACCTTTGCGAAGTTGCCGCTCTCTCCGGCTCCTGGAGACGAAGAAGCTGCTTCTTCGCGCAAAGACGATTCTGCCGCTCACAGTGCTCTGCGGTGTGCGCCTTCTGCCGAAAGAGCCCCGGGAGCTGTGCTTAGCTCTGAGAAGCACCATACCTGCTTCTTAATCTCTCTTCTCGTCTACATCTTAGCAAAAAGCTTTTCCACTCTGTCTGGCAAGGAGAAACTGTGCCAGCACAAAAAACATCTCCCATCGTGTTCTAGAGGCTGCACGGAGGTCTGCCGAGTGTTTTGCAAGAAGAGAAAGAAAGTTGTCCAAAACAGCTTGCAATCGAATGTTCATGTGAATAGAAAAGGCAGGAGAGTGGTCAGGTACTGTTTTCTCTCAGTTGGCAAGCTGCGCACACAATCGCAGTGTTGTACAGCTTGTTTCATCACCTTTGCGAAGTTGCCGCTCTCTCCGGCTCCCGGAGACGAAGAAGCTGCTTCTTCGCGCAAAGACGATTCTGCCGCTCACAGTGCTCTGCGGTGTGCGCCTTCTGCCGAAAGAGGTCCGGGAGCGGTGCTTAGCTCTGCAGAGCACCATACCTGCTTCTTTAGCCTCTCTTCTCGTCTACATCTTAGCAAAAAGCTTTTCCACTCTGTCTGGCAAGGAGAAACTGTGCCAGCACAGAAAACATCTCCCATCGTGTTCTAGAGGCTGCACGGAGGTCTGCCGAGTGTTTTGCAAGAAGAGAAAGAAAGTTGTCCAAAACAGCTTGCAATCGAATGTTCATGTGAATAGAAAAGGCAGGAGAGTGGTCAGGTGCTGTTTTCTCTCAGTTGGCAAGCTGCGCACACAATCGCAGTGTTGTACAGCTTGTTTCATCACCTTTGCCAAGTTGCCGCTCTCTCCGGCTCCCGGAGACGAAGAAGCTGGTTTTTGGCCAAAGACGATTCTGCCGCTCACTGTGCTCTGCAGTGTGTGTCTTCTGCCGAAAGAGGCCCGGGAGCTGTGCTTAGCTCTGCAGAGCCCCAAACCTGCTTCTTTAGCCTCTCTTCTGGTCTACATCTTAGCAAAAAGCTTTTCCACTCTGTCTGGCAAGGAGAAACTGTGCCAGCACAGAAAACATCTCCCATCGTGTTCTAGAGGCTGCACGGAGGTCTGCCGAGTGTTTTGCAAGAAGAGAAAGAAAGTTGTCCAAAACAGCTTCCAATCGAATGTTCATGTGAATAGAAAAGGCAGGAGAGTGGTCAGGTACTGTTTTCTCTCAGTTGGCAAGCTGCGCACACAATCGCAGTGTTGTACAGCTTGTTTCATCACCTTTGCGAAGTTGTCGCTCTCTCCGGCTCCCGGAGACGAAGAAGCTGCTTCTTCGAGCAAAGACGATTCTGCCGCTCATAGTGTTCTGCGGTGTGCGCCTTCTGCCGAAAGACGCCCGGGAGCGGTGCTTAGCTCTGCAGAGCACCGTACCTTCGTCTTTAGCCTCTCTTCTCGTCTACATCTTAGCAAAAAGCTTTTCCACTCTGTCTGGCAAGGAGAAACTTTGCCAGCACAGAAAACATCTCCCATCGTGTTCTAGAGGCTGCACGGAGGTCTGCCGAGTGTTTTGCAAGAAGAGAAAGAAAGTTGTCCAAAACAGCTTCCAATCGAATGTTCATGTGAATAGAAAAGGCAGGAGAGTGGTCAGGTACTGTTTTCTCTCAGTTGGCAAGTTGCGCACACAATCGCAGTGTTGTACAGCTTGTTTCATCACCTTTGCGAAGTTGCCGCTCTCTCCGGCTCCCGGAGACGAAGAAGCTGCTTCTTCGCGCAAAGACGATTCTGCCGCTCACAGTGCTCTGCGGTGAGCGCCTTCTGCCGAAAGAGGTCCGGGAGCTGTGCTTAGCTCTGAGAAGCACCATACCTGCTTCTTAATCTCTCTTCTCGTCTACATCTTAGCAAAAAGCTTTTCCACTCTGTCTGGCAAGGAGAAACTGTGCCAGCACAGAAAACATCTCCCATCGTGTTCTAGAGGCTGCACGGAGGTCTGCCGAGTGTTTTGCAAGAAGAGAAAGAAAGTTGTCCAAAACAGCTCCCAATCGAATGTTCAAGTGAATAGAAAGGGCAGGAGAGTGGTCAGGTACTGTTTTCTCTCAGTTGGCAAGCTGCCCACACAATCGCAGTGTTGTACAGCTTGTTTCATCACCTTTGCGAAGTCGCCGCTCTCTCCGGCTCCCGGAGACGAAGAAGCTGCTTCTTCGCGCAAAGACGATTCTGCCGCTCACAGTGCTCTGCGGTGTGCGCCTTCTGCCGAAAGAGGTCCGGGAGCTGTGCTTAGCTCTGCAGAGCACCGTACCTTCGTCTTTAGGCTTTCTTCTCGTCTACATCTTAGCAAAAAGCTTTTCCACTCTGTCTGGCAAGGAGAAACTGTGCCAGCACAGAAAACATCTCCCATCGTGTTCTAGAGGCTGCACGCAGGTCTGCCGAGTGTTTTGCAAGAAGAGAAAGAAAGTTGTCCAAAACAGCTTGCAATCGAATGTTCATGTGAATAGAAAAGGCAGGAGAGTGGTCAGGTGCTGTTTTCTCTCAGTTGGCAAGCTGCGCACACAATCGCAGTGTTGTACAGCTTGTTTCATCACCTTTGCGAAGTTGCCGCTCTCTCCGGCTCCCGGAGACGAAGAAGCTGGTTTTTGGCCAAAGACGATTCTGCCGCTCACTGTGCTCTGCAGTGTGTGTCTTCTGCCGAAAGAGGCCCGGGAGCGGTGCTTAGCTCTGCAGAGCCCCAAACCTGCTTCTTTAGCCTCTCTTCTCGTCTACATCTTAGCAAAAAGCTTTTCCACTCTGTCTGGCAAGGAGAAACTGTGCCAGCACAGAAAACATCTCCCATCGTGTTCTAGAGGCTGCACGGAGGTCTGCCGAGTGTTTTGCAAGAAGAGAAAGAAAGTTGTCCAAAACAGCTTCCAATCGAATGTTCAAGTGAATAGAAAAGGCAGGAGAGTGGTCAGGTACTGTTTTCTCTCAGTTGGCAAGCTGCGCACACAATCGCAGTGTTGTACAGCTTGTTTCATCACCTTTGCGAAGTTGCCGCTCTCTCCGGCTCCCGGAGACGAAGAAGCTGCTTCTTCGCGCAAAGACGATTCTGCCGCTCACAGTGCTCTGCGGTGTGCGGCTTCTGCCGAAAGAGGCTCGGGAGCGGTGCTTAGCTCTGCAGAGCACCGTACCTTCGTCTTTAGCCTCTCTTCTCGTCTACATCTTAGCAAAAAGCTTTTCCACTCTGTCTGGCAAGGAGAAACTGTGCTAGCACAAAAAACATCTCCCATCGTGTTCTAGAGGCTGCACGCAGGTCTGCCGAGTGTTTTGCAAGAAGAGAAAGAAAGTTGTCCAAAACAGCTTGCAATCGAATGTTCATGTGAATAGAAAAGGCAGGAGAGTGGTCAGGTGCTGTTTTCTCTCAGTTGGCAAGCTGCGCACACAATCGCAGTGTTGTACAGCTTGTTTCATCACCTTTGCGAAGTTGCCGCTCTCTCCGGCTCCCGGAGACGAAGAAGCTGGTTTTTGGCCAAAGACGATTCTGCCGCTCACTGTGCTCTGCAGTGTGTGTCTTCTGCCGAAAGAGGCCCGGGAGCGGTGCTTAGCTCTGCAGAGCCCCAAACCTGCTTCTTTAGCCTCTCTTCTCGTCTACATCTTAGCAAAAAGCTTTTCCACTCTGTCTGGCAAGGAGAAACTGTGCCAGCACAGAAAACATCTCCCATCGTGTTCTAGAGGCTGCACGGAGGTCTGCCGAGTGTTTTGCAAGAAGAGAAAGAAAGTTGTCCAAAACAGCTTCCAATCGAATGTTCATGTGAATAGAAAAGGCAGGAGAGTGGTCAGGTACTGTTTTCTCTCAGTTGGCAAGCTGCGCACACAATCGCAGTGTTGTACAGCTTGTTTCATCACCTTTGCGAAGTTGTCGCTCTCTCCGGCTCCCGGAGACGAAGAAGCTGCTTCTTCGAGCAAAGACGATTCTGCCGCTCATAGTGTTCTGCGGTGTGCGCCTTCTGCCGAAAGACGCCCGGGAGCGGTGCTTAGCTCTGCAGAGCACCGTACCTTCGTCTTTAGCCTCTCTTCTCGTCTACATCTTAGCAAAAAGCTTTTCCACTCTGTCTGGCAAGGAGAAACTTTGCCAGCACAGAAAACATCTCCCATCGTGTTCTAGAGGCTGCACGGAGGTCTGCCGAGTGTTTTGCAAGAAGAGAAAGAAAGTTGTCCAAAACAGCTTGCAATCGAATGTTCATGTGAATAGAAAAGGCAGGAGAGTGGTCAGGTACTGTTTTCTCTCAGTTGGCAAGTTGCGCACACAATCGCAGTGTTGTACAGCTTGTTTCATCACCTTTGCGAAGTTGCCGCTCTCTCCGGCTCCCGGAGACGAAGAAGCTGCTTCTTCGCGCAAAGACGATTCTGCCGCTCACAGTGCTCTGCGGTGTGCGCCTTCTGCCGAAAGAGGTCCGGGAGCTGTGCTTAGCTCTGAGAAGCACCATACCTGCTTCTTAATCTCTCTTCTCGTCTACATCTTAGCAAAAAGCTTTTCCACTCTGTCTGGCAAGGAGAAACTGTGCCAGCACAGAAAACATCTCCCATCGTGTTCTAGAGGCTGCACGGAGGTCTGCCGAGTGTTTTGCAAGAAGAGAAAGAAAGTTGTCCAAAACAGCTCCCAATCGAATGTTCAAGTGAATAGAAAGGGCAGGAGAGTGGTCAGGTACTGTTTTCTCTCAGTTGGCAAGCTGCGCACACAATCGCAGTGTTGTACAGCTTGTTTCATCACCTTTGCGAAGTCGCCGCTCTCTCCGGCTCCCGGAGACGAAGAAGCTGCTTCTTCGCGCAAAGACGATTCTGCCGCTCACAGTGCTCTGCGGTGTGCGCCTTCTGCCGAAAGAGGTCCGGGAGCTGTGCTTAGCTCTGCAGAGCACCGTACCTTCGTCTTTAGGCTTTCTTCTCGTCTACATCTTAGCAAAAACTTTTCCACTCTGTCTGGCAAGGAGAAACTGTGCCAGCACAGAAAACATCTCCCATCGTGTTCTAGAGGCTGCACGGAGGTCTGCCGAGTGTTTTGCAAGAAGAGAAAGAAAGTTGTCCAAAACAGCTTCCAATCGAATGTTCAAGTGAATAGAAAAGGCAGGAGAGTGGTCAGGTACTGTTTTCTCTCAGTTGGCAAGCTGCGCACACAATCGCAGTGTTGTACAGCTTGTTTCATCACCTTTGCGAAGTTGCCGCTCTCTCCGGCTCCCGGAGACGAAGAAGCTGGTTTTTGGCCAAAGATGATTCTGCCGCTCACTGTGCTCTGCAGTGTGTGTCTTCTGCCGAAAGAGGCCCGGGAGCTGTGCTTAGCTCTGCAGAGCCCCATACCTGCTTCTTTAGCCTCTCTTCTCGTCTACATCTTAGCAAAAAGCTTTTCCACTCTGTCTGGCAAGGAGAAACTGTGCCAGCACAGAAAACATCTCCCATCGTGTTCTAGAGGCTGCACGGAGGTCTGCCGAGTGTTTTGCAAGAAGAGAAAGAAAGTTGTCCAAAACAGCTTCCAATCGAATGTTCAAGTGAATAGAAAAGGCAGGAGAGTGGTCAGGTACTGTTTTCTCTCAGTTGGCAAGCTGGGCACACAATCGCAGTGTTGTACAGCTTGTTTCATCACCTTTGCCAAGTTGTCGCTCTCTCCGGCTCCCGGAGACGAAGAAGCTGCTTCTTCGCGCAAAGACGATTCTGCCGCTCATAGTGCTCTGCGGTGTGCGCCTTCTGCCGAAAGACGCCCGGGAGCTGTGCTTAGCTCTGAGAAGCACCATACCTGCTTCTTAATCTCTCTTCTCGTCTACATCTTAGCAAAAAGCTTTTCCACTCTGTCTGGCAAGGAGAAACTGTGCCAGCACAAAAAACATCTCCCATCGTGTTCTAGAGGCTGCACGGAGGTCTGCCGAGTGTTTTGCAAGAAGAGAAAGAAAGTTGTCCAAAACAGCTTGCAATCGAATGTTCATGTGAATAGAAAAGGCAGGAGAGTGGTCAGGTGCTGTTTTCGCTCAGTTGGCAAGTTGCGCACACAATCGCATTGTTGTACAGCTTGTTTCATCACCTTTGCGAAGTTGCCGCTCTCTCCGGCTCCCGGAGACGAAGAAGCTGCTTCTTCGCGCAAAGACGATTCTGCCGCTCACAGTGCTCTGCGGTGTGCGCCTTCTGCCGAAAGAGCCCCGGGAGCTGTGCTTAGCTCTGAGAAGCACCATACCTGCTTCTTTAGCCTCTCTTCTCGTCTACATCTTAGCAAAAAGCTTTTCCACTCTGTCCGGCAAGGAGAAACTGTGCCAGCACAAAAAACATCTCCCATCGTGTTCTAGAGGCTGCACGGAGGTCTGCCGAGTGTTTTGCAAGAAGAGAAAGAAAGTTGTCCAAAACAGCTTGCAATCGAATGTTCATGTGAATAGAAAAGGCAGGAGAGTGGTCAGGTGCTGTTTTCGCTCAGTTGGCAAGTTGCGCACACAATCGCATTGTTGTACAGCTTGTTTCATCACCTTTGCGAAGTTGCCGCTCTCTCCGGCTCCCGGAGACGAAGAAGCTGCTTCTTCGCGCAAAGACGATTCTGCCGCTCACAGTGCTCTGCGGTGTGCGCCTTCTGCCGAAAGAGCCCCGGGAGCTGTGCTTAGCTCTGAGAAGCACCATACCTGCTTCTTTAGCCTCTCTTCTCGTCTACATCTTAGCAAAAAGCTTTTCCACTCTGTCCGGCAAGGAGAAACTGTGCCAGCACAGAAAACATCTCCCATCGTGTTCTAGAGGCTGCACGGAGGTCTGCAGAGTGTTTTGCAAGAAGAGAAAGAAAGTTGTCCAAAACAGCTTCCAATCGAATGTTCATGTGAATAGAAAAGGCAAGAGAGTGGTCAGGTACTGTTTGCTCTCATTTGGCAAGCTGTGCACACAATCGCAGTGTTGTACAGCTTGTTTCATCACCTTTCCCAAGTTGCCGCTCTCTCCGGCTCCCGGAGACGAAGAAGCTGCTTCTTCGCGCAAAGACGATTCTGCCGCTCACAGTGCTCTGCGGTGTGCGCCTTCTGCCGAAAGAGGTCCGGGAGCGGTGCTTAGCTCTGCAGAGCATCGTACCTTCGTCTTTAGCCTCTCTTCTCGTCTACATCTTAGCAAAAAGCTTTTCCACTCTGTCTGGCAAGGAGAAACTGTGGCAGCACAGAAAACATCTCCCATCGTGTTCTAGAGGCTGCACGGAGGTCTGCCGAGTGTTTTGCAAGAAGAGAAAGAAAGTTGTCCAAAACAGCTTGCAATCGAATGTTCATGTGAATAGAAAAGGCAGGAGAGTGGTCAGGTACTGTTTTCTCTCAGTTGGCAAGCTGCGCACACAATCGCAGTGTTGTACAGCTTGTTTCATCACCTTTGCGAAGTTGCCGCTCTCTCCGGGTCCCGGAGACGAAGAAGCTGCTTCTTCGCGCAAAGACGATTCTGCCGCTCACAGTGCTCTGCGGGGTGCGCCTTCTGCCGAAAGAGGTCCGGGAGCGGTGCTTAGCTCTGCAGAGCACCATACCTGCTTCTTTAGCCTCTCTTCTCGTCTACATCTTAGCAAAAAGCTTTTCCACTCTGTCTGGCAAGGAGAAACTGTGCCAGCACAGAAAACATCTCCCATCGTGTTCTAGAGGCTGCACGGAGGTCTGCCGAGTGTTTTGCAAGATAAGAAAGAAAGTTGTCCAAAACAGCTTCCAATCGAATGTTCAAGTGAATAGAAAAGGCAGGAGAGTGGTCAGGTACTGTTTTCTCTCAGTTGGCAAGCTGCGCACACAATCGCAGTGTTGTACAGCTTGTTTCATCACCTTTGCCATGTTGCCGCTCTCTCCGGATCCCGGAGACGAAGAAGCTGCTTCTTCGCGCAAAGACGATTCTGCCGCTCACAGTGCTCTGCGGTGTGCGCCTTCTGCCGAAAGAGGTCCGGGAGCGGTGCTTAGCTCTGCAGAGCACCGTACCTTCGTCTTTAGCCTCTCTTCTCGTCTACATCTTAGCAAAAAGCTTTTCCACTCTGTCTGGCAAGGAGAAACTGTGCCAGCACAGAAAACATCTCCCATCGTGTTCTAGAGGCTGCACGGAGGTCTGCCGAGTGTTTTGCAAGAAGAGAAAGAAAGTTGTCCAAAACAGCTTGCAATCGAATGTTCATGTGAATAGAAAAGGCAGGAGAGTGGTCAGGTACTGTTTTCTCTCAGTTGGCAAGCTGCGCACACAATCGCAGTGTTGTACAGCTTGTTTCATCACCTTTGCGAAGTCGCCGCTCTCTCCGGCTCCCGGAGACGAAGAAGCTGCTTCTTCGCGCAAAGACGATTCTGCCGCTCACAGTGCTCTGCGGTGTGCGCCTTCTGCCGAAAGAGGTCCGGGAGCTGTGCTTAGCTCTGCAGAGCACCGTACCTTCGTCTTTAGCCTCTCTTCTCGTCTACATCTTAGCAAAAAGCTTTTCCACTCTGTCTGGCAAGGAGAAACTGTGCCAGCACAGAAAACATCTCCCATCGTGTTCTAGAGGCTGCACGGAGGTCTGCCGAGTGTTTTGCAAGAAGAGAAAGAAAGTTGTCCAAAACAGCTTGCAATCGAATGTTCATGTGAATAGAAAAGGCAGGAGAGTGGTCAGGTACTGTTTTCTCTCAGTTGGCAAGCTGCGCACACAATCGCAGTGTTGTACAGCTTGTTTCATCACCTTTGCGAAGTTGCCGCTCTCTCCGGCTCCCGGAGATGAAGAAGCTGCTTCTTCGCGCAAAGACGATTCTGCCGCTCATAGTGCTCTGCGGTGTGCGCCTTCTGCCGAAAGAGGTCCGGGAGCGGTGCTTAGCTCTGCAGAGCACCATACCTGCTTCTTTAGCCTCTCTTCTCGTCTACATCTTAGCAAAAAGCTTTTCCACTCTGTCTGGCAAGGAGAAACTGTGCCAGCACAAAAAACATCTCCCATCGTGTTCTAGACGCTGCACGGAGGTCTGCCGAGTGTTTTGCAAGAAGAGAAAGAAAGTTGTCCAAAACAGCTCCCAATCGAATGTTCAAGTGAATGGAAAGGGCAGGAGAGTGGTCAGGTACTGTTTTCTCTCAGTTGGCAAGCTGCGCACACAATCGCAGTGTTGTACAGCTTGTTTCATCACCTTTGCGAAGTTGCCGCTCTCTCCGGCTCCCGGAGACGAAGAAGCTGCTTCTTCGCGCAAAGACGATTCTGGTGCTCCCAGTGCTCTGCGGTGTGCGCCTTCTGCCGAAAGAGGTCCGGGAGCGGTGCTTAGCTCTGCAGAGCACCGTACCTTCGTCTTTAGCCTCTCTTCTCGTCTACATCTTAGCAAAAAGCTTTTCCACTCTGTCTGGCAAGGAGAAACTGTGCCAGCACAGAAAACATCTCCCATCGTGTTCTAGAGGCTGCACGGAGGTCTGCAGAGTGTTTTGCAAGAAGAGAAAGAAAGTTGTCCAAAACAGCTTGCAATCGAATGTTCATGTGAATAGAAAAGGCAGGAGAGTGGTCAGGTACTGTTTTCTCTCAGTTGGCAAACTGCGCACACAATCGCAGTGTTGTACAGCTTCTTTCATCACCTTTGCGAAGTTGCCGCTCTCTCCGGCTCCCGGAGACGAAGAAGCTGCTTCTTCGCCCAAAGACGATTCTGCCGCTCACAGTGCTCTGCGGTGTGCGCCTTCTGCCGAAAGAGGCCCGGGAGCGGTGCTTAGCTCTGCAGAGCACCGTACCTTCGTCTTTAGCCTCTCTTCTCGTCTACATCTTAGCAAAAAGCTTTTCCACTCTGTCTGGCAAGGAGAAACTGTGCCAGCACAGAAAACATCTCCCATCGTGTTCTAGAGGCTGCACGGAGGTCTGCCGAGTGTTTTGCAAGAAGAGAAAGAAAGTTGTCCAAAACAGCTTCCAATCGAATGTTCATGTGAATAGAAAAGGCAGGAGAGTGGTCAGGTACTGTTTTCTCTCAGTTGGCAAGCTGCGCACACAATCGCAGTGTTGTACAGCTTGTTTCATCACCTTTGCGAAGTTGCCGCTCTCTCCGGCTCCCGGAGACGAAGAAGCTGCTTCTTCGCGCAAAGACGATTCTGCCGCTCACAGTGCTCTGCGGTGTGCGCCTTCTGCCGAAAGAGGTCCGGGAGCGGTGCTTAGCTCTGCAGAGCACCGTACCTTCGTCTTTAGCCTCTCTTCTCGTCTACATCTTAGCAAAAAGCTTTTCCACTCTGTCTGGCAAGGAGAAACTGTGCCAGCACAGAAAACATCTCCCATCGTGTTCTAGAGGCTGCACGGAGGTCTGCCGAGTGTTTTGCAAGAAGAGAAAGAAAGTTGTCCAAAACAGCTTGCAATCGAATGTTCATGTGAATAGAAAAGGCAGGAGAGTGGTCAGGTACTGTTTTCTCTCAGTTGGCAAGCTGCGCACACAATCGCAGTGTTGTACAGCTTGTTTCATCACCTTTGCGAAGTTGCCGCTCTCTCCGGCTCCCGGAGACGAAGAAGCTGCTTCTTCGCGCAAAGACGATTCTGCCGCTCACAGTGCTCTGCGGTGTGCGCCTTCTGCCGAAAGAGCCCCGGGAGCGGTGCTTAGCTCTGAGAATCACCATACCTGCTTCTTTAGCCTCTCTTCTCGTCTACATCTTAGCAAAAAGCTTTTCCACTCTGTCTGGCAAGGAGAAACTGTGCCAGCACAAAAAACATCTCCCATCGTGTTCTAGAGGCTGCACGGAGGTCTGCAGAGTGTTTTGCAAGAAGAGAAAGAAAGTTGTCCAAAACAGCTCCCAATCGAATGTTCAAGTGAATAGAAAGGGCAGGAGAGTGGTCAGGTACTGTTTTCTCTCAGTTGGCAAGCTGCGCACACAATCGCAGTGTTGTACAGCTTGTTTCATCACCTTTGCGAAGTCGCCGCTCTCTCCGGCTCCCGGAGACGAAGAAGCTGCTTCTTCGCGCAAAGACGATTCTGCCGCTCACAGTGCTCTGCGGTGTGCGCCTTCTGCAAAAAGAGGTCCGGGAGCTGTGCTTAGCTCTGCAGAGCACCGTACCTTCGTCTTTAGGCTCTCTTCTCGTCTACATCTTAGCAAAAAGCTTTTCCACTCTGTCTGGCAAGGAGAAACTGTGCCAGCACAGAAAACATCTCCCATCGTGTTCTAGAGGCTGCACGGAGGTCTGCCGAGTGTTTTGCAAGAAGAGAAAGAAAGTTGTCCAAAACAGCTTCCAATCGAATGTTCAAGTGAATAGAAAAGGCAGGAGAGTGGTCAGGTACTGTTTTCTCTCAGTTGGCAAGCTGCGCACACAATCGCAGTGTTGTACAGCTTGTTTCATCACCTTTGCGAAGTCGCCGCTCTCTCCGGCTCCCGGAGACGAAGAAGCTGCTTCTTCGCGCAAAGACGATTCTGCCGCTCACAGTGCTCTGCGGTGTGCGCCTTCTGCCGAAAGAGCCCCGGGAGCTGTGCTTAGCTCTGCAGAGCCCCATACCTGCTTCTTTAGCCTCTCTTCTCGTCTACATCTTAGCAAAAAGCTTTTCCACTCTGTCTGGCAAGGAGAAACTGTGCCAGCACAGAAAACATCTCCCATCGTGTTCTAGAGGCTGCACGGAGGTCTGCCGAGTGTTTTGCAAGAAGAGAAAGAAAGTTGTCCAAAACAGCTTGCAATCGAATGTTCATGTGAATAGAAAAGGCAGGAGAGTGGTCAGGTGCTGTTTTCTCTCAGTTGGCAAGCTGCGCACACAATCGCAGTGTTGTACAGCTTGTTTCATCACCTTTGCCAAGTTGTCGCTCTCTCCGGCTCCCGGAGACGAAGAAGCTGCTTCTTCGAGCAAAGACGATTCTGCCGCTCACAGTGCTCTGCGGTGTGCGTCTTCTGCCGAAAGACGCCCGGGAGCTGTGCTTAGCTCTGCAGAGCACCGTACCTTCGTCTTTAGGCTCTCTTCTCGTCTACATCTTAGCAAAAAGCTTTTCCACTCTGTCTGGCAAGGAGAAACTGTGCCAGCACAGAAAACATCTCCCATCGTGTTCTAGAGGCTGCACGGAGGTCTGCCGAGTGTTTTGCAAGAAGAGAAAGAAAGTTGTCCAAAACAGCTTCCAATCGAATGTTCAAGTGAATAGAAAAGGCAGGAGAGTGGTCAGGTATGTTTTCTCTCAGTTGGCAAGCTGCGCACACAATCGCAGTGTTGTACAGCTTGTTTCATCACCTTTGCGAAGTTGCCGCTCTCTCCGGCTCCCGGAGACGAAGAAGCTGCTTCTTCGCGCAAAGACGATTCTGCCGCTCACAGTGCTCTGCGGTGTGCGCCTTCTGCCGAAAGAGGTCCGGGAGCTGTGCTTAGCTCTGAGAAGCACCATACCTGCTTCTTAATCTCTCTTCTCGTCTACATCTTAGCAAAAAGCTTTTCCACTCTGTCTGGCAAGGAGAAACTGTGCCAGCACAGAAAACATCTCCCATCGTGTTCTAGAGGCTGCACGGAGGTCTGCCGAGTGTTTTGCAAGAAGAGAAAGAAAGTTGTCCAAAACAGCTCCCAATCGAATGTTCAAGTGAATAGAAAGGGCAGGAGAGTGGTCAGGTACTGTTTTCTCTCAGTTGGCAAGCTGCCCACACAATCGCAGTGTTGTACAGCTTGTTTCATCACCTTTGCGAAGTCGCCGCTCTCTCCGGCTCCCGGAGACGAAGAAGCTGCTTCTTCGCGCAAAGACGATTCTGCCGCTCACAGTGCTCTGCGGTGTGCGCCTTCTGCCGAAAGAGGTCCGGGAGCTGTGCTTAGCTCTGCAGAGCACCGTACCTTCGTCTTTAGGCTTTCTTCTCGTCTACATCTTAGCAAAAACTTTTCCACTCTGTCTGGCAAGGAGAAACTGTGCCAGCACAGAAAACATCTCCCATCGTGTTCTAGAGGCTGCACGGAGGTCTGCCGAGTGTTTTGCAAGAAGAGAAAGAAAGTTGTCCAAAACAGCTTCCAATCGAATGTTCAAGTGAATAGAAAAGGCAGGAGAGTGGTCAGGTACTGTTTTCTCTCAGTTGGCAAGCTGCGCACACAATCGCAGTGTTGTACAGCTTGTTTCATCACCTTTGCGAAGTTGCCGCTCTCTCCGGCTCCCGGAGACGAAGAAGCTGGTTTTTGGCCAAAGATGATTCTGCCGCTCACTGTGCTCTGCAGTGTGTGTCTTCTGCCGAAAGAGGCCCGGGAGCTGTGCTTAGCTCTGCAGAGCCCCATACCTGCTTCTTTAGCCTCTCTTCTCGTCTACATCTTAGCAAAAAGCTTTTCCACTCTGTCTGGCAAGGAGAAACTGTGCCAGCACAGAAAACATCTCCCATCGTGTTCTAGAGGCTGCACGGAGGTCTGCCGAGTGTTTTGCAAGAAGAGAAAGAAAGTTGTCCAAAACAGCTTCCAATCGAATGTTCAAGTGAATAGAAAAGGCAGGAGAGTGGTCAGGTACTGTTTTCTCTCAGTTGGCAAGCTGGGCACACAATCGCAGTGTTGTACAGCTTGTTTCATCACCTTTGCCAAGTTGTCGCTCTCTCCGGCTCCCGGAGACGAAGAAGCTGCTTCTTCGCGCAAAGACGATTCTGCCGCTCATAGTGCTCTGCGGTGTGCGCCTTCTGCCGAAAGACGCCCGGGAGCTGTGCTTAGCTCTGAGAAGCACCATACCTGCTTCTTAATCTCTCTTCTCGTCTACATCTTAGCAAAAAGCTTTTCCACTCTGTCTGGCAAGGAGAAACTGTGCCAGCACAAAAAACATCTCCCATCGTGTTCTAGAGGCTGCACGGAGGTCTGCCGAGTGTTTTGCAAGAAGAGAAAGAAAGTTGTCCAAAACAGCTTGCAATCGAATGTTCATGTGAATAGAAAAGGCAGGAGAGTGGTCAGGTGCTGTTTTCGCTCAGTTGGCAAGTTGCGCACACAATCGCATTGTTGTACAGCTTGTTTCATCACCTTTGCGAAGTTGCCGCTCTCTCCGGCTCCCGGAGACGAAGAAGCTGCTTCTTCGCGCAAAGACGATTCTGCCGCTCACAGTGCTCTGCGGTGTGCGCCTTCTGCCGAAAGAGCCCCGGGAGCTGTGCTTAGCTCTGAGAAGCACCATACCTGCTTCTTTAGCCTCTCTTCTCGTCTACATCTTAGCAAAAAGCTTTTCCACTCTGTCCGGCAAGGAGAAACTGTGCCAGCACAAAAAACATCTCCCATCGTGTTCTAGAGGCTGCACGGAGGTCTGCCGAGTGTTTTGCAAGAAGAGAAAGAAAGTTGTCCAAAACAGCTTGCAATCGAATGTTCATGTGAATAGAAAAGGCAGGAGAGTGGTCAGGTGCTGTTTTCGCTCAGTTGGCAAGTTGCGCACACAATCGCATTGTTGTACAGCTTGTTTCATCACCTTTGCGAAGTTGCCGCTCTCTCCGGCTCCCGGAGACGAAGAAGCTGCTTCTTCGCGCAAAGACGATTCTGCCGCTCACAGTGCTCTGCGGTGTGCGCCTTCTGCCGAAAGAGCCCCGGGAGCTGTGCTTAGCTCTGAGAAGCACCATACCTGCTTCTTTAGCCTCTCTTCTCGTCTACATCTTAGCAAAAAGCTTTTCCACTCTGTCCGGCAAGGAGAAACTGTGCCAGCACAGAAAACATCTCCCATCGTGTTCTAGAGGCTGCACGGAGGTCTGCAGAGTGTTTTGCAAGAAGAGAAAGAAAGTTGTCCAAAACAGCTTCCAATCGAATGTTCATGTGAATAGAAAAGGCAAGAGAGTGGTCAGGTACTGTTTGCTCTCATTTGGCAAGCTGTGCACACAATCGCAGTGTTGTACAGCTTGTTTCATCACCTTTCCCAAGTTGCCGCTCTCTCCGGCTCCCGGAGACGAAGAAGCTGCTTCTTCGCGCAAAGACGATTCTGCCGCTCACAGTGCTCTGCGGTGTGCGCCTTCTGCCGAAAGAGGTCCGGGAGCGGTGCTTAGCTCTGCAGAGCATCGTACCTTCGTCTTTAGCCTCTCTTCTCGTCTACATCTTAGCAAAAAGCTTTTCCACTCTGTCTGGCAAGGAGAAACTGTGGCAGCACAGAAAACATCTCCCATCGTGTTCTAGAGGCTGCACGGAGGTCTGCCGAGTGTTTTGCAAGAAGAGAAAGAAAGTTGTCCAAAACAGCTTGCAATCGAATGTTCATGTGAATAGAAAAGGCAGGAGAGTGGTCAGGTACTGTTTTCTCTCAGTTGGCAAGCTGCGCACACAATCGCAGTGTTGTACAGCTTGTTTCATCACCTTTGCGAAGTTGCCGCTCTCTCCGGGTCCCGGAGACGAAGAAGCTGCTTCTTCGCGCAAAGACGATTCTGCCGCTCACAGTGCTCTGCGGGGTGCGCCTTCTGCCGAAAGAGGTCCGGGAGCGGTGCTTAGCTCTGCAGAGCACCATACCTGCTTCTTTAGCCTCTCTTCTCGTCTACATCTTAGCAAAAAGCTTTTCCACTCTGTCTGGCAAGGAGAAACTGTGCCAGCACAGAAAACATCTCCCATCGTGTTCTAGAGGCTGCACGGAGGTCTGCCGAGTGTTTTGCAAGATAAGAAAGAAAGTTGTCCAAAACAGCTTCCAATCGAATGTTCAAGTGAATAGAAAAGGCAGGAGAGTGGTCAGGTACTGTTTTCTCTCAGTTGGCAAGCTGCGCACACAATCGCAGTGTTGTACAGCTTGTTTCATCACCTTTGCCATGTTGCCGCTCTCTCCGGATCCCGGAGACGAAGAAGCTGCTTCTTCGCGCAAAGACGATTCTGCCGCTCACAGTGCTCTGCGGTGTGCGCCTTCTGCCGAAAGAGGTCCGGGAGCGGTGCTTAGCTCTGCAGAGCACCGTACCTTCGTCTTTAGCCTCTCTTCTCGTCTACATCTTAGCAAAAAGCTTTTCCACTCTGTCTGGCAAGGAGAAACTGTGCCAGCACAGAAAACATCTCCCATCGTGTTCTAGAGGCTGCACGGAGGTCTGCCGAGTGTTTTGCAAGAAGAGAAAGAAAGTTGTCCAAAACAGCTTGCAATCGAATGTTCATGTGAATAGAAAAGGCAGGAGAGTGGTCAGGTACTGTTTTCTCTCAGTTGGCAAGCTGCGCACACAATCGCAGTGTTGTACAGCTTGTTTCATCACCTTTGCGAAGTCGCCGCTCTCTCCGGCTCCCGGAGACGAAGAAGCTGCTTCTTCGCGCAAAGACGATTCTGCCGCTCACAGTGCTCTGCGGTGTGCGCCTTCTGCCGAAAGAGGTCCGGGAGCTGTGCTTAGCTCTGCAGAGCACCGTACCTTCGTCTTTAGCCTCTCTTCTCGTCTACATCTTAGCAAAAAGCTTTTCCACTCTGTCTGGCAAGGAGAAACTGTGCCAGCACAGAAAACATCTCCCATCGTGTTCTAGAGGCTGCACGGAGGTGTGCCGAGTGTTTTGCAAGAAGAGAAAGAAAGTTGTCCAAAACAGCTTGCAATCGAATGTTCATGTGAATAGAAAAGGCAGGAGAGTGGTCAGGTACTGTTTTCTCTCAGTTGGCAAGCTGCGCACACAATCGCAGTGTTGTACAGCTTGTTTCATCACCTTTGCGAAGTTGCCGCTCTCTCCGGCTCCCGGAGATGAAGAAGCTGCTTCTTCGCGCAAAGACGATTCTGCCGCTCATAGTGCTCTGCGGTGTGCGCCTTCTGCCGAAAGAGGTCCGGGAGCGGTGCTTAGCTCTGCAGAGCACCATACCTGCTTCTTTAGCCTCTCTTCTCGTCTACATCTTAGCAAAAAGCTTTTCCACTCTGTCTGGCAAGGAGAAACTGTGCCAGCACAAAAAACATCTCCCATCGTGTTCTAGACGCTGCACGGAGGTCTGCCGAGTGTTTTGCAAGAAGAGAAAGAAAGTTGTCCAAAACAGCTCCCAATCGAATGTTCAAGTGAATGGAAAGGGCAGGAGAGTGGTCAGGTACTGTTTTCTCTCAGTTGGCAAGCTGCGCACACAATCGCAGTGTTGTACAGCTTGTTTCATCACCTTTGCGAAGTTGCCGCTCTCTCCGGCTCCCGGAGACGAAGAAGCTGCTTCTTCGCGCAAAGACGATTCTGCCGCTCACAGTGCTCTGCGGTGTGCGCCTTCTGCCGAAAGAGGTCCGGGAGCGGTGCTTAGCTCTGCAGAGCACCGTACCTTCGTCTTTAGCCTCTCTTCTCGTCTACATCTTAGCAAAAAGCTTTTCCACTCTGTCTGGCAAGGAGAAACTGTGCCAGCACAGAAAACATCTCCCATCGTGTTCTAGAGGCTGCACGGAGGTCTGCAGAGTGTTTTGCAAGAAGAGAAAGAAAGTTGTCCAAAACAGCTTGCAATCGAATGTTCATGTGAATAGAAAAGGCAGGAGAGTGGTCAGGTACTGTTTTCTCTCAGTTGGCAAACTGCGCACACAATCGCAGTGTTGTACAGCTTCTTTCATCACCTTTGCGAAGTTGCCGCTCTCTCCGGCTCCCGGAGACGAAGAAGCTGCTTCTTCGCCCAAAGACGATTCTGCCGCTCACAGTGCTCTGCGGTGTGCGCCTTCTGCCGAAAGAGGCCCGGGAGCGGTGCTTAGCTCTGCAGAGCACCGTACCTTCGTCTTTAGCCTCTCTTCTCGTCTACATCTTAGCAAAAAGCTTTTCCACTCTGTCTGGCAAGGAGAAACTGTGCCAGCACAGAAAACATCTCCCATCGTGTTCTAGAGGCTGCACGGAGGTCTGCCGAGTGTTTTGCAAGAAGAGAAAGAAAGTTGTCCAAAACAGCTTCCAATCGAATGTTCATGTGAATAGAAAAGGCAGGAGAGTGGTCAGGTACTGTTTTCTCTCAGTTGGCAAGCTGCGCACACAATCGCAGTGTTGTACAGCTTGTTTCATCACCTTTGCGAAGTGGCCGCTCTCTCCGGCTCCCGGAGACGAAGAAGCTGCTTCTTCGCGCAAAGACGATTCTGCCGCTCACAGTGCTCTGCGGTGTGCGCCTTCTGCCGAAAGAGGTCCGGGAGCGGTGCTTAGCTCTGCAGAGCACCGTACCTTCGTCTTTAGCCTCTCTTCTCGTCTACATCTTAGCAAAAAGCTTTTCCACTCTGTCTGGCAAGGAGAAACTGTGCCAGCACAGAAAACATCTCCCATCGTGTTCTAGAGGCTGCACGGAGGTCTGCCGAGTGTTTTGCAAGAAGAGAAAGAAAGTTGTCCAAAACAGCTTGCAATCGAATGTTCATGTGAATAGAAAAGGCAGGAGAGTGGTCAGGTACTGTTTTCTCTCAGTTGGCAAGCTGCGCACACAATCGCAGTGTTGTACAGCTTGTTTCATCACCTTTGCGAAGTTGCCGCTCTCTCCGGCTCCCGGAGACGAAGAAGCTGCTTCTTCGCGCAAAGACGATTCTGCCGCTCACAGTGCTCTGCGGTGTGCGCCTTCTGCCGAAAGAGCCCCGGGAGCGGTGCTTAGCTCTGAGAATCACCATACCTGCTTCTTTAGCCTCTCTTCTCGTCTACATCTTAGCAAAAAGCTTTTCCACTCTGTCTGGCAAGGAGAAACTGTGCCAGCACAAAAAACATCTCCCATCGTGTTCTAGAGGCTGCACGGAGGTCTGCAGAGTGTTTTGCAAGAAGAGAAAGAAAGTTGTCCAAAACAGCTCCCAATCGAATGTTCAAGTGAATAGAAAGGGCAGGAGAGTGGTCAGGTACTGTTTTCTCTCAGTTGGCAAGCTGCGCACACAATCGCAGTGTTGTACAGCTTGTTTCATCACCTTTGCGAAGTCGCCGCTCTCTCCGGCTCCCGGAGACGAAGAAGCTGCTTCTTCGCGCAAAGACGATTCTGCCGCTCACAGTGCTCTGCGGTGTGCGCCTTCTGCAAAAAGAGGTCCGGGAGCTGTGCTTAGCTCTGCAGAGCACCGTACCTTCGTCTTTAGGCTCTCTTCTCGTCTACATCTTAGCAAAAAGCTTTTCCACTCTGTCTGGCAAGGAGAAACTGTGCCAGCACAGAAAACATCTCCCATCGTGTTCTAGAGGCTGCACGGAGGTCTGCCGAGTGTTTTGCAAGAAGAGAAAGAAAGTTGTCCAAAACAGCTTCCAATCGAATGTTCAAGTGAATAGAAAAGGCAGGAGAGTGGTCAGGTACTGTTTTCTCTCAGTTGGCAAGCTGCGCACACAATCGCAGTGTTGTACAGCTTGTTTCATCACCTTTGCGAAGTCGCCGCTCTCTCCGGCTCCCGGAGACGAAGAAGCTGCTTCTTCGCGCAAAGACGATTCTGCCGCTCACAGTGCTCTGCGGTGTGCGCCTTCTGCCGAAAGAGCCCCGGGAGCTGTGCTTAGCTCTGCAGAGCCCCATACCTGCTTCTTTAGCCTCTCTTCTCGTCTACATCTTAGCAAAAAGCTTTTCCACTCTGTCTGGCAAGGAGAAACTGTGCCAGCACAGAAAACATCTCCCATCGTGTTCTAGAGGCTGCACGGAGGTCTGCCGAGTGTTTTGCAAGAAGAGAAAGAAAGTTGTCCAAAACAGCTTGCAATCGAATGTTCATGTGAATAGAAAAGGCAGGAGAGTGGTCAGGTGCTGTTTTCTCTCAGTTGGCAAGCTGCGCACACAATCGCAGTGTTGTACAGCTTGTTTCATCACCTTTGCCAAGTTGTCGCTCTCTCCGGCTCCCGGAGACGAAGAAGCTGCTTCTTCGAGCAAAGACGATTCTGCCGCTCACAGTGCTCTGCGGTGTGCGCCTTCTGCCGAAAGACGCCCGGGAGCTGTGCTTAGCTCTGCAGAGCACCGTACCTTCGTCTTTAGGCTCTCTTCTCGTCTACATCTTAGCAAAAAGCTTTTCCACTCTGTCTGGCAAGGAGAAACTGTGCCAGCACAGAAAACATCTCCCATCGTCTTCTAGAGGCTGCACGGAGGTCTGCCGAGTGTTTTGCAAGAAGAGAAAGAAAGTTGTCCAAAACAGCTTCCAATCGAATGTTCAAGTGAATAGAAAAGGCAGGAGAGTGGTCAGGTATGTTTTCTCTCAGTTGGCAAGCTGCGCACACAATCGCAGTGTTGTACAGCTTGTTTCATCACCTTTGCGAAGTTGCCGCTCTCTCCGGCTCCCGGAGACGAAGAAGCTGCTTCTTCGCGCAAAGACGATTCTGCCGCTCACAGTGCTCTGCGGTGTGCGCCTTCTGCCGAAAGAGGTCCGGGAGCGGTGCTTAGCTCTGCAGAGCACCGTACCTTCGTCTTTAGCCTCTCTTCTCGTCTACATCTTAGCAAAAAGCTTTTCCACTCTGTCTGGCAAGGAGAAACTGTGCCAGCACAGAAAACATCTCCCATCGTGTTCTAGAGGCTGCACGGAGGTCTGCCGAGTGTTTTGCAAGAAGAGAAAGAAAGTTGTCCAAAACAGCTTGCAATCGAATGTTCATGTGAATAGAAAAGGCAGGAGAGTGGTCAGGTACTGTTTTCTCTCAGTTGGCAAGCTGCGCACACAATCGCAGTGTTGTACAGCTTGTTTCATCACCTTTGCCAAGTTGTCGGTCTCTCCGGCTCCCGGAGACGAAGAAGCTGCTTCTTCGAGCAAAGACGATTCTGCCGCTCATAGTGTTCTGCGGTGTGCGCCTTCTGCCGAAAGACGCCCGGGAGCGGTGCTTAGCTCTGCAGAGCACCGTACCTTCGTCTTTAGCCTCTCTTCTCGTCTACATCTTAGCAAAAAGCTTTTCCACTCTGTCTGGCAAGGAGAAACTTTGCCAGCACAGAAAACATCTCCCATCGTGTTCTAGAGGCTGCACGGAGGTCTGCCGAGTGTTTTGCAAGAAGAGAAAGAAAGTTGTCCAAAACAGCTTGCAATCGAATGTTCATGTGAATAGAAAAGGCAGGAGAGTGGTCAGGTACTGTTTTCTCTCAGTTGGCAAGTTGCGCACACAATCGCAGTGTTGTACAGCTTGTTTCATCACCTTTGCGAAGTTGCCGCTCTCTCCGGCTCCCGGAGACGAAGAAGCTGCTTCTTCGCGCAAAGACGATTCTGCCGCTCACAGTGCTCTGCGGTGTGCGCCTTCTGCCGAAAGAGGCCCGGGAGCGGTGCTTAGCTCTGAGAAGCACCATACCTGCTTCTTAATCTCTCTTCTCGTCTACATCTTAGCAAAAAGCTTTTCCACTCTGTCTGGCAAGGAGAAACTGTGCCAGCACAGAAAACATCTCCCATCGTGTTCTAGAGGCTGCACGGAGGTCTGCCGAGTGTTTTGCAAGAAGAGAAAGAAAGTTGTCCAAAACAGCTTGCAATCGAATGTTCATGTGAATAGAAAAGGCAGGAGAGTGGTCAGGTACTGTTTTCTCTCAGTTGGCAAGCTGCGCACACAATCGCAGTGTTGTACAGCTTGTTTCATCACCTTTGCGAAGTTGCCGCTCTCTCCGGCTCCCGGAGACGAAGCAGCTGCTTCTTCGCGCAAAGACGATTCTGCCGCTCACAGTGCTCTGCGGTGTGCGCCTTCTGCCGAAAGAGCCCCGGGAGCTGTGCTTAGCTCTGAGAATCACCATACCTGCTTCTTTAGCCTCTCTTCTCGTCTACATCTTAGCAAAAAGCTTTTCCACTCTGTCTGGCAAGGAGAAACTGTGCCAGCACAAAAAACATCTCCCATCGTGTTCTAGAGGCTGCACGGAGGTCTGCAGAGTGTTTTGCAAGAAGAGAAAGAAAGTTGTCCAAAACAGCTCCCAATCGAATGTTCAAGTGAATAGAAAGGGCAGGAGAGTGGTCAGGTACTGTTTTCTCTCAGTTGGCAAGCTGCCCACACAATCGCAGTGTTGTACAGCTTGTTTCATCACCTTTGCGAAGTCGCCGCTCTCTCCGGCTCCCGGAGACGAAGAAGCTGCTTCTTCGCGCAAAGACGATTCTGCCGCTCACAGTGCTCTGCGGTGTGCGCCTTCTGCCGAAAGAGGTCCGGGAGCTGTGCTTAGCTCTGCAGAGCACCGTACCTTCGTCTTTAGGCTCTCTTCTCGTCTACATCTTAGCAAAAAGCTTTTCCACTCTGTCTGGCAAGGAGAAACTGTGCCAGCACAGAAAACATCTCCCATCGTGTTCTAGAGGCTGCACGGAGGTCTGCCGAGTGTTTTGCAAGAAGAGAAAGAAAGTTGTCCAAAACAGCTTCCAATCGAATGTTCAAGTGAATAGAAAAGGCAGGAGAGTGGTCAGGTACTGTTTTCTCTCAGTTGGCAAGCTGCGCACACAATCGCAGTGTTGTACAGCTTGTTTCATCACCTTTGCGAAGTTGCCACTCTCTCCGGCTCCCGGAGACGAAGAAGCTGCTTCTTCGCGCAAAGACGATTCTGCCGCTCACAGTGCTCTGCGGTGTGCGCCTTCTGCCGAAAGAGCCCCGGGAGCTGTGCTTAGCTCTGAGAATCACCATACCTGCTTCTTTAGCCTCTCTTCTCGTCTACATCTTAGCAAAAAGCTTTTCCACTCTGTCTGGCAAGGAGAAACTGTGCCAGCACAGAAAACATCTCCCATCGTGTTCTAGAGGCTGCACGGAGGTCTGCCGAGTGTTTTGCAAGAAGAGAAAGAAAGTTGTCCAAAACAGCTTGCAATCGAATGTTCATGTGAATAGAAAAGGCAGGAGAGTGGTCAGGTGCTGTTTTCTCTCAGTTGGCAAGCTGCGCACACAATCGCAGTGTTGTACAGCTTGTTTCATCACCTTTGCCAAGTTGTCGCTCTCTCCGGCTCCCGGAGACGAAGAAGCTGCTTCTTCGAGCAAAGACGATTCTGCCGCTCATAGTGCTCTGCGCTGTGCGCCTTCTGCCGAAAGACGCCCGGGAGCTGTGCTTAGCTCTGCAGAGCACCGTAACTTCGTCTTTAGCCTCTCTTCTCGTCTACATCTTAGCAAAAAGCTTTTCCACTCTGTCTGGTAAGGAGAAACTTTGCCAGCACAGAAAACATCTCCCATCGTGTTCTAGAGGCTGCACGGAGGTCTGCCGAGTGTTTTGCAAGAAGAGAAAGAAAGTTGTCCAAAACAGCTTGCAATCGAATGTTCATGTGAATAGAAAAGGCAGGAGAGTGGTCAGGTACTGTTTTCTCTCAGTTGGCAAGTTGCGCACACAATCGCAGTGTTGTACAGCTTGTTTCATCACCTTTGCGAAGTTGCCGCTCTCTCCGGCTCCCGGAGACGAAGAAGCTGCTTCTTCGCGCAAAGACGATTCTGCCGCTCACAGTGCTCTGCGGTGTGCGCCTTCTGCCGAAAGAGCCCCGGGAGCTGTGCTTAGCTCTGAGAAGCACCATACCTGCTTCTTAATCTCTCTTCTCGTCTACATCTTAGCAAAAAGCTTTTCCACTCTGTCTGGCAAGGAGAAACTGTGCCAGCACAGAAAACATCTCCCATCGTGTTCTAGAGGCTGCACGGAGGTCTGCCGAGTGTTTTGCAAGAAGAGAAAGAAAGTTGTCCAAAACAGCTTGCAATCGAATGTTCATGTGAATAGAAAAGGCAGGAGAGTGATCAGGTACTGTTTTCTCTCAGTTGGCAAGCTGCGCACACAATCGCAGTGTTGTACAGCTTGTTTCATCACCTTTGCGAAGTTGCCGCTCTCTCCGGCTCCCGGAGACGAAGAAGCTGCTTCTTCGCGCAAAGACGATTCTGCCGCTCACAGTGCTCTGCGGTGTGCGCCTTCCGCCGAAAGAGGTCCGGGAGCTGTGCTTAGCTCTGCAGAGCACCGTACCTTCGTCTTTAGCCTCTCTTCTCGTCTACATCTTAGCAAAAAGCTTTTCCACTCTGTCCGGCAAGGAGAAACTGTGCCAGCACAGAAAACATCTCCCATCGTGTTCTAGAGGCTGCACGGAGGTCTGCAGAGTGTTTTGCAAGAAGAGAAAGAAAGTTGTCCAAAACAGCTTCCAATCGAATGTTCATGTGAATAGAAAAGGCAGGAGAGTGATCAGGTACTGTTTGCTCTCAGTTGGCAAGCTGCGCACACAATCGCAGTGTTGTACAGCTTGTTTCATCACCTTTGCCAAGTTGCCGCTCTCTCCGGCTCCCGGAGACGAAGAAGCTGCTTCTTCGCGCAAAGACGATTCTGCCGCTCACAGTGCTCTGCGGTGTGCGCCTTCTGCCGAAAGAGGTCCGGGAGCGGTGCTTAGCTTTGCAGAGAATCGTACCTTCGTCTTTAGCCTCTCTTCTCGTCTACATCTTAGCAAAAAGCTTTTCCACTCTGTCTGGCAAGGAGAAACTTTGCCAGCACAGAAAACATCTCCCATCGTGTTCTAGAGGCTGCACGGAGGTCTGCCGAGTGTTTTGCAAGAAGAGAAAGAAAGTTGTCCAAAACAGCTTGCAATCGAATGTTCATGTGAATAGAAAAGGCAGGAGAGTGGTCAGGTGCTGTTTTCTCTCAGTTGGCAAGTTGCGCACACAATCGCAGTGTTGTACAGCTTGTTTCATCACCTTTGCGAAGTTGCCGCTCTCTCCGGCTCCCGGAGACGAAGAAGCTGCTTCTTCGCGCAAAGACGATTCTGCCGCTCACAGTGCTCTGCGGTGTGCGCCTTCTGCCGAAAGAGCCCCGGGAGCTGTGCTTAGCTCTGAGAAGCACCATACCTGCTTCTTAATCTCTCTTCTCGTCTACATCTTAGCAAAAAGCTTTTCCACTCTGTCTGGCAAGGAGAAACTGTGCCAGCACAAAAAACATCTCCCATCGTGTTCTAGAGGCTGCACGGAGGTCTGCCGAGTGTTTTGCAAGAAGAGAAAGAAAGTTGTCCAAAACAGCTTGCAATCGAATGTTCATGTGAATAGAAAAGGCAGGAGAGTGGTCAGGTACTGTTTTCTCTCAGTTGGCAAGCTGCGCACACAATCGCAGTGTTGTACAGCTTGTTTCATCACCTTTGCGAAGTTGCCGCTCTCTCCGGCTCCCGGAGACGAAGAAGCTGCTTCTTCGCGCAAAGACGATTCTGCCGCTCACAGTGCTCTGCGGTGTGCGCCTTCTGCCGAAAGAGGTCCGGGAGCGGTGCTTAGCTCTGCAGAGCACCATACCTGCTTCTTTAGCCTCTCTTCTCGTCTACATCTTAGCAAAAAGCTTTTCCACTCTGTCTGGCAAGGAGAAACTGTGCCAGCACAAAAAACATCTCCCATCGTGTTCTAGAGGCTGCACGGAGGTCTGCCGAGTGTTTTGCAAGAAGAGAAAGAAAGTTGTCCAAAACAGCTTGCAATCGAATGTTCATGTGAATAGAAAAGGCAGGAGAGTGGTCAGGTGCTGTTTTCGCTCAGTTGGCAAGTTGCGCACACAATCGCATTGTTGTACAGCTTGTTTCATCACCTTTGCGAAGTTGCCGCTCTCTCCGGCTCCCAGAGACGAAGAAGCTGCTTCTTCGCGCAAAGACGATTCTGCCGCTCACAGTGCTCTGCGGTGTGCGCCTTCTGCCGAAAGAGGTCCGGGAGCGGTGCTTAGCTCTGCAGAGCACCGTACCTGCTTCTTTAGCCTCTCTTCTCGTCTACATCTTAGCAAAAAGCTTTTCCACTCTGTCTGGCAAGGAGAAACTGTGCCAGCACAGAAAACATCTCCCATCGTGTTCTAGAGGCTGCACGGAGGTCTGCCGAGTGTTTTGCAAGATAAGAAAGAAAGTTGTCCAAAACAGCTTCCAATCGAATGTTCAAGTGAATAGAAAAGGCAGGAGAGTGGTCAGGTACTGTTTTCTCTCAGTTGGCAAGCTGCGCACACAATCGCAGTGTTGTACAGCTTGTTTCATCACCTTTGCCAAGTTGCCGCTCTCTCCGGATCCCGGAGACGAAGAAGCTGCTTCTTCGCGCAAAGACGATTCTGCCGCTCACAGTGCTCTGCGGTGTGCGCCTTCTGCCGAAAGAGGTCCGGGAGCGGTGCTTAGCTCTGCAGAGCACCGTACCTTCGTCTTTAGCCTCTCTTCTCGTCTACATCTTAGCAAAAAGCTTTTCCACTCTGTCTGGCAAGGAGAAACTGTGCCAGCACAGAAAACATCTCCCATCGTCTTCTAGAGGCTGCACGGAGGTCTGCCGAGTGTTTTGCAAGAAGAGAAAGAAAGTTGTCCAAAACAGCTTGCAATCGAATGTTCATGTGAATAGAAAAGGCAGGAGAGTGGTCAGGTACTGTTTTCTCTCAGTTGGCAAGCTGCGCACACAATCGCAGTGTTGTACAGCTTGTTTCATCACCTTTGCGAAGTCGCCGCTCTCTCCGGCTCCCGGAGACGAAGAAGCTGCTTCTTCGCGCAAAGACGATTCTGCCGCTCACAGTGCTCTGCGGTGTGCGCCTTCTGCCGAAAGAGGTCCGGGAGCTGTGCTTAGCTCTGCACAGCACCGTACCTTCGTCTTTAGGCTCTCTTCTCGTCTACATCTTAGCAAAAAGCTTTTCCACTCTGTCTGGCAAGGAGAAACTGTGCCAGCACAGAAAACATCTCCCATCGTGTTCTAGAGGCTGCACGGAGGTCTGCCGAGTGTTTTGCAAGATAAGAAAGAAAGTTGTCCAAAACAGCTTCCAATCGAAGGTTCAAGTGAATAGAAAAGGCAGGAGAGTGGTCAGGTACTGTATTCTCTCAGTTGGCAAGCTGCGCACACAATCGCAGTGTTGTACAGCTTGTTTCATCACCTTTGCCAAGTTGCCGCTCTCTCCGGCTCCCGGAGACGAAGAAGCTGCTTCTTCGCGCAAAGACGATTCTGCCGCTCACAGTGCTCTGCGGTGTGCGCCTTCTGCCGAAAGAGGTCCGGGAGCGGTGCTTTGCTCTGCAGAGCACCGTACCTTCGTCTTTAGCCTCTCTTCTCGTCTACATCTTAGCAAAAAGCTTTTCCACTCTGTCTGGCAAGGAGAAACTGTGCCAGCACAAAAAACATATCCCATCGTGTTCTAGAGGCTGCACGCAGGTCTGCCGAGTGTTTTGCAAGAAGAGAAAGAAAGTTGTCCAAAACAGCTTGCAATCGAATGTTCATGTGAATAGAAAATGCAGGAGAGTGGTCAGGTACTGTTTTCTCTCAGTTGGCAAGCTGCGCATACAATCGCAGTGTTGTACAGCTTGTTTCATCACCTTTGCGAAGTTGCCGCTCTCTCCGGCTCCCGGAGACGAAGAAGCTGGTTTTTGGCCAAAGACGATTCTGCCGCTCACTGTGCTCTGCAGTGTGTGTCTTCTGCCGAAAGAGGCCCGGGAGCTGTGCTTAGCTCTGCAGAGCCCCATACCTGCTTCTTTAGCCTCTCTTCTCGTCTACATCTTAGCAAAAAGCTTTTCCACTCTGTCTGGCAAGGAGAAACTGTGCCAGCACAGAAAACATCTCCCATCGTGTTCTAGAGGCTGCACGGAGGTCTGCCGAGTGTTTTGCAAGAAGAGAAAGAAAGTTGTCCAAAACAGCTTCCAATCGAATGTTCATGTGAATAGAAAAGGCAGGAGAGTGGTCAGGTACTGTTTTCTCTCAGTTGGCAAGCTGCGCACACAATCGAAGTGTTGTACAGCTTGTTTCATCACCTTTGCGAAGTTGTCGCTCTCTCCGGCTCCCGGAGACGAAGAAGCTGCTTCTTCGAGCAAAGACGATTCTGCCGCTCATAGTGTTCTGCGGTGTGCGCCTTCTGCCGAAAGACGCCCGGGAGCGGTGCTTAGCTCTGCAGAGCACCGTACCTTCGTCTTTAGGCTCTCTTCTCGTCTACATCTTAGCAAAAAGCTTTTCCACTCTGTCTGGCAAGGAGAAACTGTGCCAGCACAGAAAACATCTCCCATCGTGTTCTAGAGGCTGCACGGAGGTCTGCCGAGTGTTTTGCAAGATAAGAAAGAAAGTTGTCCAAAACAGCTTCCAATCGAATGTTCAAGTGAATAGAAAAGGCAGGAGAGTGGTCAGGTACTGTTTTCTCTCAGTTGGCAAGCTGCGCACACAATCGCAGTGTTGTACAGCTTGTTTCATCACCTTTGCCAAGTTGCCGCTCTCTCCGGCTCCCGGAGACGAAGAAGCTGCTTCTTCGCGCAAAGACGATTCTGCCGCTCACAGTGCTCTGCGGTGTGCGCCTTCTGCCGAAAGAGGTCCGGGAGCGGTGCTTTGCTCTGCAGAGCACCGTACCTTCGTCTTTAGCCTCTCTTCTCGTCTACATCTTAGCAAAAAGCTTTTCCACTCTGTCTGGCAAGGAGAAACTGTGCCAGCACAAAAAACATATCCCATCGTGTTCTAGAGGCTGCACGGAGGTCTGCCGAGTGTTTTGCAAGAAGAGAAAGAAAGTTGTCCAAAACAGCTTGCAATCGAATGTTCATGTGAATAGAAAATGCAGGAGAGTGGTCAGGTACTGTTTTCTCTCAGTTGGCAAGCTGCGCATACAATCGCAGTGTTGTACGGCTTGTTTCATCACCTTTGCGAAGTTGCCGCTCTCTCCGGCTCCCGGAGACGAAGAAGCTGGTTTTTGGCCAAAGACGATTCTGCCGCTCACTGTGCTCTGCAGTGTGTGTCTTCTGCCGAAAGAGGCCCGGGAGCTGTGCTTAGCTCTGCAGAGCCCCATACCTGCTTCTTTAGCCTCTCTTCTCGTCTACATCTTAGCAAAAAGCTTTTCCACTCTGTCTGGCAAGGAGAAACTGTGCCAGCACAGAAAACATCTCCCATCGTGTTCTAGAGGCTGCACGGAGGTCTGCCGAGTGTTTTGCAAGAAGAGAAAGAAAGTTGTCCAAAACAGCTTCCAATCGAATGTTCATGTGAATAGAAAAGGCAGGAGAGTGGTCAGGTACTGTTTTCTCTCAGTTGGCAAGCTGCGCACACAATCGCAGTGTTGTACAGCTTGTTTCATCACCTTTGCGAAGTTGTCGCTCTCTCCGGCTCCCGGAGACGAAGAAGCTGCTTCTTCGAGCAAAGACGATTCTGCCGCTCATAGTGTTCTGCGGTGTGCGCCTTCTGCCGAAAGACGCCCGGGAGCGGTGCTTAGCTCTGCAGAGCACCGTACCTTCGTCTTTAGCCTCTCTTCTCGTCTACATCTTAGCAAAAAGCTTTTCCACTCTGTCTGGCAAGGAGAAACTTTGCCAGCACAGAAAACATCTCCCATCGTGTTCTAGAGGCTGCACGGAGGTCTGCCGAGTGTTTTGCAAGAAGAGAAAGAAAGTTGTCCAAAACAGCTTCCAATCGAATGTTCATGTGAATAGAAAAGGCAGGAGAGTGGTCAGGTACTGTTTTCTCTCAGTTGGCAAGTTGCGCACACAATCGCAGTGTTGTACAGCTTGTTTCATCACCTTTGCGAAGTTGCCGCTCTCTCCGGCTCCCGGAGACGAAGAAGCTGCTTCTTCGCGCAAAGACGATTCTGCCGCTCACAGTGCTCTGCGGTGTGCGCCTTCTGCCGAAAGAGGTCCGGGAGCTGTGCTTAGCTCTGAGAAGCACCATACCTGCTTCTTAATCTCTCTTCTCGTCTACATCTTAGCAAAAAGCTTTTCCACTCTGTCTGGCAAGGAGAAACTGTGCCAGCACAGAAAACATCTCCCATCGTCTTCTAGAGGCTGCACGGAGGTCTGCCGAGTGTTTTGCAAGAAGAGAAAGAAAGTTGTCCAAAACAGCTCCCAATCGAATGTTCAAGTGAATAGAAAGGGCAGGAGAGTGGTCAGGTACTGTTTTCTCTCAGTTGGCAAGCTGCCCACACAATCGCAGTGTTGTACAGCTTGTTTCATCACCTTTGCGAAGTCGCCGCTCTCTCCGGCTCCCGGAGACGAAGAAGCTGCTTCTTCGCGCAAAGACGATTCTGCCGCTCACAGTGCTCTGCGGTGTGCGCCTTCTGCCGAAAGAGGTCCGGGAGCTGTGCTTAGCTCTGCAGAGCACCGTACCTTCGTCTTTAGCCTCTCTTCTCGTCTACATCTTAGCAAAAAGCTTTTCCACTCTGTCTGGCAAGGAGAAACTGTGCCAGCACAGAAAACATCTCCCATCGTGTTCTAGAGGCTGCACGGAGGTCTGCCGAGTGTTTTGCAAGAAGAGAAAGAAAGTTGTCCAAAACAGCTTCCAATCGAATGTTCAAGTGAATAGAAAAGGCAGGAGAGTGGTCAGGTACTGTTTTCTCTCAGTTGGCAAGCTGCGCACACAATCGCAGTGTTGTACAGCTTGTTTCATCACCTTTGCGAAGTTGCCGCTCTCTCCGGCTCCCGGAGACGAAGAAGCTGCTTCTTCGCGCAAAGACGATTCTGCCGCTCACAGTGCTCTGCGGTGTGCGGCTTCTGCCGAAAGAGGTCCGGGAGCGGTGCTTTGCTCTGCAGAGCACCGTACCTTCGTCTTTAGCCTCTCTTCTCGTCTACATCTTAGCAAAAAGCTTTTCCACTCTGTCTGGCAAAGAGAAACTGTGCTAGCACAAAAAACATATCCCATCGTGTTCTAGAGGCTGCACGGAGGTCTGCCGAGTGTTTTGCAAGAAGAGAAAGAAAGTTGTCCAAAACAGCTTGCAATCGAATGTTCATGTGAATAGAAAATGCAGGAGAGTGGTCAGGTACTGTTTTCTCTCACTTGGCAAGCTGCGCATACAATCGCAGTGTTGTACGGCTTGTTTCATCACCTTTGCGAAGTTGCCGCTCTCTCCGGCTCCCGGAGACGAAGAAGCTGGTTTTTGGCCAAAGATGATTCTGCCGCTCACTGTGCTCTGCAGTGTGTGTCTTCTGCCGAAAGAGGCCCGGGAGCTGTTCTTAGCTCTGCAGAGCCCCATACCTGCTTCTTTAGCCTCTCTTCTCGTCTACATCTTAGCAAAAAGCTTTTCCACTCTGTCTGGCAAGGAGAAACTGTGCCAGCACAGAAAACATCTCCCATCTTGTTCTAGAGGCTGCACGGAGGTCTGCCGAGTGTTTTGCAAGAAGAGAAAGAAAGTTGTCCAAAACAGCTTCCAATCGAATGTTCATGTGAATAGAAAAGGCAGGAGAGTGGTCAGGTACTGTTTTCTCTCAGTTGGCAAGCTGGGCACACAATCGCAGTGTTGTACAGCTTGTTTCATCACCTTTGCCAAGTTGTCGCTCTCTCCGGCTCCCGGAGACGAAGAAGCTGCTTCTTCGAGCAAAGACGATTCTGCCGCTCATAGTGCTCTGCGGTGTGCGCCTTCTGCCGAAAGACGCCCGGGAGCTGTGCTTAGCTCTGCAGAGCACCGTACCTTCGTCTTTAGCCTCTCTTCTCGTCTACATCTTAGCAAAAAGCTTTTCCACTCTGTCTGGCAAGGAGAAACTTTGCCAGCACAGAAAACATCTCCCATCGTGTTCTAGAGGCTGCACGGAGGTCTGCCGAGTGTTTTGCAAGAAGAGAAAGAAAGTTGTCCAAAAGAGCTTGCAATCGAATGTTCATGTGAATAGAAAAGGCAGGAGAGTGGTCAGGTGCTGTTTTCTCTCAGTTGGCAAGTTGCGCACACATTCGCAGTGTTGTACAGCTTGTTTCATCACCTTGCGAAGTTGCCGCTCTCTCCGGCTCCCGGAGACGAAGAAGCTGCTTCTTCGCGCAAAGACGATTCTGCCGCTCACAGTGCTCTGCGGTGTGCGCCTTCTGCCGAAAGAGCCCCGGGAGCTGTGCTTAGCTCTGAGAAGCACCATACCTGCTTCTTAATCTCTCTTCTCGTCTACATCTTAGCAAAAAGCTTTTCCACTCTGTCTGGCAAAGAGAAACTGTGCCAGCACAAAAAACATCTCCCATCGTGTTCTAGAGGCTGCACGGAGGTCTGCCGAGTGTTTTGCAAGAAGAGAAAGAAAGTTGTCCAAAACAGCTTGCAATCGAATGTTCATGTGAATAGAAAAGGCAGGAGAGTGGTCAGGTGCTGTTTTCGCTCAGTTGGCAAGTTGCGCACACAATCGCATTGTTGTACAGCTTGTTTCATCACCTTTGCGAAGTTGCCGCTCTCTCCGGCTCCCAGAGACGAAGAAGCTGCTTCTTCGCGCAAAGACGATTCTGCCGCTCACAGTGCTCTGCGGTGTGCGCCTTCTGCCGAAAGAGCCCCGCGATCTGTGCTTAGCTCTGAGAAGCACCATACCTGCTTCTTTAGCCTCTCTTCTCGTCTACATCTTAGCAAAAAGCTTTTCCACTCTGTCTGGTAAGGAGAAACTGTGCCAGCACAAAAAACATCTCCCATCGTGTTCTAGAGGCTGCACGGAGGTCTGCCGAGTGTTTTGCAAGAAGAGAAAGAAAGTTGTCCAAAACAGCTTGCAATCGAATGTTCATGTGAATAGAAAAGGCAGGAGAGTGGTCAGGTACTGTTTTCTCTCACTTGGCAAGCTGCGCACACAATCGCAGTGTTGTACAGCTTGTTTCATCACCTTTGCGAAGTTGCCGCTCTCTCCGGCTCCCGGAGACGAAGAAGCTGCTTCTTCGCGCAAAGACGATTCTGCCGCTCACAGTGCTCTGCGGTGTGCGCCTTCCGCCGAAAGAGGTCCGGGAGCGGTGCTTAGCTCTGCAGAGCACCGTACCTTCGTCTTTAGCCTCTCTTCTCGTCTACATCTTAGCAAAAAGCTTTTCCACTCTGTCCGGCAAGGAGAAACTGTGCCAGCACAGAAAACATCTCCCATCGTGTTCTAGAGGCTGCACGGAGGTCTGCAGAGTGTTTTGCAAGAAGAGAAAGAAAGTTGTCCAAAACAGCTTCCAATCGAACGTTCATGTGAATAGAAAAGGCAGGAGAGTGATCAGGTACTGTTTGCTCTCAGTTGGCAAGCTGCGCACACAATCGCAGTGTTGTACAGCTTGTTTCATCACCTTTGCGAAGTTGCCGCTCTCTCCGGCTCCCGGAGACGAAGAAGCTGCTTCTTCGCGCAAAGACGATTCTGCCGCTCACAGTGCTCTGCGGTGTGCGCCTTCTGCCGAAAGAGGTCCGGGAGCGGTGCTTAGCTCTGCAGAGCATCGTACCTTCGTCTTTAGCCTCTCTTCTCGTCTACATCTTAGCAAAAAGCTTTTCCACTCTGTCTGGCAAGGAGAAACTTTGCCAGCACAGAAAACATCTCCCATCGTGTTCTAGAGGCTGCACGGAGGTCTGCCGAGTGTTTTGCAAGAAGAGAAAGAAAGTTGTCCAAAACAGCTTGCAATCGAATGTTCATGTGAATAGAAAAGGCAGGAGAGTGGTCAGGTACTGTTTTCTCTCAGTTGGCAACTGCGCACACAATCGCAGTGTTGTACAGCTTGTTTCATCACCTTTGCGAAGTTGCCGCTCTCTCCGGCTCCCGGAGACGAAGAAGCTGCTTCTTCGCGCAAAGACGATTCTGCCGCTCACAGTGCTCTGCGGGGTGCGCCTTCTGCCGAAAGAGGTCCGGGAGCGGTGCTTAGCTCTGCAGAGCACCATACCTGCTTCTTTAGCCTCTCTTCTCGTCTACATCTTAGCAAAAAGCTTTTCCACTCTGTCTGGCAAGGAGAAACTGTGCCAGCACAGAAAACATCTCCCATCGTGTTCTAGAGGCTGCACGGAGGTCTGCAGAGTGTTTTGCAAGAAGAGAAAGAAAGTTGTCCAAAACAGCTTGCAATCGAATGTTCATGTGAATAGAAAAGGCAGGAGAGTGGTCAGGTACTGTTTTCTCTCAGTTGGCAAGCTGCGCACACAATCGCAGTGTTGTACAGCTTGTTTCATCACCTTTGCCAAGTTGCCGCTCTCTCCGGATCCCGGAGACGAAGAAGCTGCTTCTTCGCGCAAAGACGATTCTGCCGCTCACAGTGCTCTGCGGTGTGCGCCTTCTGCCGAAAGAGGTCCGGGAGCGGTGCTTAGCTCTGCAGAGCACCGTACCTTCGTCTTTAGCCTCTCTTCTCGTCTACATCTTAGCAAAAAGCTTTTCCACTCTGTCTGGCAAGGAGAAACTGTGCCAGCACAGAAAACATCTCCCATCGTGTTCTAGAGGCTGCACGGAGGTCTGCCGAGTGTTTTGCAAGAAGAGAAAGAAAGTTGTCCAAAACAGCTTCCAATCGAATGTTCAAGTGAATAGAAAAGGCAGGAGAGTGGTCAGGTACTGTTTTCTCTCAGTTGGCAAGCTGCGCACACAATCGCAGTGTTGTACAGCTTGTTTCATCACCTTTGCGAAGTCGCCGCTCTCTCCGGCTCCCGGAGACGAAGAAGCTGCTTCTTCGCGCAAAGACGATTCTGCCGCTCACAGTGCTCTGCGGTGTGCGCCTTCTGCCGAAAGAGGTCCGGGAGCTGTGCTTAGCTCTGCAGAGCACCGTACCTTCGTCTTTAGCCTCTCTTCTCGTCTACATCTTAGCAAAAAGCTTTTCCACTCTGTCTGGCAAGGAGAAACTGTGCCAGCACAGAAAACATCTCCCATCGTGTTCTAGAGGCTGCACGGAGGTCTGCCGAGTGTTTTGCAAGATAAGAAAGAAAGTTGTCCAAAACAGCTTCCAATCGAATGTTCAAGTGAATAGAAAAGGCAGGAGAGTGGTCAGGTACTGTTTTCTCTCAGTTGGCAAGCTGCGCACACAATCGCAGTGTTGTACAGCTTGTTTCATCACCTTTGCGAAGTTGCCGCTCTCTCCGGCTCCCGGAGACGAAGAAGCTGCTTCTTCGCGCAAAGACGATTCTGCCGCTCACAGTGCTCTGCAGTGTGTGTCTTCTGCCGAAAGAGGCCCGGGAGCTGTGCTTAGCTCTGCAGAGCCCCATACCTGCTTCTTTAGCCTCTCTTCTCGTCTACATCTTAGCAAAAAGCTTTTCCACTCTGTCTGGCAAGGAGAAACTGTGCCAGCACAGAAAACATCTCCCATCGTGTTCTAGAGGCTGCACGGAGGTCTGCCGAGTGTTTTGCAAGAAGAGAAAGAAAGTTGTCCAAAACAGCTTCCAATCGAATGTTCATGCGAATAGAAAAGGCAGGAGAGTGGTCAGGTACTGTTTTCTCTCAGTTGGCAAGCTGCGCACACAATCGCAGTGTTGTACAGCTTGTTTCATCACCTTTGCCAAGTTGTCGCTCTCTCCCGCTCCCGGAGACGAAGAAGCTGCTTCTTCGAGCAAAGACGATTCTGCCGCTCATAGTGTTCTGCGGTGTGCGCCTTCTGCCGAAAGACGCCCGGGAGCGGTGCTTAGCTCTGCAGAGCACCGTACCTTCGTCTTTAGCCTCTCTTCTCGTCTACATCTTAGCAAAAAGCTTTTCCACTCTGTCTGGCAAGGAGAAACTTTGCCAGCACAGAAAACATCTCCCATCGTGTTCTAGAGGCTGCACGGAGGTCTGCCGAGTGTTTTGCAAGAAGAGAAAGAAAGTTGTCCAAAACAGCTTGCAATCGAATGTTCATGTGAATAGAAAAGGCAGGAGAGTGGTCAGGTACTGTTTTCTCTCAGTTGGCAAGTTGCGCACACAATCGCAGTGTTGTACAGCTTGTTTCATCACCTTTGCGAAGTTGCCGCTCTCTCCGGCTCCTGGAGACGAAGAAGCTGCTTCTTCGCGCAAAGACGATTCTGCCGCTCACAGTGCTCTGCGGTGTGCGCCTTCTGCCGAAAGAGGTCCGGGAGCTGTGCTTAGCTCTGAGAAGCACCATACGTGCTTCTTAATCTCTCTTCTCGTCTACATCTTAGCAAAAAGCTTTTCCACTCTGTCTGGCAAGGAGAAACTGTGCCAGCACAGAAAACATCTCCCATCGTGTTCTAGAGGCTGCACGGAGGTCTGCCGAGTGTTTTGCAAGAAGAGAAAGAAAGTTGTCCAAAACAGCTTGCAATCGAATGTTCATGTGAATAGAAAAGGCAGGAGAGTGGTCAGGTACTGTTTTCTCTCAGTTGGCAAGCTGCGCACACAATCGCAGTGTTGTACAGCTTGTTTCATCACCTTTGCGAAGTTGCCGCTCTCTCCGGCTCCCGGAGATGAAGAAGCTGCTTCTTCGCGCAAAGACGATTCTGCCGCTCATAGTGCTCTGCGGTGTGCGCCTTCTGCCGAAAGAGGTCCGGGAGCGGTGCTTAGCTCTGCAGAGCACCATACCTGCTTCTTTAGCCTCTCTTCTCGTCTACATCTTAGCAAAAAGCTTTTCCACTCTGTCTGGCAAGGAGAAACTGTGCCAGCACAAAAAACATCTCCCATCGTGTTCTAGACGCTGCACGGAGGTCTGCCGAGTGTTTTGCAAGAAGAGAAAGAAAGTTGTCCAAAACAGCTCCCAATCGAATGTTCAAGTGAATGGAAAGGGCAGGAGAGTGGTCAGGTACTGTTTTCTCTCAGTTGGCAAGCTGCCCACACAATCGCAGTGTTGTACAGCTTGTTTCATCACCTTTGCGAAGTTGCCGCTCTCTCCGGCTCCCGGAGACGAAGAAGCTGCTTCTTCGCGCAAAGACGATTCTGCCGCTCACAGTGCTCTGCGGTGTGCGCCTTCTGCCGAAAGAGGTCCGGGAGCGGTGCTTAGCTCTGCAGAGCACCGTACCTTCGTCTTTAGCCTCTCTTCTCGTCTACATCTTAGCAAAAAGCTTTTCCACTCTGTCTGGCAAGGAGAAACTGTGCCAGCACAGAAAACATCTCCCATCGTGTTCTAGAGGCTGCACGGAGGTCTGCAGAGTGTTTTGCAAGAAGAGAAAGAAAGTTGTCCAAAACAGCTTGCAATCGAATGTTCATGTGAATAGAAAAGGCAGGAGAGTGGTCAGGTACTGTTTTCTCTCAGTTGGCAAACTGCGCACACAATCGCAGTGTTGTACAGCTTCTTTCATCACCTTTGCGAAGTTGCCGCTCTCTCCGGCTCCCGGAGACGAAGAAGCTGCTTCTTCGCGCAAAGACGATTCTGCCGCTCACAGTGCTCTGCGGTGTGCGCCTTCTGCCGAAAGAGGCCCGGGAGCGGTGCTTAGCTCTGCAGAGCACCGTACCTTCGTCTTTAGCCTCTCTTCTCGTCTACATCTTAGCAAAAAGCTTTTCCACTCTGTCTGGCAAGGAGAAACTGTGCCAGCACAGAAAACATCTCCCATCGTGTTCTAGAGGCTGCACGGAGGTCTGCCGAGTGTTTTGCAAGAAGAGAAAGAAAGTTGTCCAAAACAGCTTCCAATCGAATGTTCATGTGAATAGAAAAGGCAGGAGAGTGGTCAGGTACTGTTTTCTCTCAGTTGGCAAGTTGCGCACACAATCGCAGTGTTGTACAGCTTGTTTCATCACCTTTGCGAAGTTGCCGCTCTCTTCGGCTCCCGGAGACGAAGAAGCTGCTTCTTCGCGCAAAGACGATTCTGCCGCTCACAGTGCTCTGCGGTGTGCGCCTTCTGCCGAAAGACGCCCGGGAGCGGTGCTTACTTCTACAGAGCACCGTACCTTCGTCTTTAGCCTCTCTTCTCGTCTACATCTTAGCAAAAAACTTTTCCACTCTGTCTGGCAAGGACAAACTGTGCCAGCACAGAAAACATCTCCCATCGTGTTCTAGAGGCTGCACGGAGGTCTGCCGAGTGTTTTGCAAGAAGAGAAAGAAAGTTGTCCAAAACAGCTTCCAATCGAATGTTCATGTGAATAGAAAAGGCAGGAGAGTGGTCAGGTACTGTTTTCTCTCAGTTGGCAAGCTGCGCACACAATCGCAGTGTTGTACAGCTTGTTTCATCACCTTTGCGAAGTTGCCGCTCTCTCCGGCTCCCGGAGACGAAGAAGCTGCTTCTTCGCGCAAAGACGATTCTGCCGCTCACAGTGCTCTGCGGTGTGCGCCTTCTGCTGAAAGAGGCCCGGGAGCGGTGCTTAGCTCTGCAGAGCACCGTACCTTCGTCTTTAGCCTCTCTTCTCGTCTACATCTTAGCAAAAAGCTTTTCCACTCTGTCTGGCAAGGAGAAACTGTGCCAGCACAGAAAACATCTCCCATCGTGTTCTAGAGGCTGCACGCAGGTCTGCCGAGTGTTTTGCAAGAAGAGAAAGAAAGTTGTCCAAAACAGCTTGCAATCGAATGTTCATGTGAATAGAAAAGGCAGGAGAGTGGTCAGGTACTGTTTTCTCTCAGTTGGCAAGCTGCGCACACAATCGCAGTGTTGTACAGCTTGTTTCATCACCTTTGCGAAGTTGTCGCTCTCTCCGGCTCCCGGAGACGAAGAAGCTGCTTCTTCGAGCAAAGACGATTCTGCCGCTCAGAGTGTTCTGCGGTGTGCGCCTTCTGCCGAAAGACGCCCGGGAGCGGTGCTTAGCTCTGCAGAGCACCGTACCTTCGTCTTTAGCCTCTCTTCTCGTCTACATCTTAGCAAAAAGCTTTTCCACTCTGTCTGGCAAGGAGAAACTTTGCCAGCACAGAAAACATCTCCCATCGTGTTCTAGAGGCTGCACGGAGGTCTGCCGAGTGTTTTGCAAGAAGAGAAAGAAAGTTGTCCAAAACAGCTTGCAATCGAATGTTCATGTGAATAGAAAAGGCAGGAGAGTGGTCAGGTACTGTTTTCTCTCAGTTGGCAAGTTGCGCACACAATCGCAGTGTTGTACAGCTTGTTTCATCACCTTTGCAAAGTTGCCGCTCTCTCCGGCTCCCGGAGACGAAGAAGCTGCTTCTTCGCGCAAAGACGATTCTGCCGCTCACAGTGCTCTGCGGTGTGCGCCTTCTGCCGAAAGAGGCCCGGGAGCGGTGCTTAGGTCTGAGAAGCACCATACCTGCTTCTTAATCTCTCTTCTCGTCTACATCTTAGCAAAAAGCTTTTCCACTCTGTCTGGCAAGGAGAAACTGTGCCAGCACAGAAAACATCTCCCATCGTGTTCTAGAGGCTGCACGGAGGTCTGCCGAGTGTTTTGCAAGAAGAGAAAGAAAGTTGTCCAAAACAGCTTGCAATCGAATGTTCATGTGAATAGAAAAGGCAGGAGAGTGGTCAGGTACTGTTTTCTCTCAGTTGGCAAGCTGCGCACACAATCGCAGTGTTGTACAGCTTGTTTCATCACCTTTGCGAAGTTGCCGCTCTCTCCGGCTCCCGGAGACGAAGAAGCTGCTTCTTCGCGCAAAGACGATTCTGCCGCTCACAGTGCTCTGCGGTGTGCGCCTTCTGCCGAAAGAGCCCCGGGAGCTGTGCTTAGCTCTGAGAATCACCATACCTGCTTCTTTAGCCTCTCTTCTCGTCTACATCTTAGCAAAAAGCTTTTCCACTCTGTCTGGCAAGGAGAAACTGTGCCAGCACAAAAAACATCTCCCATCGTGTTCTAGAGGCTGCACGGAGGTCTGCCGAGTGTTTTGCAAGAAGAGAAAGAAAGTTGTCCAAAACAGCTCCCAATCGAATGTTCAAGTGAATAGAAAGGGCAGGAGAGTGGTCAGGTACTGTTTTCTCTCACTTGGCAAGCTGCCCACACAATCGCAGTGTTGTACAGCTTGTTTCATCACCTTTGCGAAGTCGCCGCTCTCTCCGGCTCCCGGAGACGAAGAAGCTGCTTCTTCGCGCAAAGACGATTCTGCCGCTCACAGTGCTCTGCGGTGGGCGCCTTCTGCCGAAAGAGGTCCGGGAGCTGTGCTTAGCTCTGCAGAGCACCGTACCTTCGTCTTTAGGCTCTCTTCTCGTCTACATCTTAGCAAAAAGCTTTTCCACTCTGTCTGGCAAGGAGAAACTGTGCCAGCACAGAAAACATCTCCCATCGTGTTCTAGAGGCTGCACGGAGGTCTGCCGAGTGTTTTGCAAGAAGAGAAAGAAAGTTGTCCAAAACAGCTTCCAATCGAATGTTCAAGTGAATAGAAAAGGCAGGAGAGTGGTCAGGTACTGTTTTCTCTCAGTTGGCAAGCTGCGCACACAATCGCAGTGTTGTACAGCTTGTTTCATCACCTTTGCGAAGTTGCCGCTCTCTCCGGCTCCCGGAGACGAAGAAGCTGCTTCTTCGCGCAAAGACGATTCTGCCGCTCACAGTGCTCTGCGGTGTGCGCCTTCTGCCGAAAGAGGTCCGGGAGCGGTGCTTAGCTCTGCAGAGCACCGTACCTTCGTCTTTAGCCTCTCTTCTCGTCTACATCTTAGCAAAAAGCTTTTCCACTCTGTCTGGCAAGGAGAAACTGTGCCAGCACAGAAAACATCTCCCATCGTGTTCTAGAGGCTGCACGGAGGTCTGCCGAGTGTTTTGCAAGAAGAGAAAGAAAGTTGTCCAAAACAGCTTGCAATCGAATGTTCATGTGAATAGAAAAGGCAGGAGAGTGGTCAGGTACTGTTTTCTCTCAGTTGGCAAGCTGCGCACACAATCGCAGTGTTGTACAGCTTGTTTCATCACCTTTGCCAAGTTGTCGCTCTCTCCGGCTCCCGGAGACGAAGAAGCTGCTTCTTCGAGCAAAGACGATTCTGCCGCTCATAGTGTTCTGCGGTGGGCGCCTTCTGCCGAAAGAGGTCCGGGAGCGGTGCTTAGCTCTGCAGAGCACCGTACCTTCGTCTTTAGCCTCTCTTCTCGTCTACATCTTAGCAAAAAGCTTTTCCACTCTGTCTGGCAAGGAGAAACTTTGCCAGCACAGAAAACATCTCCCATCGTGTTCTAGAGGCTGCACGGAGGTCTGCCGAGTGTTTTGCAAGAAGAGAAAGAAAGTTGTCCAAAACAGCTTGCAATCGAATGTTCATGTGAATAGAAAAGGCAGGAGAGTGGTCAGGTACTGTTTGCTCTCAGTTGGCAAGCTGCGCACACAATCGCAGTGTTGTACAGCTTGTTTCATCACCTTTGCGAAGTTGCCGCTCTCTCCGGCTCCCGGAGACGAAGAAGCTGCTTCTTCGCGCAAAGACGATTCTGCCGCTCACAGTGCTCTGCGGTGTGCGCCTTCTGCCGAAAGAGGTCCGGGAGCGGTGCTTAGCTCTGCAGAGCATCGTACCTTCGTCTTTAGCCTCTCTTCTCGTCTACATCTTAGCAAAAAGCTTTTCCACTCTGTCTGGCAAGGAGAAACTTTGCCAGCACAGAAAACATCTCCCATCGTGTTCTAGAGGCTGCACGGAGGTCTGCCGAGTGTTTTGCAAGAAGAGAAAGAAAGTTGTCCAAAACAGCTTGCAATCGAATGTTCATGTGAATAGAAAAGGCAGGAGAGTGGTCAGGTACTGTTTTCTCTCAGTTGGCAACTGCGCACACAATCGCAGTGTTGTACAGCTTGTTTCATCACCTTTGCGAAGTTGCCGCTCTCTCCGGCTCCCGGAGACGAAGAAGCTGCTTCTTCGCGCAAAGACGATTCTGCCGCTCACAGTGCTCTGCGGGGTGCGCCTTCTGCCGAAAGAGGTCCGGGAGCGGTGCTTAGCTCTGCAGAGCACCATACCTGCTTCTTTAGCCTCTCTTCTCGTCTACATCTTAGCAAAAAGCTTTTCCACTCTGTCTGGCAAGGAGAAACTGTGCCAGCACAGAAAACATCTCCCATCGTGTTCTAGAGGCTGCACGGAGGTCTGCAGAGTGTTTTGCAAGAAGAGAAAGAAAGTTGTCCAAAACAGCTTGCAATCGAATGTTCATGTGAATAGAAAAGGCAGGAGAGTGGTCAGGTACTGTTTTCTCTCAGTTGGCAAGCTGCGCACACAATCGCAGTGTTGTACAGCTTGTTTCATCACCTTTGCCAAGTTGCCGCTCTCTCCGGATCCCGGAGACGAAGAAGCTGCTTCTTCGCGCAAAGACGATTCTGCCGCTCACAGTGCTCTGCGGTGTGCGCCTTCTGCCGAAAGAGGTCCGGGAGCGGTGCTTAGCTCTGCAGAGCACCGTACCTTCGTCTTTAGCCTCTCTTCTCGTCTACATCTTAGCAAAAAGCTTTTCCACTCTGTCTGGCAAGGAGAAACTGTGCCAGCACAGAAAACATCTCCCATCGTGTTCTAGAGGCTGCACGGAGGTCTGCCAAGTGTTTTGCAAGAAGAGAAAGAAAGTTGTCCAAAACAGCTTGCAATCGAATATTCATGTGAATAGAAAAGGCAGGAGAGTGGTCAGGTACTGTTTTCTCTCAGTTGGCAAGCTGCGCACACAATCGCAGTGTTGTACAGCTTGTTTCATCACCTTTGCGAAGTCGCCGCTCTCTCCGGCTCCCGGAGACGAAGAAGCTGCTTCTTCGCGCAAAGACGATTCTGCCGCTCACAGTGCTCTGCGGTGTGCGCCTTCTGCCGAAAGAGGTCCGGGAGCTGTGCTTAGCTCTGCAGAGCACCGTACCTTCGTCTTTAGGCTCTCTTCTCGTCTACATCTTAGCAAAAAGCTTTTCCACTCTGTCTGGCAAGGAGAAACTGTGCCAGCACAGAAAACATCTCCCATCGTGTTCTAGAGGCTGCACGGAGGTCTGCCGAGTGTTTTGCAAGATAAGAAAGAAAGTTGTCCAAAACAGCTTCCAATCGAATGTTCAAGTGAATAGAAAAGGCAGGAGAGTGGTCAGGTACTGTTTTCTCTCAGTTGGCAAGCTGCGCACACAATCGCAGTGTTGTACAGCTTGTTTCATCACCTTTGCGAAGTCGCCGCTCTCTCCGGCTCCCGGAGACGAAGAAGCTGCTTCTTCGCGCAAAGACGATTCTGCCGCTCACAGTGCTCTGCGGTGTGCGCCTTCTGCCGAAAGAGGTCCGGGAGCTGTGCTTAGCTCTGCAGAGCACCGTACCTTCGTCTTTAGCCTCTCTTCTCGTCTACATCTTAGCAAAAAGCTTTTCCACTCTGTCTGGCAAGGAGAAACTTTGCCAGCACAGAAAACATCTCCCATCGTGTTCTAGAGGCTGCACGGAGGTCTGCCGAGTGTTTTGCAAGAAGAGAAAGAAAGTTGTCCAAAACAGCTTGCAATCGAATGTTCATGTGAATAGAAAAGGCAGGAGAGTGGTCAGGTACTGTTTGCTCTCAGTTGGCAAGCTGCGCACACAATCGCAGTGTTGTACAGCTTGTTTCATCACCTTTGCCACGTTGCCGCTCTCTCCGGCTCCCGGAGACGAAGAAGCTGCTTCTTCGCGCAAAGACGATTCTGCCGCTCACAGTGCTCTGCGGTGTGCGCCTTCTGCCGAAAGAGGTCCGGGAGCGGTGCTTAGCTCTGCAGAGCATCGTACCTTCGTCTTTAGCCTCTCTTCTCGTCTACATCTTAGCAAAAAGCTTTTCCACTCTGTCTGGCAAGGAGAAACTTTGCCAGCACAGAAAACATCTCCCATCGTGTTCTAGAGGCTGCACGGAGGTCTGCCGAGTGTTTTGCAAGAAGAGAAAGAAAGTTGTCCAAAACAGCTTGCAATCGAATGTTCATGTGAATAGAAAAGGCAGGAGAGTGGTCAGGTACTGTTTTCTCTCAGTTGGCAACTGCGCACACAATCGCAGTGTTGTACAGCTTGTTTCATCACCTTTGCGAAGTTGCCGCTCTCTCCGGCTCCCGGAGACGAAGAAGCTGCTTCTTCGCGCAAAGACGATTCTGCCGCTCACAGTGCTCTGCGGTGTGCGCCTTCTGCCGAAAGAGGTCCGGGAGCGGTGCTTAGCTCTGCAGAGCACCATACCTGCTTCTTTAGCCTCTCTTCTCGTCTACATCTTAGCAAAAAGCTTTTCCACTCTGTCTGGCAAGGAGAAACTGTGCCAGCACAGAAAACATCTCCCATCGTGTTCTAGAGGCTGCACGGAGGTCTGCAGAGTGTTTTGCAAGAAGAGAAAGAAAGTTGTCCAAAACAGCTTGCAATCGAATGTTCATGTGAATAGAAAAGGCAGGAGAGTGGTCAGGTACTGTTTTCTCTCAGTTGGCAAGCTGCGCACACAATCGCAGTGTTGTACAGCTTGTTTCATCACCTTTGCCAAGTTGCCGCTCTCTCCGGATCCCGGAGACGAAGAAGCTGCTTCTTCGCGCAAAGACGATTCTGCCGCTCACAGTGCTCTGCGGTGTGCGCCTTCTGCCGAAAGAGGTCCGGGAGCGGTGCTTAGCTCTGCAGAGCACCGTACCTTCGTCTTTAGCCTCTCTTCTCGTCTACATCTTAGCAAAAAGCTTTTCCACTCTGTCTGGCAAGGAGAAACTGTGCCAGCACAGAAAACATCTCCCATCGTGTTCTAGAGGCTGCACGGAGGTCTGCCGAGTGTTTTGCAAGAAGAGAAAGAAAGTTGTCCAAAACAGCTTGCAATCGAATATTCATGTGAATAGAAAAGGCAGGAGAGTGGTCAGGTACTGTTTTCTCTCAGTTGGCAAGCTGCGCACACAATCGCAGTGTTGTACAGCTTGTTTCATCACCTTTGCGAAGTCGCCGCTCTCTCCGGCTCCCGGAGACGAAGAAGCTGCTTCTTCGCGCAAAGACGATTCTGCCGCTCACAGTGCTCTGCGGTGTGCGCCTTCTGCCGAAAGAGGTCCGGGAGCTGTGCTTAGCTCTGCAGAGCACCGTACCTTCGTCTTTAGGCTCTCTTCTCGTCTACATCTTAGCAAAAAGCTTTTCCACTCTGTCTGGCAAGGAGAAACTGTGCCAGCACAGAAAACATCTCCCATCGTGTTCTAGAGGCTGCACGGAGGTCTGCCGAGTGTTTTGCAAGATAAGAAAGAAAGTTGTCCAAAACAGCTTCCAATCGAATGTTCAAGTGAATAGAAAAGGCAGGAGAGTGGTCAGGTACTGTTTTCTCTCAGTTGGCAAGCTGCGCACACAATCGCAGTGTTGTACAGCTTGTTTCATCACCTTTGCGAAGTCGCCGCTCTCTCCGGCTCCCGGAGACGAAGAAGCTGCTTCTTCGCGCAAAGACGATTCTGCCGCTCACAGTGCTCTGCGGTGTGCGCCTTCTGCCGAAAGAGGTCCGGGAGCTGTGCTTAGCTCTGCAGAGCACCGTACCTTCGTCTTTAGCCTCTCTTCTCGTCTACATCTTAGCAAAAAGCTTTTCCACTCTGTCTGGCAAGGAGAAACTGTGCCAGCACAGAAAACATCTCCCATCGTGTTCTAGAGGCTGCACGCAGGTCTGCCGAGTGTTTTGCAAGATAAGAAAGAAAGTTGTCCAAAACAGCTTCCAATCGAATGTTCAAGTGAATAGAAAAGGCAGGAGAGTGGTCAGGTACTGTTTTCTCTCAGTTGGCAAGCTGCGCACACAATCGCAGTGTTGTACAGCTTGTTTCATCACCTTTGCGAAGTTGCCGCTCTCTCCGGCTCCCGGAGACGAAGAAGCTGCTTCTTCGCGCAAAGACGATTCTGCCGCTCACAGTGCTCTGCAGTGTGTGTCTTCTGCCGAAAGAGGCCCGGGAGCTGTGCTTAGCTCTGCAGAGCCCCATACCTGCTTCTTTAGCCTCTCTTCTCGTCTACATCTTAGCAAAAAGCTTTTCCACTCTGTCTGGCAAGGAGAAACTGTGCCAGCACAGAAAACATCTCCCATCGTGTTCTAGAGGCTGCACGGAGGTCTGCCGAGTGTTTTGCAAGAAGAGAAAGAAAGTTGTCCAAAACAGCTTCCAATCGAATGTTCATGCGAATAGAAAAGGCAGGAGAGTGGTCAGGTACTGTTTTCTCTCAGTTGGCAAGCTGCGCACACAATCGCAGTGTTGTACAGCTTGTTTCATCACCTTTGCCAAGTTGTCGCTCTCTCCCGCTCCCGGAGACGAAGAAGCTGCTTCTTCGAGCAAAGACGATTCTGCCGCTCATAGTGTTCTGCGGTGTGCGCCTTCTGCCGAAAGACGCCCGGGAGCGGTGCTTAGCTCTGCAGAGCACCGTACCTTCGTCTTTAGCCTCTCTTCTCGTCTACATCTTAGCAAAAAGCTTTTCCACTCTGTCTGGCAAGGAGAAACTTTGCCAGCACAGAAAACATCTCCCATCGTGTTCTAGAGGCTGCACGGAGGTCTGCCGAGTGTTTTGCAAGAAGAGAAAGAAAGTTGTCCAAAACAGCTTGCAATCGAATGTTCATGTGAATAGAAAAGGCAGGAGAGTGGTCAGGTACTGTTTTCTCTCAGTTGGCAAGTTGCGCACACAATCGCAGTGTTGTACAGCTTGTTTCATCACCTTTGCGAAGTTGCCGCTCTCTCCGGCTCCCGGAGACGAAGAAGCTGCTTCTTCGCGCAAAGACGATTCTGCCGCTCACAGTGCTCTGCGGTGTGCGCCTTCTGCCGAAAGAGGTCCGGGAGCTGTGCTTAGCTCTGAGAAGCACCATACCTGCTTCTTAATCTCTCTTCTCGTCTACATCTTAGCAAAAAGCTTTTCCACTCTGTCTGGCAAGGAGAAACTGTGCCAGCACAGAAAACATCTCCCATCGTGTTCTAGAGGCTGCACGGAGGTCTGCCGAGTGTTTTGCAAGAAGAGAAAGAAAGTTGTCCAAAACAGCTTGCAATCGAATGTTCATGTGAATAGAAAAGGCAGGAGAGTGGTCAGGTACTGTTTTCTCTCAGTTGGCAAGCTGCGCACACAATCGCAGTGTTGTACAGCTTGTTTCATCACCTTTGCGAAGTTGCCGCTCTCTCCGGCTCCCGGAGATGAAGAAGCTGCTTCTTCGCGCAAAGACGATTCTGCCGCTCATAGTGCTCTGCGGTGTGCGCCTTCTGCCGAAAGAGGTCCGGGAGCGGTGCTTAGCTCTGCAGAGCACCATACCTGCTTCTTTAGCCTCTCTTCTCGTCTACATCTTAGCAAAAAGCTTTTCCACTCTGTCTGGCAAGGAGAAACTGTGCCAGCACAAAAAACATCTCCCATCGTGTTCTAGACGCTGCACGGAGGTCTGCCGAGTGTTTTGCAAGAAGAGAAAGAAAGTTGTCCAAAACAGCTCCCAATCGAATGTTCAAGTGAATGGAAAGGGCAGGAGAGTGGTCAGGTACTGTTTTCTCTCAGTTGGCAAGCTGCCCACACAATCGCAGTGTTGTACAGCTTGTTTCATCACCTTTGCGAAGTTGCCGCTCTCTCCGGCTCCCGGAGACGAAGAAGCTGCTTCTTCGCGCAAAGACGATTCTGGTGCTCCCAGTGCTCTGCGGTGTGCGCCTTCTGCCGAAAGAGGTCCGGGAGCGGTGCTTAGCTCTGCAGAGCACCGTACCTTCGTCTTTAGCCTCTCTTCTCGTCTACATCTTAGCAAAAAGCTTTTCCACTCTGTCTGGCAAGGAGAAACTGTGCCAGCACAGAAAACATCTCCCATCGTGTTCTAGAGGCTGCACGGAGGTCTGCAGAGTGTTTTGCAAGAAGAGAAAGAAAGTTGTCCAAAACAGCTTGCAATCGAATGTTCATGTGAATAGAAAAGGCAGGAGAGTGGTCAGGTACTGTTTTCTCTCAGTTGGCAAACTGCGCACACAATCGCAGTGTTGTACAGCTTCTTTCATCACCTTTGCGAAGTTGCCGCTCTCTCCGGCTCCCGGAGACGAAGAAGCTGCTTCTTCGCGCAAAGACGATTCTGCCGCTCACAGTGCTCTGCGGTGTGCGCCTTCTGCCGAAAGAGGCCCGGGAGCGGTGCTTAGCTCTGCAGAGCACCGTACCTTCGTCTTTAGCCTCTCTTCTCGTCTACATCTTAGCAAAAAGCTTTTCCACTCTGTCTGGCAAGGAGAAACTGTGCCAGCACAGAAAACATCTCCCATCGTGTTCTAGAGGCTGCACGGAGGTCTGCCGAGTGTTTTGCAAGAAGAGAAAGAAAGTTGTCCAAAACAGCTTCCAATCGAATGTTCATGTGAATAGAAAAGGCAGGAGAGTGGTCAGGTACTGTTTTCTCTCAGTTGGCAAGTTGCGCACACAATCGCAGTGTTGTACAGCTTGTTTCATCAACTTTGCGAAGTTGCCGCTCTCTTCGGCTCCCGGAGACGAAGAAGCTGCTTCTTCGCGCAAAGACGATTCTGCCGCTCACAGTGCTCTGCGGTGTGCGCCTTCTGCCGAAAGACGCCCGGGAGCGGTGCTTACTTCTACAGAGCACCGTACCTTCGTCTTTAGCCTCTCTTCTCGTCTACATCTTAGCAAAAAACTTTTCCACTCTGTCTGGCAAGGACAAACTGTGCCAGCACAGAAAACATCTCCCATCGTGTTCTAGAGGCTGCACGGAGGTCTGCCGAGTGTTTTGCAAGAAGAGAAAGAAAGTTGTCCAAAACAGCTTCCAATCGAATGTTCATGTGAATAGAAAAGGCAGGAGAGTGGTCAGGTACTGTTTTCTCTCAGTTGGCAAGCTGCGCACACAATCGCAGTGTTGTACAGCTTGTTTCATCACCTTTGCGAAGTTGCCGCTCTCTGCGGCTCCCGGAGACGAAGAAGCTGCTTCTTCGCGCAAAGACGATTCTGCCGCTCACAGTGCTCTGCGGTGTGCGCCTTCTGCCGAAAGAGGCCCGGGAGCGGTGCTTAGCTCTGCAGAGCACCATACCTTCGTCTTTAGCCTCTCTTCTCGTCTACATCTTAGCAAAAAGCTTTTCCACTCTGTCTGGCAAGGAGAAACTGTGGCAGCACAGAAAACATCTCCCATCGTGTTCTAGAGGCTGCACGGAGGTCTGCCGAGTGTTTTGCAAGAAGAGAAAGAAAGTTGTGCAAAACAGCTTGCAATCGAATGTTCATGTGAATAGAAAAGGCAGGAGAGTGGTCAGGTACTGTTTTCTCTCAGTTGGCAAGCTGCGCACACAATCGCAGTGTTGTACAGCTTGTTTCATCACCTTTGCGAAGTTGTCGCTCTCTCCGGCTCCCGGAGACGAAGAAGCTGCTTCTTCGAGCAAAGACGATTCTGCCGCTCAGAGTGTTCTGCGGTGTGCGCCTTCTGCCGAAAGACGCCCGGGAGCGGTGCTTAGCTCTGCAGAGCACCGTACCTTCGTCTTTAGCCTCTCTTCTCGTCTACATCTTAGCAAAAAGCTTTTCCACTCTGTCTGGCAAGGAGAAACTTTGCCAGCACAGAAAACATCTCCCATCGTGTTCTAGAGGCTGCACGGAGGTCTGCCGAGTGTTTTGCAAGAAGAGAAAGAAAGTTGTCCAAAACAGCTTCCAATCGAATGTTCATGTGAATAGAAAAGGCAGGAGAGTGGTCAGGTACTGTTTTCTCTCAGTTGGCAAGTTGCGCACACAATCGCAGTGTTGTACAGCTTGTTTCATCACCTTTGCGAAGTTGCCGCTCTCTCCGGCTCCCGGAGACGAAGAAGCTGCTTCTTCGCGCAAAGACGATTCTGCCGCTCACAGTGCTCTGCGGTGTGCGCCTTCTGCCGAAAGAGGCCCGGGAGCGGTGCTTAGCTCTGAGAAGCACCATACCTGCTTCTTAATCTCTCTTCTCGTCTACATCTTAGCAAAAAGCTTTTCCACTCTGTCTGGCAAGGAGAAACTGTGCCAGCACAGAAAACATCTCCCATCGTGTTCTAGAGGCTGCACGGAGGTCTGCCGAGTGTTTTGCAAGAAGAGAAAGAAAGTTGTCCAAAACAGCTTGCAATCGAATGTTCATGTGAATAGAAAAGGCAGGAGAGTGGTCAGGTACTGTTTTCTCTCAGTTGGCAAGCTGCGCACACAATCGCAGTGTTGTACAGCTTGTTTCATCACCTTTGCCAAGTTGCCGCTCTCTCCGGCTCCCGGAGACGAAGAAGCTGCTTCTTCGCGCAAAGACGATTCTGCCGCTCACAGTGCTCTGCGGTGTGCGCCTTCTGCCGAAAGAGCCCCGGGAGCTGTGCTTAGCTCTGAGAATCACCATACCTGCTTCTTTAGCCTCTCTTCTCGTCTACATCTTAGCAAAAAGCTTTTCCACTCTGTCTGGCAAGGAGAAACTGTGCCAGCACAAAAAACATCTCCCATCGTGTTCTAGAGGCTGCACGGAGGTCTGCCGAGTGTTTTGCAAGAAGAGAAAGAAAGTTGTCCAAAACAGCTCCCAATCGAATGTTCAAGTGAATAGAAAGGGCAGGAGAGTGGTCAGGTACTGTTTTCTCTCACTTGGCAAGCTGCCCACACAATCGCAGTGTTGTACAGCTTGTTTCATCACCTTTGCGAAGTCGCCGCTCTCTCCGGCTCCCGGAGACGAAGAAGCTGCTTCTTCGCGCAAAGACGATTCTGCCGCTCACAGTGCTCTGCGGTGTGCGCCTTCTGCCGAAAGAGGTCCGGGAGCTGTGCTTAGCTCTGCAGAGCACCGTACCTTCGTCTTTAGGCTCTCTTCTCGTCTACATCTTAGCAAAAAGCTTTTCCACTCTGTCTGGCAAGGAGAAACTGTGCCAGCACAGAAAACATCTCCCATCGTGTTCTAGAGGCTGCACGGAGGTCTGCCGAGTGTTTTGCAAGAAGAGAAAGAAAGTTGTCCAAAACAGCTTCCAATCGAATGTTCAAGTGAATAGAAAAGGCAGGAGAGTGGTCAGGTACTGTTTTCTCTCAGTTGGCAAGCTGCGCACACAATCGCAGTGTTGTACAGATTGTTTCATCACCTTTGCGAAGTTGCCGCTCTCTCCGGCTCCCGGAGACGAAGAAGCTGCTTCTTCGCGCAAAGACGATTCTGCCGCTCACAGTGCTCTGCGGTGTGCGCCTTCTGCCGAAAGAGGTCCGGGAGCGGTGCTTAGCTCTGCAGAGCACCGTACCTTCGTCTTTAGCCTCTCTTCTCGTCTACATCTTAGCAAAAAGCTTTTCCACTCTGTCTGGCAAGGAGAAACTGTGCCAGCACAGAAAACATCTCCCATCGTGTTCTAGAGGCTGCACGGAGGTCTGCCGAGTGTTTTGCAAGAAGAGAAAGAAAGTTGTCCAAAACAGCTTCCAATCGAATGTTCATGTGAATAGAAAAGGCAGGAGAGTGGTCAGGTACTGTTTTCTCTCAGTTGGCAAGCTGCGCACACAATCGCAGTGTTGTACAGCTTGTTTCATCACCTTTGCCAAGTTGTCGCTCTCTCCGGCTCCCGGAGACGAAGAAGCTGCTTCTTCGAGCAAAGACGATTCTGCCGCTCATAGTGTTCTGCGGTGGGCGCCTTCTGCCGAAAGACGCCCGGGAGCGGTGCTTAGCTCTGCAGAGCACCGTACCTTCGTCTTTAGCCTCTCTTCTCGTCTACATCTTAGCAAAAAGCTTTTCCACTCTGTCTGGCAAGGAGAAACTTTGCCAGCACAGAAAACATCTCCCATCGTGTTCTAGAGGCTGCACGGAGGTCTGCCGAGTGTTTTGCAAGAAGAGAAAGAAAGTTGTCCAAAACAGCTTGCAATCGAATGTTCATGTGAATAGAAAAGGCAGGAGAGTGGTCAGGTACTGTTTTCTCTCAGTTGGCAAGTTGCGCACACAATCGCAGTGTTGTACAGCTTGTTTCATCACCTTTGCGAAGTTGCCGCTCTCTCCGGCTCCCGGAGACGAAGAAGCTGCTTCTTCGCGCAAAGACGATTCTGCCGCTCACAGTGCTCTGCGGTGTGCGCCTTCTGCCGAAAGAGGCCCGGGAGCGGTGCTTAGCTCTGAGAAGCACCATACCTGCTTCTTAATCTCTCTTCTCGTCTACATCTTAGCAAAAAGCTTTTCCACTCTGTCTGGCAAGGAGAAACTGTGCCAGCACAGAAAACATCTCCCATCGTGTTCTAGAGGCTGCACGGAGGTCTGCCGAGTGTTTTGCAAGAAGAGAAAGAAAGTTGTCCAAAACAGCTTGCAATCGAATGTTCATGTGAATAGAAAAGGCAGGAGAGTGGTCAGGTACTGTTTTCTCTCAGTTGGCAAGTTGCGCACACAATCGCAGTGTTGTACAGCTTGTTTCATCACCTTTGCGAAGTTGCCGCTCTCTCCGGCTCCCGGAGACGAAGAAGCTGCTTCTTCGCGCAAAGACGATTCTGCCGCTCACAGTGCTCTGCGGTGTGCGCCTTCTGCCGAAAGAGCCCCGGGAGCTGTGCTTAGCTCTGAGAATCACCATACCTGCTTCTTTAGCCTCTCTTCTCGTCTACATCTTAGCAAAAAGCTTTTCCACTCTGTCTGGCAAGGAGAAACTGTGCCAGCACAAAAAACATCTCCCATCGTGTTCTAGAGGCTGCACGGAGGTCTGCAGAGTGTTTTGCAAGAAGAGAAACAAAGTTGTCCAAAACAGCTCCCAATCGAATGTTCAAGTGAATAGAAAGGGCAGGAGAGTGGTCAGGTACTGTTTTCTCTCAGTTGGCAAGCTGCCCACACAATCGCAGTGTTGTACAGCTTGTTTCATCACCTTTGCGAAGTCGCCGCTCTCTCCGGCTCCCGGAGACGAAGAAGCTGCTTCTTCGCGCAAAGACGATTCTGCCGCTCACAGTGCTCTGCGGTGTGCGCCTTCTGCCGAAAGAGGTCCGGGAGCTGTTCTTAGCTCTGCAGAGCACCGTACCTTCGTCTTTAGGCTCTCTTCTCGTCTACATCTTAGCAAAAAGCTTTTCCACTCTGTCTGGCAAGGAGAAACTGTGCCAGCACAGAAAACATCTCCCATCGTGTTCTAGAGGCTGCACGGAGGTCTGCCGAGTGTTTTGCAAGAAGAGAAAGAAAGTTGTCCAAAACAGCTTCCAATCGAATGTTCAAGTGAATAGAAAAGGCAGGAGAGTGGTCAGGTACTGTTTTCTCTCAGTTGGCAAGCTGCGCACACAATCGCAGTGTTGTACAGCTTGTTTCATCACCTTTGCGAAGTTGCCGCTCTCTCCGGCTCCCGGAGACGAAGAAGCTGCTTCTTCGCGCAAAGACGATTCTGCCGCTCACAGTGCTCTGCGGTGTGCGGCTTCTGCCGAAAGAGGTCCGGGAGCGGTGCTTTGCTCTGCAGAGCACCGTACCTTCGTCTTTATCCTCTCTTCTCGTCTACATCTTAGCAAAAAGCTTTTCCACTCTGTCTGGCAAGGAGAAACTGTGCCAGCACAAAAAACATATCCCATCGTGTTCTAGAGGCTGCACGGAGGTCTGCCGAGTGTTTTGCAAGAAGAGAAAGAAAGTTGTCCAAAACAGCTTGCAATCGAATGTTCATGTGAATAGAAAATGCAGGAGAGTGGTCAGGTACTGTTTTCTCTCAGTTGGCAAGCTGCGCATACAATCGCAGTGTTGTACGGCTTGTTTCATCACCTTTGCGAAGTTGCCGCTCTCTCCGGCTCCCGGACACGAAGAAGCTGGTTTTTGGCCAAAGATGATTCTGCCGCTCACTGTGCTCTGCAGTGTGTGTCTTCTGCCGAAAGAGGCCCGGGAGCTGTGCTTAGCTCTGCAGAGCCCCATACCTGCTTCTTTAGCCTCTCTTCTCGTCTACATCTTAGCAAAAAGCTTTTCCACTCTGTCTGGCAAGGAGAAACTGTGCCAGCCCAGAAAACATCTCCCATCGTGTTCTAGAGGCTGCACGGAGGTCTGCCGAGTGTTTTGCAAGAAGAGAAAGAAAGTTGTCCAAAACAGCTTGCAATCGAATGTTCATGTGAATAGAAAAGGCAGGAGAGTGGTCAGGTGCTGTTTTCTCTCAGTTGGCAAGTTGCGCACACAATCGCAGTGTTGTACAGCTTGTTTCATCACCTTTGCCAAGTTGTCGCTCTCTCCGGCTCCCGGAGACGAAGAAGCTGCTTCTTCGAGCAAAGACGATTCTGCCGCTCATAGTGCTCTGCGGTGTGCGCCTTCTGCCGAAAGACGCCCGGGAGCTGTGCTTAGCTCTGCAGAGCACCGTACCTTCGTCTTTAGCCTCTCTTCTCGTCTACATCTTAGCAAAAAGCTTTTCCACTCTGTCTGGCAAGGAGAAACTGTGCCAGCACAGAAAACATCTCCCATCGTGTTCTAGAGGCTGCACGCAGGTCTGCCCAGTGTTTTGCAAGAAGAGAAAGAAAGTTGTCCAAAACAGCTTGCAATCGAATGTTCATGTGAATAGAAAAGGCAGGAGAGTGGTCAGGTACTGTTTCCTCTCAGTTGGCAAGATGCGCACACAATCGCAGTGTTGTACAGCTTGTTTCATCACCTTTGCGAAGTTGCCGCTCTCTCCGGCTCCCGGAGACGAAGAAGCTGCTTCTTCGCGCAAAGACGATTCTGCCGCTCACAGTGCTCTGCGGTGTGCGCCTTCTGCCGAAAGAGCCCCGGGAGCTGTGCTTAGCTCTGAGAAGCACCATACCTGCTTCTTAATCTCTCTTCTCGTCTACATCTTAGCAAAAAGCTTTTCCACTCTGTCTGGCAAGGAGAAACTGTGCCAGCACAGAAAACATCTCCCATCGTGTTCTAGAGGCTGCACGGAGGTCTGCCGAGTGTTTTGCAAGAAGAGAAAGAAAGTTGTCCAAAACAGCTTGCAATCGAATGTTCATGTGAATAGAAAAGGCAGGAGAGTGGTCAGGTACTGTTTTCTCTCAGTTGGCAAGCTGCGCACACAATCGCAGTGTTGTACAGCTTGTTTCATCACCTTTGCGAAGTTGCCGCTCTCTCCGGCTCCCGGAGACGAAGAAGCTGCTTCTTCGCGCAAAGACGATTCTGCCGCTCACAGTGCTCTGCGGTGTGCGCCTTCTGCCGAAAGAGGTCCGGGAGCGGTGCTTAGCTCTGCAGAGCACCATACCTGCTTCTTTAGCCTCTCTTCTCGTCTACATCTTAGCAAAAAGCTTTTCCACTCTGTCTGGCAAGGAGAAACTGTGCCAGCACAAAAAACATCTCCCATCGTGTTCTAGAGGCTGCATGGAGGTCTGCCGAGTGTTTTGCAAGAAGAGAAAGAAAGTTGTCCAAAACAGCTTGCAATCGAATGTTCATGTGAATAGAAAAGGCAGGAGAGTGGTCAGGTGCTGTTTTCGCTCTGTTGGCAAGTTGTGCACACAATCGCATTGTTGTACAGCTTGTTTCATCACCTTTGCGAAGTTGCCGCTCTCTCCGGCTCCCAGAGACGAAGAAGCTGCTTCTTCGCGCAAAGACGATTCTGCCGCTCACAGTGCTCTGCGGTGTGCGCCTTCTGCCGAAAGAGCCCCGGGAGTTGTGCTTAGCTCTGAGAAGCACCATACCTGCTTCTTTAGCCTCTCTTCTCGTCTACATCTTAGCAAAAAGCTTTTCCACTCTGTCTGGTAAGGAGAAACTGTGCCAGCACAAAAAACATCTCCCATCGTGTTCTAGAGGCTGCACGCAGGTCTGCCGAGTGTTTTGCAAGAAGAGAAAGAAAGTTGTCCAAAACAGCTTGCAATCGAATGTTCATGTGAATAGAAAAGGCAGGAGAGTGGTCAGGTACTGTTTTCTCTCAGTTGGCAAGCTGCGCACACAATCGCAGTGTTGTACAGCTTGTTTCATCACCTTTGCGAAGTTGCCGCTCTCTCCGGCTCCCGGAGACGAAGAAGCTGCTTCTTCGCGCAAAGACGATTCTGCCGCTCACAGTGCTCTGCGGTGTGCGCCTTCCGCCGAAAGAGGTCCGGGAGCTGTGCTTAGCTCTGCAGAGCACCGTACCTTCGTCTTTAGCCTCTCTTCTCGTCTACATCTTAGCAAAAAGCTTTTCCACTCTGTCCGGCAAGGAGAAACTGTGCCAGCACAGAAAACATCTCCCATCGTGTTCTAGAGGCTGCACGGAGGTCTGCAGAGTGTTTTGCAAGAAGAGAAAGAAAGTTGTCCAAAACAGCTTCCAATCGAACGTTCATGTGAATAGAAAAGGCAGGAGAGTGATCAGGTACTGTTTGCTCTCAGTTGGCAAGCTGCGCACACAATCGCAGTGTTGTACAGCTTGTTTCATCACCTTTGCGAAGTTGCCGCTCTCTCCGGCTCCCGGAGACGAAGAAGCTGCTTCTTCGCGCAAAGACGATTCTGCCGCTCACAGTGCTCTGCGGTGTGCGCCTTCTGCCGAAAGAGGTCCGGGAGCGGTGCTTAGCTCTGCAGAGCATCGTACCTTCGTCTTTAGCCTCTCTTCTCGTCTACATCTTAGCAAAAAGCTTTTCCACTCTGTCTGGCAAGGAGAAACTTTGCCAGCACAGAAAACATCTCCCATCGTGTTCTAGAGGCTGCACGCAGGTCTGCCGAGTGTTTTGCAAGAAGAGAAAGAAAGTTGTCCAAAACAGCTTGCAATCGAATGTTCATGTGAATAGAAAAGGCAGGAGATTGGTCAGGTACTGTTTTCTCTCAGTTGGCAACTGCGCACACAATCGCAGTGTTGTACAGCTTGTTTCATCACCTTTGCGAAGTTGCCGCTCTCTCCGGCTTCCGGAGACGAAGAAGCTGCTTCTTCGCGCAAAGACGATTCTGCCGCTCACAGTGCTCTGCGGGGTGCGCCTTCTGCCGAAAGAGGTCCGGGAGCGGTGCTTAGCTCTGCAGAGCACCATACCTGCTTCTTTAGCCTCTCTTCTCGTCTACATCTTAGCAAAAAGCTTTTCCACTCTGTCTGGCAAGGAGAAACTGTGCCAGCACAGAAAACATCTCCCATCGTGTTCTAGAGGCTGCACGGAGGTCTGCAGAGTGTTTTGCAAGAAGAGAAAGAAAGTTGTCCAAAACAGCTTGCAATCGAATGTTCATGTGAATAGAAAAGGCAGGAGAGTGGTCAGGTACTGTTTTCTCTCAGTTGGCAAGCTGCGCACACAATCGCAGTGTTGTACAGCTTGTTTCATCACCTTTGCCAAGTTGCCGCTCTCTCCGGATCCCGGAGACGAAGAAGCTGCTTCTTCGCGCAAAGACGATTCTGCCGCTCACAGTGCTCTGCGGTGTGCGCCTTCTGCCGAAAGAGGTCCGGGAGCGGTGCTTAGCTCTGCAGAGCACCGTACCTTCGTCTTTAGCCTCTCTTCTCGTCTACATCTTAGCAAAAAGCTTTTCCACTCTGTCTGGCAAGGAGAAACTGTGCCAGCACAGAAAACATCTCCCATCGTGTTCTAGAGGCTGCACGGAGGTCTGCCGAGTGTTTTGCAAGAAGAGAAAGAAAGTTGTCCAAAACAGCTTGCAATCGAATGTTCATGTGAATAGAAAAGGCAGGAGAGTGGTCAGGTACTGTTTTCTCTCAGTTGGCAAGTTGCGCAAACAATCGCAGTGTTGTACAGCTTGTTTCATCACCTTTGCGAAGTTGCCGCTCTCTCCGGCTCCCGGAGACGAAGAAGCTGCTTCTTCGCGCAAAGACGATTCTGCCGCTCACAGTGCTCTGCGGTGTGCGCCTTCTGCCGAAAGAGGTCCGGGAGCGGTGCTTTGCTCTGCAGAGCACCGTACCTTCGTCTTTAGCCTCTCTTCCTGTCTACATCTTAGCAAAAAGCTTTTCCACTCTGTCTGGCAAGGAGAAACTGTGCCAGCACAAAAATCATATCCCATCGTGTTCTAGAGGCTGCACGGAGGTCTGCCGAGTGTTTTGCAAGAAGAGAAAGAAAGTTGTCCAAAACAGCTTGCAATCGAATGTTCATGTGAATAGAAAAGGCAGGAGAGTGGTCAGGTGCTGTTTTCGCTCTGTTGGCAAGTTGTGCACACAATCGCATTGTTGTACAGCTTGTTTCATCACCTTTGCGAAGTTGCCGCTCTCTCCGGCTCCCAGAGACGAAGAAGCTGCTTCTTCGCGCAAAGACGATTCTGCCGCTCACAGTGCTCTGCGGTGTGCGCCTTCTGCCGAAAGAGCCCCGGGAGTTGTGCTTAGCTCTGAGAAGCACCATACCTGCTTCTTTAGCCTCTCTTCTCGTCTACATCTTAGCAAAAAGCTTTTCCACTCTGTCTGGTAAGGAGAAACTGTGCCAGCACAAAAAACATCTCCCATCGTGTTCTAGAGGCTGCACGCAGGTCTGCCGAGTGTTTTGCAAGAAGAGAAAGAAAGTTGTCCAAAACAGCTTGCAATCGAATGTTCATGTGAATAGAAAAGGCAGGAGAGTGGTCAGGTACTGTTTTCTCTCAGTTGGCAAGCTGCGCACACAATCGCAGTGTTGTACAGCTTGTTTCATCACCTTTGCGAAGTTGCCGCTCTCTCCGGCTCCCGGAGACGAAGAAGCTGCTTCTTCGCGCAAAGACGATTCTGCCGCTCACAGTGCTCTGCGGTGTGCGCCTTCCGCCGAAAGAGGTCCGGGAGCTGTGCTTAGCTCTGCAGAGCACCGTACCTTCGTCTTTAGCCTCTCTTCTCGTCTACATCTTAGCAAAAAGCTTTTCCACTCTGTCCGGCAAGGAGAAACTGTGCCAGCACAGAAAACATCTCCCATCGTGTTCTAGAGGCTGCACGGAGGTCTGCAGAGTGTTTTGCAAGAAGAGAAAGAAAGTTGTCCAAAACAGCTTCCAATCGAACGTTCATGTGAATAGAAAAGGCAGGAGAGTGATCAGGTACTGTTTGCTCTCAGTTGGCAAGCTGCGCACACAATCGCAGTGTTGTACAGCTTGTTTCATCACCTTTGCGAAGTTGCCGCTCTCTCCGGCTCCCGGAGACGAAGAAGCTGCTTCTTCGCGCAAAGACGATTCTGCCGCTCACAGTGCTCTGCGGTGTGCGCCTTCTGCCGAAAGAGGTCCGGGAGCGGTGCTTAGCTCTGCAGAGCATCGTACCTTCGTCTTTAGCCTCTCTTCTCGTCTACATCTTAGCAAAAAGCTTTTCCACTCTGTCTGGCAAGGAGAAACTTTGCCAGCACAGAAAACATCTCCCATCGTGTTCTAGAGGCTGCACGCAGGTCTGCCGAGTGTTTTGCAAGAAGAGAAAGAAAGTTGTCCAAAACAGCTTGCAATCGAATGTTCATGTGAATAGAAAAGGCAGGAGATTGGTCAGGTACTGTTTTCTCTCAGTTGGCAACTGCGCACACAATCGCAGTGTTGTACAGCTTGTTTCATCACCTTTGCGAAGTTGCCGCTCTCTCCGGCTTCCGGAGACGAAGAAGCTGCTTCTTCGCGCAAAGACGATTCTGCCGCTCACAGTGCTCTGCGGGGTGCGCCTTCTGCCGAAAGAGGTCCGGGAGCGGTGCTTAGCTCTGCAGAGCACCATACCTGCTTCTTTAGCCTCTCTTCTCGTCTACATCTTAGCAAAAAGCTTTTCCACTCTGTCTGGCAAGGAGAAACTGTGCCAGCACAGAAAACATCTCCCATCGTGTTCTAGAGGCTGCACGGAGGTCTGCAGAGTGTTTTGCAAGAAGAGAAAGAAAGTTGTCCAAAACAGCTTGCAATCGAATGTTCATGTGAATAGAAAAGGCAGGAGAGTGGTCAGGTACTGTTTTCTCTCAGTTGGCAAGCTGCGCACACAATCGCAGTGTTGTACAGCTTGTTTCATCACCTTTGCCAAGTTGCCGCTCTCTCCGGATCCCGGAGACGAAGAAGCTGCTTCTTCGCGCAAAGACGATTCTGCCGCTCACAGTGCTCTGCGGTGTGCGCCTTCTGCCGAAAGAGGTCCGGGAGCGGTGCTTAGCTCTGCAGAGCACCGTACCTTCGTCTTTAGCCTCTCTTCTCGTCTACATCTTAGCAAAAAGCTTTTCCACTCTGTCTGGCAAGGAGAAACTGTGCCAGCACAGAAAACATCTCCCATCGTGTTCTAGAGGCTGCACGGAGGTCTGCCGAGTGTTTTGCAAGAAGAGAAAGAAAGTTGTCCAAAACAGCTTGCAATCGAATGTTCATGTGAATAGAAAAGGCAGGAGAGTGGTCAGGTACTGTTTTCTCTCAGTTGGCAAGTTGCGCAAACAATCGCAGTGTTGTACAGCTTGTTTCATCACCTTTGCGAAGTTGCCGCTCTCTCCGGCTCCCGGAGACGAAGAAGCTGCTTCTTCGCGCAAAGACGATTCTGCCGCTCACAGTGCTCTGCGGTGTGCGCCTTCTGCCGAAAGAGGTCCGGGAGCGGTGCTTTGCTCTGCAGAGCACCGTACCTTCGTCTTTAGCCTCTCTTCCTGTCTACATCTTAGCAAAAAGCTTTTCCACTCTGTCTGGCAAGGAGAAACTGTGCCAGCACAAAAATCATATCCCATCGTGTTCTAGAGGCTGCACGGAGGTCTGCCGAGTGTTTTGCAAGAAGAGAAAGAAAGTTGTCCAAAACAGCTTGCAATCGAATGTTCATGTGAATAGAAAAGGCAGGAGAGTGGTCAGGTACTGTTTTCTCTCAGTTGGCAAGCTGCGCATACAATCGCAGTGTTGTACGGCTTGTTTCATCACCTTTGCGAAGTTGCCGCTCTCTCCGGCTCCCGGAGACGAAGAAGCAGGTTTTTGGCCAAAGACGATTCTGCCGCTCACTGTGCTCTGCAGTGTGTGTCTTCTGCCGAAAGAGGCCCGGGAGCTGTGCTTAGCTCTGCAGAGCCCCATACCTGCTTCTTTAGCCTCTCTTCTCGTCTACATCTTAGCAAAAAGCTTTTCCACTCTGTCTGGCAAGGAGAAACTGTGCCAGCACAGAAAACATCTCCCATCGTGTTCTAGAGGCTGCACGGAGGTCTGCCGAGTGTTTTGCAAGAAGAGAAAGAAAGTTGTCCAAAACAGCTCCCAATCGAATGTTCAAGTGAATAGAAAGGGCAGGAGAGTGGTCAGGTACTGTTTTCTCTCAGTTGGCAAGCTGCCCACACAATCGCAGTGTTGTACAGCTTGTTTCATCACCTTTGCGAAGTCGCCGCTCTCTCCGGCTCCCGGAGACGAAGAAGCTGCTTCTTCGCGCAAAGACGATTCTGCCGCTCACAGTGCTCTGCGGTGTGCGCCTTCTGCCGAAAGAGGTCCGGGAGCTGTGCTTAGCTCTGCAGAGCACCGTACCTTCGTCTTTAGGCTCTCTTCTCGTCTACATCTTAGCAAAAAGCTTTTCCACTCTGTCTGGCAAGGAGAAACTGTGCCAGCACAGAAAACATCTCCCATCGTGTTCTAGAGGCTGCACGGAGGTCTGCCGAGTGTTTTGCAAGAAGAGAAAGAAAGTTGTCCAAAACAGCTTCCAATCGAATGTTCAAGTGAATAGAAAAGGCAGGAGAGTGGTCAGGTACTGTTTTCTCTCAGTTGGCAAGCTGCGCACACAATCGCAGTGTTGTACAGCTTGTTTCATCACCTTTGCGAAGTTGCCGCTCTCTCCGGCTCCCGGAGACGAAGAAGCTGCTTCTTCGCGCAAAGACGATTCTGCCGCTCACAGTGCTCTGCGGTGTGCGGCTTCTGCCGAAAGAGGTCCGGGAGCGGTGCTTTGCTCTGCAGAGCACCGTACCTTCGTCTTTAGCCTCTCTTCTCGTCTACATCTTAGCAAAAAGCTTTTCCACTCTGTCTGGCAAGGAGAAACTGTGCTAGCACAAAAAACATATCCCATCGTGTTCTAGAGGCTGCACGGAGGTCTGCCGAGTGTTTTGCAAGAAGAGAAAGAAAGTTGTCCAAAACAGCTCCCAATCGAATGTTCATGTGAATAGAAAATGCAGGAGAGTGGTCAGGTACTGTTTTCTCTCACTTGGCAAGCTGCGCACACAATCGCAGTGTTGTACAGCTTGTTTCATCACCTTTGCGAAGTTGCCGCTCTCTCCGGCTCCCGGAGACGAAGAAGCTGGTTTTTGGCCAAAGATGATTCTGCCGCTCACTGTGCTCTGCAGTGTGTGTCTTCTGCCGAAAGAGGCCCGGGAGCTGTGCTTAGCTCTGAGAAGCACCATACCTGCTTCTTAATCTCTCTTCTCGTCTACATCTTAGCAAAAAGCTTTTCCACTCTGTCTGGCAAAGAGAAACTGTGCCAGCACAAAAAACATCTCCCATCGTGTTCTAGAGGCTGCACGGAGGTCTGCCGAGTGTTTTGCAAGAAGAGAAAGAAAGTTGTCCAAAACAGCTTGCAATCGAATGTTCATGTGAATAGAAAAGGCAGGAGAGTGGTCAGGTGCTGTTTTCGCTCAGTTGGCAAGTTGCGCACACAATCGCATTGTTGTACAGCTTGTTTCATCACCTTTGCGAAGTTGCCGCTCTCTCCGGCTCCCAGAGACGAAGAAGCTGCTTCTTCGCGCAAAGACGATTCTGCCGCTCACAGTGCTCTGCGGTGTGCGCCTTCTGCCGAAAGAGCCCCGCGAGCTGTGCTTAGCTCTGAGAAGCACCATACCTGCTTCTTTAGCCTCTCTTCTCGTCTACATCTTAGCAAAAAGCTTTTCCACTCTGTCTGGTAAGGAGAAACTGTGCCAGCACAAAAAACATCTCCCATCGTGTTCTAGAGGCTGCACGCAGGTCTGCCGAGTGTTTTGCAAGAAGAGAAAGAAAGTTGTCCAAAACAGCTTGCAATCGAATGTTCATGTGAATAGAAAAGGCAGGAGAGTGGTCAGGTACTGTTTTCTCTCACTTGGCAAGCTGCGCACACAATCGCAGTGTTGTACAGCTTGTTTCATCACCTTTGCGAAGTTGCCGCTCTCTCCGGCTCCCGGAGACGAAGAAGCTGCTTCTTCGCCCAAAGACGATTCTGCCGCTCACAGTGCTCTGCGGTGTGCGCCTTCCGCCGAAAGAGGTCCGGGAGCGGTGCTTAGCTCTGCAGAGCACCGTACCTTCGTCTTTAGCCTCTCTTCTCGTCTACATCTTAGCAAAAAGCTTTTCCACTCTGTCTGGCAAGGAGAAACTGTGCCAGCACAGAAAACATCTCCCATCGTGTTCTAGAGGCTGCACGGAGGTCTGCAGAGTGTTTTGCAAGAAGAGAAAGAAAGTTGTCCAAAACAGCTTCCAATCGAACGTTCATGTGAATAGAAAAGGCAGGAGAGTGATCAGGTACTGTTTGCTCTCAGTTGGCAAGCTGCGCACACAATCGCAGTGTTGTACAGCTTGTTTCATCACCTTTGCGAAGTTGCCGCTCTCTCCGGCTCCCGGAGACGAAGAAGCTGCTTCTTCGCGCAAAGACGATTCTGCCGCTCACAGTGCTCTGCGGTGTGCGCCTTCTGCCGAAAGAGGTCCGGGAGCGGTGCTTAGCTCTGCAGAGCATCGTACCTTCGTCTTTAGCCTCTCTTCTCGTCTACATCTTAGCAAAAAGCTTTTCCACTCTGTCTGGCAAGGAGAAACTTTGCCAGCACAGAAAACATCTCCCATCGTGTTCTAGAGGCTGCACGGAGGTCTGCCGAGTGTTTTGCAAGAAGAGAAAGAAAGTTGTCCAAAACAGCTTGCAATCGAATGTTCATGTGAATAGAAAAGGCAGGAGAGTGGTCAGGTACTGTTTTCTCTCAGTTGGCAAGTTGCGCACACAATCGCAGTGTTGTACAGCTTGTTTCATCACCTTTGCGAAGTTGCCGCTCTCTCCGGCTCCCGGAGACGAAGAAGCTGCTTCTTCGCGCAAAGACGATTCTGCCGCTCACAGTGCTCTGCGGGGTGCGCCTTCTGCCGAAAGAGGTCCGGGAGCGGTGCTTAGCTCTGCAGAGCACCATACCTGCTTCTTTAGCCTCTCTTCTCGTCTACATCTTAGCAAAAAGCTTTTCCACTCTGTCTGGCAAGGAGAAACTGTGCCAGCACAGAAAACATCTCCCATCGTGTTCTAGAGGCTGCACGGAGGTCTGCAGAGTGTTTTGCAAGAAGAGAAAGAAAGTTGTCCAAAACAGCTTGCAATCGAATGTTCATGTGAATAGAAAAGGCAGGAGAGTGGTCAGGTACTGTTTTCTCTCAGTTGGCAAGCTGCGCACACAATCGCAGTGTTGTACAGCTTGTTTCATCACCTTTGCCAAGTTGCCGCTCTCTCCGGATCCCGGAGACGAAGAAGCTGCTTCTTCGCGCAAAGACGATTCTGCCGCTCACAGTGCTCTGCGGTGTGCGCCTTCTGCCGAAAGAGGTCCGGGAGCGGTGCTTAGCTCTGCAGAGCACCGTACCTTCGTCTTTAGCCTCTCTTCTCGTCTACATCTTAGCAAAAAGCTTTTCCACTCTGTCTGGCAAGGAGAAACTGTGCCAGCACAGAAAACATCTCCCATCGTGTTCTAGAGGCTGCACGGAGGTCTGCCGAGTGTTTTGCAAGAAGAGAAAGAAAGTTGTCCAAAACAGCTTGCAATCGAATATTCATGTGAATAGAAAAGGCAGGAGAGTGGTCAGGTACTGTTTTCTCTCAGTTGGCAAGCTGCGCACACAATCGCAGTGTTGTACAGCTTGTTTCATCACCTTTGCGAAGTCGCCGCTCTCTCCGGCTCCCGGAGACGAAGAAGCTGCTTCTTCGCGCAAAGACGATTCTGCCGCTCACAGTGCTCTGCGGTGTGCGCCTTCTGCCGAAAGAGGTCCGGGAGCTGTGCTTAGCTCTGCAGAGCACCGTACCTTCGTCTTTAGGCTCTCTTCTCGTCTACATCTTAGCAAAAAGCTTTTCCACTCTGTCTGGCAAGGAGAAAGTGTGCCAGCACAGAAAACATCTCCCATCGTGTTCTAGAGGCTGCACGGAGGTCTGCCGAGTGTTTTGCAAGATAAGAAAGAAAGTTGTCCAAAACAGCTTCCAATCGAATGTTCAAGTGAATAGAAAAGGCAGGAGAGTGGTCAGGTACTGTTTTCTCTCAGTTGGCAAGCTGCGCACACAATCGCAGTGTTGTACAGCTTGTTTCATCACCTTTGCGAAGTCGCCGCTCTCTCCGGCTCCCGGAGACGAAGAAGCTGCTTCTTCGCGCAAAGACGATTCTGCCGCTCACAGTGCTCTGCGGTGTGCGCCTTCTGCCGAAAGAGGTCCGGGAGCTGTGCTTAGCTCTGCAGAGCACCGTACCTTCGTCTTTAGGCTCTCTTCTCGTCTACATCTTAGCAAAAAGCTTTTCCACTCTGTCTGGCAAGGAGAAACTGTGCCAGCACAGAAAACATCTCCCATCGTGTTCTAGAGGCTGCACGGAGGTCTGCCGAGTGTTTTGCAAGATAAGAAAGAAAGTTGTCCAAAACAGCTTCCAATCGAATGTTCAAGTGAATAGAAAAGGCAGGAGAGTGGTCAGGTACTGTTTTCTCTCAGTTGGCAAGCTGCGCACACAATCGCAGTGTTGTACAGCTTGTTTCATCACCTTTGCGAAGTTGCCGCTCTCTCCGGCTCCCGGAGACGAAGAAGCTGCTTCTTCGCGCAAAGACGATTCTGCCGCTCACAGTGCTCTGCGGTGTGCGCCTTCTGCCGAAAGAGGTCCGGGAGCGGTGCTTTGCTCTGCAGAGCACCGTACCTTCGTCTTTAGCCTCTCTTCTCGTCTACATCTTAGCAAAAAGCTTTTCCACTCTGTCTGGCAAGGAGAAACTGTGCCAGCACAGAAAACATCTCCCATCGTGTTCTAGAGGCTGCACGGAGGTCTGCCGAGTGTTTTGCAAGAAGAGAAAGAAAGTTGTCCAAAACAGCTTGCAATCGAATGTTCATGTGAATAGAAAATGCAGGAGAGTGGTCAGGTACTGTTTTCTCTCAGTTGGCAAGCTGCGCATACAATCGCAGTGTTGTACGGCTTGTTTCATCACCTTTGCGAAGTTGCCGCTCTCTCCGGCTCCCGGAGACGAAGAAGCTGGTTTTTGTCCAAAGACGATTCTGCCGCTCACAGTGCTCTGCACTGTGTGTCTTCTGCCGAAAGAGGCCCGGGAGCTGTGCTTAGCTCTGCAGAGCCCCATACCTGCTTCTTTAGCCTCTCTTCTCGTCTACATCTTAGCAAAAAGCTTTTCCACTCTGTCTGGCAAGGAGAAACTGTGCCAGCACAGAAAACATCTCCCATCGTGTTCTAGAGGCTGCACGGAGGTCTGCCGAGTGTTTTGCAAGAAGAGAAAGAAAGTTGTCCAAAACAGCTTCCAATCGAATGTTCATGTGAATAGAAAAGGCAGGAGAGTGGTCAGGTACTGTTTTCTCTCAGTTGGCAAGCTGCGCACACAATCGCAGTGTTGTACAGCTTGTTTCATCACCTTTGCCAAGTTGTCGCTCTCTCCGGCTCCCGGAGACGAAGAAGCTGCTTCTTCGAGCAAAGACGATTCTGCCGCTCATAGTGTTCTGCGGTGTGCGCCTTCTGCCGAAAGAGGCCCGGGAGCGGTGCTTAGCTCTGCAGAGCACCGTACCTTCGTCTTTAGCCTCTCTTCTCGTCTACATCTTAGCAAAAAGCTTTTCCACTCTGTCTGGCAAGGAGAAACTTTGCCAGCACAGAAAACATCTCCCATCGTGTTCTAGAGGCTGCACGGAGGTCTGCCAAGTGTTTTGCAAGAAGAGAAAGAAAGTTGTCCAAAACAGCTTGCAATCGAATGTTCATGTGAATAGAAAAGGCAGGAGAGTGGTCAGGTACTGTTTTCTCTCAGTTGGCAAGTTGCGCACACAATCGCAGTGTTGTACAGCTTGTTTCATCACCTTTGCGAAGTTGCCGCTCTCTCCGGCTCCCGGAGACGAAGAAGCTGCTTCTTCGCGCAAAGACGATTCTGCCGCTCACAGTGCTCTGCGGTGTGCGCCTTCTGCCGAAAGAGGTCCGGGAGCGGTGCTTTGCTCTGCAGAGCACCGTACCTTCGTCTTTAGCCTCTCTTCCTGTCTACATCTTAGCAAAAAGCTTTTCCACTCTGTCTGGCAAGGAGAAACTGTGCCAGCACAAAAAACATATCCCATCGTGTTCTAGAGGCTGCACGGAGGTCTGCCGAGTGTTTTGCAAGAAGAGAAAGAAAGTTGTCCAAAACAGCTTGCAATCGAATGTTCATGTGAATAGAAAAGGCAGGAGAGTGGTCAGGTACTGTTTTCTCTCAGTTGGCAAGCTGCGCATACAATCGCAGTGTTGTACGGCTTGTTTCATCACCTTTGCGAAGTTGCCGCTCTCTCCGGCTCCCGGAGACGAAGAAGCTGGTTTTTGGCCAAAGACGATTCTGCCGCTCACTGTGCTCTGCAGTGTGTGTCTTCTGCCGAAAGAGGCCCGGGAGCTGTGCTTAGCTCTGCAGAGCCCCATACCTGCTTCTTTAGCCTCTCTTCTCGTCTACATCTTAGCAAAAAGCTTTTCCACTCTGTCTGGCAAGGAGAAACTGTGCCAGCACAGAAAACATCTCCCATCGTGTTCTAGAGGCTGCACGGAGGTCTGCCGAGTGTTTTGCAAGAAGAGAAAGAAAGTTGTCCAAAACAGCTTGCAATCGAATGTTCATGTGAATAGAAAAGGCAGGAGAGTGGTCAGGTACTGTTTTCTCTCAGTTGGCAAGCTGCCCACACAATCGCAGTGTTGTACAGCTTGTTTCATCACCTTTGCGAAGTCGCCGCTCTCTCCGGCTCCCGGAGACGAAGAAGCTGCTTCTTCGCGCAAAGACGATTCTGCCGCTCACAGTGCTCTGCGGTGTGCGCCTTCTGCCGAAAGAGGTCCGGGAGCTGTGCTTAGCTCTGCAGAGCACCGTACCTTCGTCTTTAGGCTCTCTTCTCGTCTACATCTTAGCAAAAAGCTTTTCCACTCTGTCTGGCAAGGAGAAACTGTGCCAGCACAGAAAACATCTCCCATCGTGTTCTAGAGGCTGCACGGAGGTCTGCCGAGTGTTTTGCAAGAAGAGAAAGAAAGTTGTCCAAAACAGCTTCCAATCGAATGTTCAAGTGAATAGAAAAGGCAGGAGAGTGGTCAGGTACTGTTTTCTCTCAGTTGGCAAGCTGCGCACACAATCGCAGTGTTGTACAGCTTGTTTCATCACCTTTGCCAAGTTGCCGCTCTCTCCGGCTCCCGGAGACGAAGAAGCTGCTTCTTCGCGCAAAGACGATTCTGCCGCTCACAGTGCTCTGCGGTGTGCGGCTTCTGCCGAAAGAGGTCCGGGAGCGGTGCTTTGCTCTGCAGAGCACCGTACCTTCGTCTTTAGCCTCTCTTCTCGTCTACATCTTAGCAAAAAGCTTTTCCACTCTGTCTGGCAAGGAGAAACTGTGCCAGCACAAAAAACATATCCCATCGTGTTCTAGAGGCTGCACGGAGGTCTGCCGAGTGTTTTGCAAGAAGAGAAAGAAAGTTGTCCAAAACAGCTTGCAATCGAATGTTCATGTGAATAGAAAATGCAGGAGAGTGGTCAGGTACTGTTTTCTCTCAGTTGGCAAGCTGCGCATACAATCGCAGTGTTGTACGGCTTGTTTCATCACCTTTGCGAAGTTGCCGCTCTCTCCGGCTCCCGGAGACGAAGAAGCTGGTTTTTGGCCAAAGATGATTCTGCCGCTCACTGTGCTCTGCAGTGTGTGTCTTCTGCCGAAAGAGGCCCGGGAGCTGTGCTTAGCTCTGCAGAGCCCCATACCTGCTTCTTTAGCCTCTCTTCTCGTCTACATCTTAGCAAAAAGCTTTTCCACTCTGTCTGGCAAGGAGAAACTGTGCCAGCCCAGAAAACATCTCCCATCGTGTTCTAGAGGCTGCACGGAGGTCTGCCGAGTGTTTTGCAAGAAGAGAAAGAAAGTTGTCCAAAACAGCTTGCAATCGAATGTTCATGTGAATAGAAAAGGCAGGAGAGTGGTCAGGTGCTGTTTTCTCTCAGTTGGCAAGCTGCGCACACAATCGCAGTGTTGTACAGCTTGTTTCATCACCTTTGCCAAGTTGTCGCTCTCTCCGGCTCCCGGAGACGAAGAAGCTGCTTCTTCGAGCAAAGACGATTCTGCCGCTCATAGTGCTCTGCGGTGTGCGCCTTCTGCCGAAAGACGCCCGGGAGCTGTGCTTAGCTCTGCAGAGCACCGTACCTTCGTCTTTAGCCTCTCTTCTCGTCTACATCTTAGCAAAAAGCTTTTCCACTCTGTCTGGCAAGGAGAAACTTTGCCAGCACAAAAAACATCTCCCATCGTGTTCTAGAGGCTGCACGGAGGTCTGCCGAGTGTTTTGCAAGAAGAGAAAGAAAGTTGTCCAAAACAGCTTGCAATCGAATGTTCATGTGAATAGAAAAGGCAGGAGAGTGGTCAGGTACTGTTTTCTCTCAGTTGGCAAGTTGCGCACACAATCGCAGTGTTGTACAGCTTGTTTCATCACCTTTGCCAAGTTGCCGCTCTCTCCGGCTCCCGGAGACGAAGAAGCTGCTTCTTCGCGCAAAGACGATTCTGCCGCTCACAGTGCTCTGCGGTGTGCGCCTTCTGCCGAAAGAGCCCGGGGAGCTGTGCTTAGCTCTGAGAAGCACCATACCTGCTTCTTAATCTCTCTTCTCGTCTACATCTTAGCAAAAAGCTTTTCCACTCTGTCTGGCAAGGAGAAACTGTGCCAGCACAGAAAACATCTCCCATCGTGTTCTAGAGGCTGCACGGAGGTCTGCCGAGTGTTTTGCAAGAAGAGAAAGTTGTCCAAAACAGCTTGCAATCGAATGTTCATGTGAATAGAAAAGGCAGGAGAGTGGTCAGGTACTGTTTTCTCTCAGTTGGCAAGCTGCGCACACAATCGCATTGTTGTACAGCTTGTTTCATCACCTTTGCGAAGTTGCCGCTCTCTCCGGCTCCCGGAGACGAAGAAGCTGCTTCTTCGCGCAAAGACGATTCTGCCGCTCACAGTGCTCTGCGGTGTGCGCCTTCTGCCGAAAGAGGTCCGGGAGCGGTGCTTAGCTCTGCAGAGCACCATACCTGCTTCTTTAGCCTCTCTTCTCGTCTACATCTTAGCAAAAAGCTTTTCCACTCTGTCTGGCAAGGAGAAACTGTGCCAGCACAAAAAACATCTCCCATCGTGTTCTAGAGGCTGCATGGAGGTCTGCCGAGTGTTTTGCAAGAAGAGAAAGAAAGTTGTCCAAAACAGCTTGCAATCGAATGTTCATGTGAATAGAAAAGGCAGGAGAGTGGTCAGGTGCTGTTTTCGCTCTGTTGGCAAGTTGTGCACACAATCGCATTGTTGTACAGCTTGTTTCATCACCTTTGCGAAGTTGCCGCTCTCTCCGGCTCCCAGAGACGAAGAAGCTGCTTCTTCGCGCAAAGACGATTCTGCCGCTCACAGTGCTCTGCGGTGTGCGCCTTCTGCCGAAAGAGCCCCGGGAGCTGTGCTTAGCTCTGAGAAGCACCATACCTGCTTCTTTAGCCTCTCTTCTCGTCTACATCTTAGCAAAAAGCTTTTCCACTCTGTCTGGCAAGGAGAAACTGTGCCAGCACAGAAAACATCTCCCATCGTGTTCTAGAGGCTGCACGGAGGTCTGCAGAGTGTTTTGCAAGAAGAGAAAGAAAGTTGTCCAAAACAGCTTGCAATCGAATGTTCATGTGAATAGAAAAGGCAGGAGAGTGGTCAGGTACTGTTTTCTCTCAGTTGGCAAGCTGCGCACACAATCGCAGTGTTGTACAGCTTGTTTCATCACCTTTGCCAAGTTGCCGCTCTCTCCGGCTCCCGGAGACGAAGAAGCTGCTTCTTCGCGCAAAGACGATTCTGCCGCTCACAGTGCTCTGCTGTGTGCGCCTTCTGCCGAAAGAGGTCCGGGAGCGGTGCTTAGCTCTGCAGAGCACCGTACCTTCGTCTTTAGCCTCTCTTCTCGTCTACATCTTAGCAAAAAGCTTTTCCACTCTGTCTGGCAAGGAGAAACTTTGCCAGCACAGAAAACATCTCCCATCGTGTTCTAGAGGCTGCACGGAGGTCTGCCGAGTGTTTTGCAAGAAGAGAAAGAAAGTTGTCCAAAACAGCTTGCAATCGAATGTTCATGTGAATAGAAAAGGCAGGAGAGTGGTCAGGTACTGTTTTCTCTCAGTTGGCAAGTTGCGCACACAATCGCAGTGTTGTACAGCTTGTTTCATCACCTTTGCGAAGTTGCCGCTCTCTCCGGCTCCCGGAGACGAAGAAGCTGCTTCTTCGCGCAAAGACGATTCTGCCGCTCACAGTGCTCTGCGGTGTGCGCCTTCTGCCGAAAGAGCCCCGGGAGCTGTGCTTAGCTCTGAGAAGCACCATACCTGCTTCTTAATCTCTCTTCTCGTCTACATCTTAGCAAAAAGCTTTTCCACTCTGTCTGGCTAGGAGAAACTGTGCCAGCACAAAAAACATCTCCCATCGTGTTCTAGAGGCTGCACGGAGGTCTGCCGAGTGTTTTGCAAGAAGAGAAAGAAAGTTGTCCAAAACAGCTTGCAATCGAATGTTCATGTGAATAGAAAAGGCAGGAGAGTGGTCAGGTGCTGTTTTCTCTCAGTTGGCAAGTTGCGCACACAATCGCAGTGTTGTACAGCTTGTTTCATCACCTTTGCGAAGTTGCCGCTCTCTCCGGCTCCCGGAGACGAAGAAGCTGCTTCTTCGCGCAAAGACGATTCTGCCGCTCACAGTGCTCTGCGGTGTGCGCCTTCTGCCGAAAGAGCCCCGGGAGCTGTGCTTAGCTCTGAGAAGCACCATACCTGCTTCTTAATCTCTCTTCTCGTCTACATCTTAGCAAAAAGCTTTTCCACTCTGTCTGGCTAGGAGAAACTGTGCCAGCACAAAAAACATCTCCCATCGTGTTCTAGAGGCTGCACGGAGGTTTGCCGAGTGTTTTGCAAGAAGAGAAAGAAAGTTGTCCAAAACAGCTTGCAATCGAATGTTCATGTGAATAGAAAAGGCAGGAGAGTGGTCAGGTACTGTTTTCTCTCAGTTGGCAAGCTGCGCACACAATCGCAGTGTTGTACAGCTTGTTTCATCACCTTTGCGAAGTTGCCGCTCTCTCCGGCTCCCGGAGACGAAGAAGCTGCTTCTTCGCGCAAAGACGATTCTGCCGCTCACAGTGCTCTGCGGTGTGCGCCTTCTGCCGAAAGAGGTCCGGGAGCGGTGCTTAGCTCTGCAGAGCACCATACCTGCTTCTTTAGCCTCTCTTCTCGTCTACATCTTAGCAAAAAGCTTTTCCACTCTGTCTGGCAAGGAGAAACTGTGCCAGCACAAAAAACATCTCCCATCGTGTTCTAGAGGCTGCACGGAGGTCTGCCGAGTGTTTTGCAAGAAGAGAAAGAAAGTTGTCCAAAACAGCTTGCAATCGAATGTTCATGTGAATAGAAAAGGCAGGAGAGTGGTCAGGTGCTGTTTTCGCTCAGTTGGCAAGTTGCGCACACAATCGCATTGTTGTACAGCTTGTTTCATCACCTTTGCGAAGTTGCCGCTCTCTCCGGCTCCCGGAGACGAAGAAGCTGCTTCTTCGCGCAAAGACGATTCTGCCGCTCACAGTGCTCTGCGGTGTGCGCCTTCTGCCGAAAGAGCCCCGGGAGCTGTGCTTAGCTCTGAGAAGCACCATACCTGCTTCTTTAGCCTCTCTTCTCGTCTACATCTTAGCAAAAAGCTTTTCCACTCTGTCCGGCAAGGAGAAACTGTGCCAGCACAGAAAACATCTCCCATCGTGTTCTAGAGGCTGCACGGAGGTCTGCAGAGTGTTTTGCAAGAAGAGAAAGAAAGTTGTCCAAAACAGCTTCCAATCGAACGTTCATGTGAATAGAAAAGGCAGGAGAGTGATCAGGTACTGTTTGCTCTCAGTTGGCAAGTTGCGCACACAATCGCAGTGTTGTACAGCTTGTTTCATCACCTTTGCGAAGTTGCCGCTCTCTCCGGCTCCCGGAGACGAAGAAGCTGCTTCTTCGCGCAAAGACGATTCTGCCGCTCACAGTGCTCTGCGGTGTGCGCCTTCTGCCGAAAGAGGTCCGGGAGCGGTGCTTAGCTCTGCAGAGCATCGTACCTTCGTCTTTAGCCTCTCTTCTCGTCTACATCTTAGCAAAAAGCTTTTCCACTCTGTCTGGCAAGGAGAAACTTTGCCAGCACAGAAAACATCTCCCATCGTGTTCTAGAGGCTGCACGGAGGTCTGCCGAGTGTTTTGCAAGAAGAGAAAGAAAGTTGTCCAAAACAGCTTGCAATCGAATGTTCATGTGAATAGAAAAGGCAGGAGATTGGTCAGGTACTGTTTTCTCTCAGTTGGCAAGCTGCGCACACAATCGCAGTGTTGTACAGCTTGTTTCATCACCTTTGCGAAGTTGCCGCTCTCTCCGGCTCCCGGAGACGAAGAAGCTGCTTCTTCGCGCAAAGACGATTCTGCCGCTCACAGTGCTCTGCGGGGTGCGCCTTCTGCCGAAAGAGGTCCGGGAGCGGTGCTTAGCTCTGCAGAGCACCATACCTGCTTCTTTAGCCTCTCTTCTCGTCTACATCTTAGCAAAAAGCTTTTCCACTCTGTCTGGCAAGGAGAAACTGTGCCAGCACAGAAAACATCTCCCATCGTCTTCTAGAGGCTGCACGGAGGTCTGCAGAGTGTTTTGCAAGAAGAGAAAGAAAGTTGTCCAAAACAGCTTGCAATCGAATGTTCATGTGAATAGAAAAGGCAGGAGAGTGGTCAGGTACTGTTTTCTCTCAGTTGGCAAGCTGCGCACACAATCGCAGTGTTGTACAGCTTGTTTCATCACCTTTGCCAAGTTGCCGCTCTCTCCGGCTCCCGGAGACGAAGAAGCTGCTTCTTCGCGCAAAGACGATTCTGCCGCTCACAGTGCTCTGCGGTGTGCGCCTTCTGCCGAAAGAGGTCCGGGAGCGGTGCTTAGCTCTGCAGAGCACCGTACCTTCGTCTTTAGCCTCTCTTCTCGTCTACATCTTAGCAAAAAGCTTTTCCACTCTGTCTGGCAAGGAGAAACTGTGCCAGCACAGAAAACATCTCCCATCGTGTTCTAGAGGCTGCACGGAGGTCTGCCGAGTGTTTTGCAAGAAGAGAAAGAAAGTTGTCCAAAACAGCTTCCAATCGAATGTTCATGTGAATAGAAAAGGCAGGAGAGTGGTCAGGTACTGTTTTCTCTCAGTTGGCAAGCTGCGCACACAATCGCAGTGTTGTACAGCTTGTTTCATCACCTTTGCGAAGTCGCCGCTCTCTCCGGCTCCCGGAGACGAAGAAGCTGCTTCTTCGCGCAAAGACGATTCTGCCGCTCACAGTGCTCTGCGGTGTGCGCCTTCTGCCGAAAGAGGTCCGGGAGCTGTGCTTAGCTCTGCAGAGCACCGTACCTTCGTCTTTAGCCTCTCTTCTCGTCTACATCTTAGCAAAAAGCTTTTCCACTCTGTCTGGCAAGGAGAAACTGTGCCAGCACAGAAAACATCTCCCATCGTGTTCTAGAGGCTGCACGGAGGTCTGCCGAGTGTTTTGCAAGAAGAGAAAGAAAGTTGTCCAAAACAGCTTCCAATCGAATGTTCAAGTGAATAGAAAAGGCAGGAGAGTGCTCAGGTACTGTTTTCTCTCACTTGGCAAGCTGCGCACACAATCGCAGTGTTGTACAGCTTGTTTCATCACCTTTGCCAAGTTGCCGCTCTCTCCGGCTTCCGGAGACGAAGAAGCTGCTTCTTCGCGCAAAGACGATTCTGCCGCTCACAGTGCTCTGCGGTGTGCGCCTTCTGCCGAAAGAGGTCCGGGAGCGGTGCTTAGCTCTGCAGAGCACCGTACCTTCGTCTTTAGCCTCTCTTCTCGTCTACATCTTAGCAAAAAGCTTTTCCACTCTGTCTGGCAAGGAGAAACTGTGCCAGCACAGAAAACATCTCCCATCGTGTTCTAGAGGCTGCACGGAGGTCTGCCGAGTGTTTTGCAAGAAGAGAAAGAAAGTTGTCCAAAACAGCTTGCAATCGAATGTTCAAGTGAATAGAAAAGGCAGGAGAGTGGTCAGGTACTGTTTTCTCTCAGTTGGCAAGCTGCGCACACAATCGCAGTGTTGTACAGCTTGTTTCATCACCTTTGCGAAGTTGCCGCTCTCTCCGGCTCCCGGAGACGAAGAAGCTGCTTCTTCGCGCAAAGACGATTCTGCCGCTCACAGTGCTCTGCGGTGTGCGCCTTCTGCCGAAAGAGGTCCGGGAGCGGTGCTTAGCTCTGCAGAGCACCGTACCTTCGTCTTTAGCCTCTCTTCTCGTCTACATCTTAGCAAAAAGCTTTTCCACTCTGTCTGGCAAGGAGAAACTGTGCCAGCACAGAAAACATCTCCCATCGTGTTCTAGAGGCTGCACGGAGGTCTGCCGAGTGTTTTGCAAGAAGAGAAAGAAAGTTGTCCAAAACAGCTTCCAATCGAATGTTCAAGTGAATAGAAAAGGCAGGAGAGTGGTCAGGTACTGTTTTCTCTCAGTTGGCAAGCTGCGCACACAATCGCAGTGTTGTACAGCTTGTTTCATCACCTTTGCCAAGTTGCCGCTCTCTCCGGCTCCCGGAGACGAAGAAGCTGCTTCTTCGCGCAAAGACGATTCTGCCGCTCACAGTGCTCTGCGGTGTGCGCCTTCTGCCGAAAGAGGTCCGGGAGCGGTGCTTTGCTCTGCAGAGCACCGTACCTTCGTCTTTAGCCTCTCTTCTCGTCTACATCTTAGCAAAAAGCTTTTCCACTCTGTCTGGCAAGGAGAAACTGTGCCAGCACAAAAAACATATCCCATCGTGTTCTAGAGGCTGCACGGAGGTCTGCCGAGTGTTTTGCAAGAAGAGAAAGAAAGTTGTCCAAAACAGCTTGCAATCGAATGTTCATGTGAATAGAAAATGCAGGAGAGTGGTCAGGTACTGTTTTCTCTCAGTTGGCAAGCTGCGCATACAATCGCAGTGTTGTATGGCTTGTTTCATCACCTTTGCGAAGTTGCCGCTCTCTCCGGCTCCCGGAGACGAAGAAGCTGGTTTTTGGCCAAAGACGATTCTGCCGCTCACTGTGCTCTGCAGTGTGTGTCTTCTGCCGAAAGAGGCCCGGGAGCTGTGCTTAGCTCTGCAGAGCCCCATACCTGCTTCTTTAGCCTCTCTTCTCGTCTACATCTTAGCAAAAAGCTTTTCCACTCTGTCTGGCAAGGAGAAACTGTGCCAGCACAGAAAACATCTCCCATCGTGTTCTAGAGGCTGCACGGAGGTCTGCCGAGTGTTTTGCAAGAAGAGAAAGAAAGTTGTCCAAAACAGCTTGCAATCGAATGTTCATGTGAATAGAAAAGGCAGGAGAGTGGTCAGGTACTGTTTTCTCTCAGTTGGCAAGCTGCGCACACAATCGCAGTGTTGTACAGCTTGTTTCATCACCTTTGCGAAGTTGCCGCTCTCTCCGGCTCCCGGAGACGAAGAAGCTGCTTCTTCGCGCAAAGACGATTCTGACGCTCACAGTGCTCTGCGGTGTGCGCCTTCTGCCGAAAGAGGTCCGGGAGCGGTGCTTAGCTCTGCAGAGCACCATACCTGCTTCTTTAGCCTCTCTTCTCGTCTACATCTTAGCAAAAAGCTTTTCCACTCTGTCTGGCAAGGAGAAACTGTGCCAGCACAAAAAACATCTCCCATCGTGTTCTAGAGGCTGCACGGAGGTCTGCCGAGTGTTTTGCAAGAAGAGAAAGAAAGTTGTCCAAAACAGCTCCCAATCGAATGTTCAAGTGAATAGAAAGGGCAGGAGAGTGGTCAGGTACTGTTTTCTCTCAGTTGGCAAGCTGCGCACACAATCGCAGTGTCGTACAGCTTGTTTCATCACCTTTGCGAAGTTGCCGCTCTCTCCGGCTCCCGGAGACGAAGAAGCTGCTTCTTCGCGCAAAGACGATTCTGCCGCTCACAGTGCTCTGCGGTGTGCGCCTTCTGCCGAAAGAAGTCCGGGAGCGGTGCTTAGCTCTGCAGAGCACCGTACCTTCGTCTTTAGCCTCTCTTCTCGTCTACATCTTAGCAAAAAGCTTTTCCACTCTGTCTGGCAAGGAGAAACTGTGCCAGCACAGAAAACATCTCCCATCGTGTTCTAGAGGCTGCACGGAGGTCTGCAGAGTGTTTTGCAAGAAGAGAAAGAAAGTTGTCCAAAACAGCTTGCAATCGAATGTTCATGTGAATAGAAAAGGCAGGAGAGTGGTCAGGTACTGTTTTCTCTCAGTTGGCAAACTGCGCACACAATCGCAGTGTTGTACAGCTTGTTTCATCACCTTTGCGAAGTTGCCGCTCTCTCCGGCTCCCGGAGACGAAGAAGCTGCTTCTTCGCGCAAAGACGATTCTGCCGCTCACAGTGCTCTGCGGTGTGCGCCTTCTGCCGAAAGAGGCCCGGGAGCGGTGCTTAGCTCTGCAGAGCACCGTACCTTCGTCTTTAGCCTCTCTTCTCGTCTACATCTTAGCAAAAAGCTTTTCCACTCTGTCTGGCAAGGAGAAACTGTGCCAGCACAGAAAACACCTCCCATCGTGTTCTAGAGGCTGCACGGAGGTCTGCCGAGTGTTTTGCAAGAAGAGAAAGAAAGTTGTCCAAAACAGCTTCCAATCGAATGTTCATGTGAATAGAAAAGGCAGGAGAGTGGTCAGGTACTGTTTTCTCTCAGTTGGCAAGTTGCGCACACAATCGCAGTGTTGTACAGCTTGTTTCATCACCTTTGCGAAGTTGCCGCTCTCTCCGGCTCCCGGAGACGAAGAAGCTGCTTCTTCGCGCAAAGACGATTCTGCCGCTCACAGTGCTCTGCGGTGTGCGCCTTCTGCCGAAAGAGGTCCGGGAGCGGTGCTTTGCTCTGCAGAGCACCGTACCTTCGTCTTTAGCCTCTCTTCTCGTCTACATCTTAGCAAAAAGCTTTTCCACTCTGTCTGGCAAGGAGAAACTGTGCCAGCACAAAAAACATCTCCCATCGTGTTCTAGAGGCTGCACGGAGGTCTGCCGAGTGTTTTGCAAGAAGAGAAAGAAAGTTGTCCAAAACAGCTTGCAATCGAATGTTCATGTGAATAGAAAAGGCAGGAGAGTGGTCAGGTACTGTTTTCTCTCAGTTGGCAAGATGCGCACACAATCGCAGTGTTGTACAGCTTGTTTCATCACCTTTGCGAAGTTGCCGCTCTCTCCGGCTCCCGGAGACGAAGAAGCTGCTTCTTCGCGCAAAGACGATTCTGCCGCTCAAAGTGCACTGCAGTTTGTGTCTTCTGCCGAAAGAGGCCCGGGAGCTGTGCTTAGCTCTGCAGAGCACCATACCTGCTTCTTTAGGCTCTCTTCTCGTCTACATCTTAGCAAAAAGCTTTTCCACTCTGTCTGGCAAGGAGAAACTGTGCCAGCACAGAAAACATCTCCCAGCGTGTTCTAGAGGCTGCACGGAGGTCTGCCGAGTGTTTTGCAAGAAGAGAAAGAAAGTTGTCCAAAACAGCTTGCAATCGAATGTTCATGTGAATAGAAAAGGCAGGAGAGTGGGCAGGTACTGTTTTCTCTCAGTTGGCACGCTGCGCACACAATCGCAGTGTTGTACAGCTTGTTTCATCACCTTTGCGAAGTTGCCGCTCTCTCCGGCTCCCGGAGACGAAGAAGCTGCTTCTTCGCGCAAAGACGATTCTGCCGCTCACAGTGCTCTGCGGTGTGCGCCTTCTGCCGAATGATGTCCGGGAGCGGTGCTTAGCTCTGCAGAGCACCGTACCTTCGTCTTTAGCCTCTCTTCTCGTCTACATCTTAGCAAAAAGCTTTTCCACTCTGTCTGGCAAGGAGAAACTGTGCCAGCACAGAAAACATCTCCCATCGTGTTCTAGAGGCTGCACGGAGGTCTGCCGAGTGTTTTGCAAGTAGAGAAAGAAAGTTGTCCAAAACAGCTTGCAATCCAATGTTCATGTGAATAGAAAAGGCAGGAGAGTGGTAAGGTACTGTTTTCTCTCAGTTGGCAAGCTGCGCACACAATCGCAGTGTTGTACAGCTTGTTTCATCACCTTTGCGAAGTTGCCGCTCTCTCCGGCTTCCGGAGACGAAGAAGCTGCTTCTTCGCGCAAAGACGATTCTGCCGCTCAAAGTTCTCTGCAGTTTGTGTCTTCTGCCGAAAGAGGCCCGGGAGCTGTGCTTAGCTCTGCAGAGCACCATACCTGCTTCTTTAGCCTCTCTTCTCGTCTACATCTTAGCAAAAAGCTTTTCCACTCTGTCTGGCAAGGAGAAACTGTGCCAGCACAGAAAACATCTCCCATCGTGTTCTAGAGGCTGCACGGAGGTCTGCCGAGTGTTTTGCAAGAAGAGAAAGAAAGTTGTCCCAAACAGCTTGCAATCGAATGTTCAAGTGAATAGAAAAGGCAGGAGAGTGGTCAGGTACTGTTTTCTCTCAGTTGGCAAGCTGCGCACACAATCGCAGTGTTGTACAGCTTGTTTCATCACCTTTGCGAAGTTGCCGCTCTCTCCGGCTCCCGGAGACGAAGAAGCTGCTTCTTCGCGCAAAGACGATTCTGCCGCTCAAAGTGCTCTGCGGTGTGCGCCTTCTGCCGAAAGAGGCCCGGGAGCTGTGCTTAGCTCTGCAGAGCACCGTACCTTCGTCTTTAGCCTCTCTTCTCGTCTACATCTTAGCAAAAAGCTTTTCCACTCTGTCTGGCAAGGAGAAACTGTGCCAGCACAGAAAACATCTCCCATCGTGTTCTAGAGGCTGCACGCAGGTCTGCCGAGTGTTTTGCAAGAAGAGAAAGAAAGTTGTCCAAAACAGCTTGCAATCGAATGTTCATGTGAATAGAAAATGCAGGAGAGTGGTCAGGTACTGTTTTCTCTCACTTGGCAAGCTGCGCACACAATCGCAGTGTTGTACAGCTTGTTTGATCACCTTTGCGAAGTTGCCGCTCTCTCCGGCTCCCGGAGACGAAGAAGCTGCTTCTTCGCGCAAAGACGATTCTGCCGCTCACAGTGCTCTGCGGTGTGCGCCTTCTGCCGAAAGACGTCCGGGAGCGGTGCTTAGCTCTGCAGAGCACCGTACCTTCGTCTTTAGCCTCTCTTCTCGTCTACATCTTAGCAAAAAGCTTTTCCACTCTGTCTGGCAAGGAGAAACTGTGCCAGCACAGAAAACATCTCCCATCGTGTTCTAGAGGCTGCACGGAGGTCTGCCGAGTGTTTTGCAGGAAGAGAAAGAAAGTTGTCCAAAACAGCTTCCAATCGAATGTTCATGTGAATAGAAAAGGCAGGAGAGTGATCAGGTACTGTTTGCTCTCAGTTGGCACGCTGCGCACACAATCGCAGTGTTGTACAGCTTGTTTCATCACCTTTGCGAAGTTGCCGCTCTCTCCGGCTCCCGGAGACGAAGAAGCTGCTTTTTCGCGCAAAGACGATTCTGCCGCTCACGGTGCTCTGCGGTGTGCGCCTTCTGCCGAAAGAGGCCCGGGAGCGGTGCTTAGCTCTGCAGAGCACCGTACCTTCGTCTTTAGCCTCTCTTCTCGTCTACATCTTAGCCAAAAGCTTTTCCACTCTGTCTGGCAGGAAGAAACTGTGCCAGCACAAAAAACATCTCCCATCGTGTTCTAGAGGCTGCACGGAGGTCTGCCGAGTGTTTTGGAAGAAGAGAAAGAAAGTTGTCCAAAACAGCTTCCAATCGAATGTTCAAGTGAATAGAAAAGGCAGGAGAGTGGTCAGGTACTGTTTTCTCTCAGTTGGCAAGCTGCGCACACAATCGCAGTGTTGTACAGCTTGTTTCATCACCTTTGCGAAGTTGCCGCTCTCTCCGGCTCCCGGAGACGAAGAAGCTGCTTCTTCGCGCAAAGACGATTCTGCCGCTCACAGTGCTCTGCGGTGTGCGCCTTCTGCCGAAAGACGTCCGGGAGCGGTGCTTAGCTCTGCAGAGCACCGTACCTTCGTCTTTAGCCTCTCTTCTCGTCTACATCTTAGCAAAAAGCTTTTCCACTCTGTCTGGCAAGGAGAAACTGTGCCAGCACAGAAAACATCTCCCATCGTGTTCTAGAGGCTGCACGGAGGTCTGCCGAGTGTTTTGCAAGAAGAGAAAGAAAGTTGTCCAAAACAGCTTCCAATCGAATGTTCATGTGAATAGAAAAGGCAGGAGAGTGATCAGGTACTGTTTGCTCTCAGTTGGCACGCTGCGCACACAATCGCAGTGTTGTACAGCTTGTTTCATCACCTTTGCGAAGTTGCCGCTCTCTCCGGCTCCCGGAGACGAAGAAGCTGCTTCTTCGCGCAAAGACGATTCTGCCGCTCACAGTGCTCTGCGGTGTGCGCCTTCTGCCGAAAGAGGTCCGGGTGCGGTGCTTAGCTCTGCAGAGCACCGTACCTGCTTCTTTAGCCTCTCTTCTCGTCTACATCTTAGCAAAAAGCTTTTCCACTCTGTCTGGCAAGGAGAAACTGTGCCAGCACAGAAAACATCTCCCATCGTGTTCTAGAGGCTGCACGGAGGTCTGCCGAGTGTTTTGCAAGAAGAGAAAGAAAGTTGTCCAAAACAGCTTCCAATCGAATGTTCAAGTGAATAGAAAAGGCAGGAGAGTGGTCAGGTACTGTTTTCTCTCAGTTGGCAAGCTGCGCACACAATCGCAGTGTTGTACAGCTTGTTTCATCACCTTTGCGAAGTTGCCGCTCTCTCCGGCTCCCGGAGACGAAGAAGCTGCTTCTTCGCGCAAAGACGATTCTGCCGCTCACAGTGCTCTGCGGTGTGCGCCTTCTGCCGAAAGAGGTCCGGGAGCGGTGCTTTGCTCTGCAGAGCACCGTACCTTCGTCTTTAGCCTCTCTTCTCGTCTACATCTTAGCAAAAAGCTTTTCCACTCTGTCTGGCAAGGAGAAACTGTGCCAGCACAAAAAACATCTCCCATCGTGTTCTAGAGGCTGCACGGAGGTCTGCCGAGTGTTTTGCAAGAAGAGAAAGAAAGTTGTCCAAAACAGCTTGCAATCGAATGTTCATGTGAATAGAAAAGGCAGGAGAGTGGTCAGGTACTGTTTTCTCTCAGTTGGCAAGATGCGCACACAATCGCAGTGTTGTACAGCTTGTTTCATCACCTTTGCGAAGTTGCCGCTCTCTCCGGCTCCCGGAGACGAAGAAGCTGCTTCTTCGCGCAAAGACGATTCTGCCGCTCAACGTGCACTGCAGTTTGTGTCTTCTGCCGAAAGAGGCCCGGGAGCTGTGCTTAGCTCTGCAGAGCACCATACCTGCTTCTTTATGCTCTCTTCTCGTCTACATCTTAGCAAAAAGCTTTTCCACTCTGTCTGGCAAGGAGAAACTGTGCCAGCACAGAAAACATCTCCCATCGTGTTCTAGAGGCTGCACGGAGGTCTGCCGAGTGTTTTGCAAGAAGAGAAAGAAAGTTGTCCAAAACAGCTTGCAATCGAATGTTCATGTGAATAGAAAAGGCAGGAGAGTGGTCAGGTACTGTTTTCTCTCAGTTGGCACGCTGCGCACACAATCGCAGTGTTGTACAGCTTGTTTCATCACCTTTGCGAAGTTGCCGCTCTCTCCGGCTTCCGGAGACGAAGAAGCTGCTTCTTCGCGCAAAGACGATTCTGCCGCTCACAGTGCTCTGCGGTGTGCGGCTTCTGCCGAATGATGTCCGGGAGCGGTGCTTAGCTCTGCAGAGCACCGTACCTTCGTCTTTAGCCTCTCTTCTCGTCTACATCTTAGCAAAAAGCTTTTCCACTCTGTCTGGCAAGGAGAAACTGTGCCAGCACAGAAAACATCTCCCATCGTGTTCTAGAGGCTGCACGGAGGTCTGCCGAGTGTTTTGCAAGTAGAGAAAGAAAGTTGTCCAAAACAGCTTGCAATCCAATGTTCATGTGAATAGAAAAGGCAGGAGAGTGGTCAGGTACTGTTTTCTCTCAGTTGGCAAGCTGCGCACACAATCGCAGTGTTGTACAGCTTGTTTCATCACCTTTGCGAAGTTGCCGCTCTCTCCGGCTTCCGGAGACGAAGAAGCTGCTTCTTCGCGCAAAGACGATTCTGCCGCTCAAAGTGCTCTGCAGTTTGTGTCTTCTGCCGAAAGAGGCCCGGGAGCTGTGCTTAGCTCTGCAGAGCACCATACCTGCTTCTTTAGCCTCTCTTCTCGTCTACATCTTAGCAAAAAGCTTTTCCCCTCATTCTGGCAAGGAGAAACTGCGCCAGCACAGAAAACATCTCCCATCGTGTTCTAGAGGCTGCACGGAGGTCTGCCGAGTGTTTTGCAAGAAGAGAAAGAAAGTTGTCCCAAACAGCTTGCAATCGAATGTTCAAGTGAATAGAAAAGGCAGGAGAGTGGTCAGGTACTGTTTTCTCTCAGTTGGCAAGCTGCGCACACAATCGCAGTGTTGTACAACTTGTTTCATCACCTTTGCGAAGTTGCCGCTCTCTCCGGCTCCCGGAGACGAAGAAGCTGCTTCTTCGCGCAAAGACGATTCTGCCGCTCAAAGTGCACTGCGGTGTGCGCCTTCTGCCGAAAGAGGCCCGGGAGCTGTGCTTAGCTCTGCAGAGCACCATACCTGCTTCTTTAGGCTCTCTTCTCGTCTACATCTTAGCAAAAAGCTTTTCCACTCTGTCTGGCAAGGAGAAACTGTGCCAGCACAGAAAACATCTCCCAGCATGTTCTAGAGGCTGCACGGAGGTCTGCCGAGTGTTTTGCAAGAAGAGAAAGAAAGTTGTCCAAAACAGCTTGCAATCGAATGTTCATGTGAATAGAAAAGGCAGGAGAGTGGGCAGGTACTGTTTTCTCTCAGTTGGCACGCTGCGCACACAATCGCAGTGTTGTACAGCTTGTTTCATCACCTTTGCGAAGTTGCCGCTCTCTCCGGCTCCCGGAGACGAAGAAGCTGCTTCTTCGCGCAAAGACGATTCTGCCGCTCACAGTGCTCTGCGGTGTGCGCCTTCTGCCGAATGATGTCCGGGAGCGGTGCTTAGCTCTGCAGAGCACCGTACCTTCGTCTTTAGCCTCTCTTCTCGTCTACATCTTAGCAAAAAGCTTTTCCACTCTGTCTGGCAAGGAGAAACTGTGCCAGCACAGAAAACATCTCCCATCGTGTTCTAGAGGCTGCACGGAGGTCTGCCGAGTGTTTTGCAAGTAGAGAAAGAAAGTTGTCCAAAACAGCTTGCAATCCAATGTTCATGTGAATAGAAAAGGCAGGAGAGTGGTAAGGTACTGTTTTCTCTCAGTTGGCAAGCTGCGCACACAATCGCAGTGTTGTACAGCTTGTTTCATCACCTTTGCGAAGTTGCCGCTCTCTCCGGCTTCCGGAGACGAAGAAGCTGCTTCTTCGCGCAAAGACGATTCTGCCGCTCAAAGTGCTCTGCAGTTTGTGTCTTCTGCCGAAAGAGGCCCGGGAGCTGTGCTTAGCTCTGCAGAGCACCATACCTGCTTCTTTAGCCTCTCTTCTCGTCTACATCTTAGCAAAAAGCTTTTCCACTCTGTCTGGCAAGGAGAAACTGTGCCAGCACAGAAAACATCTCCCATCGTGTTCTAGAGGCTGCACGGAGGTCTGCCGAGTGTTTTGCAAGAAGAGAAAGAAAGTTGTCCCAAACAGCTTGCAATCGAATGTTCAAGTGAATAGAAAAGGCAGGAGAGTGGTCAGGTACTGTTTTCTCTCAGTTGGCAAGCTGCGCACACAATCGCAGTGTTGTACAGCTTGTTTCATCACCTTTGCGAAGTTGCCGCTCTCTCCGGCTCCCGGAGACGAAGAAGCTGCTTCTTCGCGCAAAGACGATTCTGCCGCTCACAGTGCTCTGCGGTGTGCGCCTTCTGCCGAAAGAGGCCCGGGAGCTGTGCTTAGCTCTGCAGAGCACCGTACCTTCGTCTTTAGCCTCTCTTCTCGTCTACATCTTAGCAAAAAGCTTTTCCACTCTGTCTGGCAAGGAGAAACTGTGCCAGCACAGAAAACATCTCCCATCGTGTTCTAGAGGCTGCACGCAGGTCTGCCGAGTGTTTTGCAAGAAGAGAAAGAAAGTTGTCCAAAACAGCTTGCAATCGAATGTTCATGTGAATAGAAAAGGCAGGAGAGTGGTCAGGTACTGTTTTCTCTCACTTGGCAAGCTGCGCACACAATCGCAGTGTTGTACAGCTTGTTTGATCACCTTTGCGAAGTTGCCGCTCTCTCCGGCTCCCGGAGACGAAGAAGCTGCTTCTTCGCGCAAAGACGATTCTGCCGCTCACAGTGCTCTGCGGTGTGCGCCTTCTGCCGAAAGACGTCCGGGAGCGGTGCTTAGCTCTGCAGAGCACCGTACCTTCGTCTTTAGCCTCTCTTCTCGTCTACATCTTAGCAAAAAGCTTTTCCACTCTGTCTGGCAAGGAGAAACTGTGCCAGCACAGAAAACATCTCCCATCGTGTTCTAGAGGCTGCACGGAGGTCTGCCGAGTGTTTTGCAGGAAGAGAAAGAAAGTTGTCCAAAACAGCTTCCAATCGAATGTTCATGTGAATAGAAAAGGCAGGAGAGTGATCAGGTACTGTTTGCTCTCAGTTGGCACGCTGCGCACACAATCGCAGTGTTGTACAGCTTGTTTCATCACCTTTGCGAAGTTGCCGCTCTCTCCGGCTCCCGGAGACGAAGAAGCTGCTTTTTCGCGCAAAGACGATTCTGCCGCTCACAGTGCTCTGCGGTGTGCGCCTTCTGCCGAAAGAGGCCCGGGAGCGGTGCTTAGCTCTGCAGAGCACCGTACCTTCGTCTTTAGCCTCTCTTCTCGTCTACATCTTAGCCAAAAGCTTTTCCACTCTGTCTGGCAGGAAGAAACTGTGCCAGCACAAAAAACATCTCCCATCGTGTTCTAGAGGCTGCACGGAGGTCTGCCGAGTGTTTTGGAAGAAGAGAAAGAAAGTTGTCCAAAACAGCTTCCAATCGAATGTTCAAGTGAATAGAAAAGGCAGGAGAGTGGTCAGGTACTGTTTTCTCTCAGTTGGCAAGCTGCGCACACAATCGCAGTGTTGTACAGCTTGTTTCATCACCTTTGCGAAGTTGCCGCTCTCTCCGGCTCCCGGAGACGAAGAAGCTGCTTCTTCGCGCAAAGACGATTCTGCCGCTCACAGTGCTCTGCGGTGTGCGCCTTCTGCCGAAAGACGTCCGGGAGCGGTGCTTAGCTCTGCAGAGCACCGTACCTTCGTCTTTAGCCTCTCTTCTCGTCTACATCTTAGCAAAAAGCTTTTCCACTCTGTCTGGCAAGGAGAAACTGTGCCAGCACAGAAAACATCTCCCATCGTGTTCTAGAGGCTGCACGGAGGTCTGCCGAGTGTTTTGCAAGAAGAGAAAGAAAGTTGTCCAAAACAGCTTCCAATCGAATGTTCATGTGAATAGAAAAGGCAGGAGAGTGATCAGGTACTGTTTGCTCTCAGTTGGCACGCTGCGCACACAATCGCAGTGTTGTACAGCTTGTTTCATCACCTTTGCGAAGTTGCCGCTCTCTCCGGCTCCCGGAGACGAAGAAGCTGCTTCTTCGCGCAAAGACGATTCTGCCGCTCACAGTGCTCTGCGGTGTGCGCCTTCTGCCGAAAGAGGTCCGGGTGCGGTGCTTAGCTCTGCAGAGCACCGTACCTGCTTCTTTAGCCTCTCTTCTCGTCTACATCTTAGCAAAAAGCTTTTCCACTGTGTCTGGCAAGGAGAAACTGTGCCAGCACAGAAAACATCTCCCATCGTGTTCTAGAGGCTGCACGGAGGTCTGCCGAGTGTTTTGCAAGAAGAGAAAGAAAGTTGTCCAAAACAGCTTCCAATCGAATGTTCAAGTGAATAGAAAAGGCAGGAGAGTGGTCAGGTACTGTTTTCTCTCAGTTGGCAAGCTGCGCACACAATCGCAGTGTTGTACAGCTTGTTTCATCACCTTTGCGAAGTTGCCGCTCTCTCCGGCTCCCGGAGACGAAGAAGCTGCTTCTTCGCGCAAAGACGATTCTGCCGCTCACAGTGCTCTGCGGTGTGCGCCTTCTGCCGAAAGAGGTCCGGGAGCGGTGCTTTGCTCTGCAGAGCACCGTACCTTCGTCTTTAGCCTCTCTTCTCGTCTACATCTTAGCAAAAAGCTTTTCCACTCTGTCTGGCAAGGAGAAACTGTGCCAGCACAAAAAACATCTCCCATCGTGTTCTAGAGGCTGCACGGAGGTCTGCCGAGTGTTTTGCAAGAAGAGAAAGATAGTTGTCCAAAACAGCTTGCAATCGAATGTTCATGTGAATAGAAAAGGCAGGAGAGTGGTCAGGTACTGTTTTCTCTCAGTTGGCAAGATGCGCACACAATCGCAGTGTTGTACAGCTTGTTTCATCACCTTTGCGAAGTTGCCGCTCTCTCCGGCTCCCGGAGACGAAGAAGCTGCTTCTTCGCGCAAAGACGATTCTGCCGCTCAACGTGCACTGCAGTTTGTGTCTTCTGCCGAAAGAGGTCCGGGAGCTGTGCTTAGCTCTGCAGAGCACCATACCTGCTTCTTTATGCTCTCTTCTCGTCTACATCTTAGCAAAAAGCTTTTCCACTCTGTCTGGCAAGGAGAAACTGTGCCAGCACAGAAAACATCTCCCAGCGTGTTCTAGAGGCTGCACGGAGGTCTGCCGAGTGTTTTGCAAGAAGAGAAAGAAAGTTGTCCAAAACAGCTTGCAATCGAATGTTCATGTGAATAGAAAAGGCAGGAGAGTGGGCAGGTACTGTTTTCTCTCAGTTGGCACGCTGCGCACACAATCGCAGTGTTGTACAGCTTGTTTCATCACCTTTGCGAAGTTGCCGCTCTCTCCGGCTTCCGGAGACGAAGAAGCTGCTTCTTCGCGCAAAGACGATTCTGCCGCTCACAGTGCTCTGCGGTGTGCGGCTTCTGCCGAATGATGTCCGGGAGCGGTGCTTAGCTCTGCAGAGCACCGTACCTTCGTCTTTAGCCTCTCTTCTCGTCTACATCTTAGCAAAAAGCTTTTCCACTCTGTCTGGCAAGGAGAAACTGTGCCAGCACAGAAAACATCTCCCATCGTGTTCTAGAGGCTGCACGGAGGTCTGCCGAGTGTTTTGCAAGTAGAGAAAGAAAGTTGTCCAAAACAGCTTGCAATCCAATGTTCATGTGAATAGAAAAGGCAGGAGAGTGGTCAGGTACTGTTTTCTCTCAGTTGGCAAGCTGCGCACACAATCGCAGTGTTGTACAGCTTGTTTCATCACCTTTGCGAAGTTGCCGCTCTCTCCGGCTTCCGGAGACGAAGAAGCTGCTTCTTCGCGCAAAGACGATTCTGCCGCTCAAAGTGCTCTGCAGTTTGTGTCTTCTGCCGAAAGAGGCCCGGGAGCTGTGCTTAGCTCTGCAGAGCACCATACCTGCTTCTTTAGCCTCTCTTCTCGTCTACATCTTAGCAAAAAGCTTTTCCCCTCATTCTGGCAAGGAGAAACTGCGCCAGCACAGAAAACATCTCCCATCGTGTTCTAGAGGCTGCACGGAGGTCTGCCGAGTGTTTTGCAAGAAGAGAAAGAAAGTTGTCCCAAACAGCTTGCAATCGAATGTTCAAGTGAATAGAAAAGGCAGGAGAGTGGTCAGGTACTGTTTTCTCTCAGTTGGCAAGCTGCGCACACAATCGCAGTGTTGTACAACTTGTTTCATCACCTTTGCGAAGTTGCCGCTCCCTCCGGCTCCCGGAGACGAAGAAGCTGCTTCTTCGCGCAAAGACGATTCTGCCGCTCACAGTGCTCTGCGGTGTGCGCCTTCTGCCGAAAGAGGCCCGGGAGCTGTGCTTAGCTCTGCAGAGCACCGTACCTTCGTCTTTAGCCTCTCTTCTCGTCTACATCTTAGCAAAAAGCTTTTCCACTCTGTCTGGCAAGGAGAAACTGTGCCAGCACAGAAAACATCTCCCATCGTGTTCTAGAGGCTGCACGCAGGTCTGCCGAGTGTTTTGCAAGAAGAGAAAGAAAGTTGTCCAAAACAGCTTGCAATCGAATGTTCATGTGAATAGAAAAGTCAGGAGAGTGGTCAGGTACTGTTTTCTCTCAGTTGGCAAGCTGCGCACACAATCGCAGTGTTGTACAGCTTGTTTGATCACCTTTGCGAAGTTGCCGCTCTCTCCGGCTCCCGGAGACGAAGAAGCTGCTTCTTCGCGCAAAGACGATTCTGCCGCTCACAGTGCTCTGCGGTGTGCGCCTTCTGCCGAAAGACGTCCGGGAGCGGTGCTTAGCTCTGCAGAGCACCGTACCTTCGTCTTTAGCCTCTCTTCTCGTCTACATCTTAGCAAAAAGCTTTTCCACTCTGTCTGGCAAGGAGAAACTGTGCCAGCACAGAAAACATCTCCCATCGTGTTCTAGAGGCTGCACGGAGGTCTGCCGAGTGTTTTGCAAGAAGAGAAAGAAAGTTGTCCAAAACAGCTTGCAATCGAATGTTCATGTGAATAGAAAAGGCAGGAGAGTGATCAGGTACTGTTTGATCTCAGTTGGCACGCTGCGCACACAATCGCAGTGTTGTACAGCTTGTTTGATCACCTTTGCGAAGTTGCCGCTCTCTCCGGCTCCCGGAGACGAAGAAGCTGCTTCTTCGCGCAAAGACGATTCTGCCGCTCACAGTGCTCTGCGGTGTGCGCCTTCTGCCTAAAGAGGTCCGGGTGCGGTGCTTAGCTCTGCAGAGCACCGTACCTGCTTCTTTAGCCTCTCTTCTCGTCTACATCTTAGCAAAAAGCTTTTCCACTCTGTCTGGCAAGGAGAAACTGTGCCAGCACAGAAAACATCTCCCATCGTGTTCTAGAGGCTGCACGGAGGTCTGCCGAGTGTTTTGCAAGAAGAGAAAGAAAGTTGTCCAAAACAGCTTCCAATCGAATGTTCAAGTGAATAGAAAAGGCAGGAGAGTGGTCAGGTACTGTTTTCTCTCAGTTGGCAAGCTGCGCACACAATCGCAGTGTTGTACAGCTTGTTTCATCACCTTTGCGAAGTTGCCGCTCTCTCCGGCTCCCGGAGACGAAGAAGCTGCTTCTTCGCGCAAAGACGATTCTGCCGCTCACAGTGCTCTGCGGTGTGCGCCTTCTGCCGAAAGAGCCCCGGGAGCTGTGCTTAGCTCTGCAGAGCACCATACCTGCTTCTTTAGCCTCTCTTCTCGTCTACATCTTAGCAAAAAGCTTTTCCACTCTGTCTGGCAAGGAGAAACTGTGCCAGCACAAAAAACATGTCCCATCGTGTTCTAGAGGCTGCACGGAGGTCTGCCGAGTGTTTTGCAAGAAGAGAAAGAAAGTTGTCCAAAACAGCTTGCAATCGAATGTTCATGTGAATAGAAAAGGCAGGAGAGTGGTCAGGTACTGTTTTCTCTCAGTTGGCACGCTGCGCACACATTCGTAGTTTTGTACAGCTTGTTTCATCACCTTTGCGAAGTTGCCGCTCTCTCCGGCTCCCGGAGACGAAGAAGCTGGTTTTTGGCCAAAGAAGATTCTGCCGCTCACTGTGCTCTGCAGTGTGTGTCTTCTGCCGAAAGGGGCCCGGGAGCTGTGCTTAGCTCTGCAGAGCACCATACCTGCTTCTTTAGCCTCTCTTCTCGTCTACATCTTAGCAAAAAGCTTTTCCACTCTGTCTGGCAAGGAGAAACTGTGCCAGCACAAAAAACATCTCCCATCGTGTTCTAGAGGCTGCACGGAGGTCTGCCGAGTGTTTTGCAAGAAGAGAAAGAAAGTTGTCCAAAACAGCTTGCAATCGAATGTTCATGTGAATAGAAAAGGCAGGAGAGTGGTCAGGTACTGTTTTCTCTCAGTTGGCACGCTGCGCACACAATCGCAGTGTTGTACAGCTTGTTTCATCACCTTTGCCAAGTTGTCGCTCTCTCCGGCTCCCGGAGACGAAGAAGCTGCTTCTTCGAGCAAAGACGATTCTGCCGCTCATAGTGTTCTGCGGTGTGCGCCTTCTGCCGAAAGACGCCCGGGAGCTGTGCTTAGCTCTGCAGAGCACCGTACCTTCGTCTTTAGCCTCTCTTCTCGTCTACATCTTAGCAAAAAGCTTTTCCACTCTGTCTGGCAAGGACAAACTTTGCCAGCACAGAAAACATCTCCCATCGTGTTCTAGAGGCTGCACGGAGGTCTGCCGAGTGTTTTGCAAGAAGAGAAAGAAAGTTGTCCAAAACAGCTTGCAATCGAATGTTCATGTGAATAGAAAAGGCAGGAGAGTGGTCAGGTACTGTTTTCTCTCAGTTGGCACACTGCGCACACATTCGCAGGGTTGTACAGCTTGTTTCATCACCTTTGCGAAGTTGCCGCTCTCTCCGGCTCCCGGAGACGAAGAAGCTGCTTTTTCGCCCAAAGACGATTCTGCCGCTCACAGTGCTCTGCGGTGTGCGCCTTCTGCCGAAAGAGGCCCGGGAGCTGTGCTTAGCTCTGCAGAGCACCGTACCTTCGTCTTTAGCCTCTCTTCTCGTCTACATCTTAGCAAAAAGCTTTTCCACTCTGTCTGGCAAGGAGAAACTTTGCCAGCACAGAAAACATCTCCCATTGTGTTCTAGAGGCTGCACGGAGGTCTGCCGAGTGTTTTGCAAGAAGAGAAAGAAAGTTGTCCAAAACAACTTGCAATCGAATGTTCATGTGAATAGAAAAGGCAGGAGAGTGGTCAGGTACTGTTTTCTCTCAGTTGGCACGCTGCGCACACAATCGCAGTGTTGTACAGCTTGTTTCATCACCTTTGCCAAGTTGTCGCTCTCTCCGGCTCCCGGAGACGAAGAAGCTGCTTCTTCGCGCAAAGACGATTCTGCCGCTCACAGTGCTCTGCGGTGTGCGCCTTCTGCCGAAAGACGTCCGGGAGCGGTGCTTAGCTCTGCAGAGCACCGTACCTTCGTCTTTAGCCTCTCTTCTCGTCTACATCTTAGCAAAAAGCTTTTCCACTCTGTCTGGCAAGGAGAAACTGTGCCAGCACAGAAAACATCTCCCATCGTGTTCTAGAGGCTGCACGGAGGTCTGCCGAGTGTTTTGCAAGAAGAGAAAGAAAGTTGTCCAAAACAGCTTCCAATCGAATGTTCATGTGAATAGAAAAGGCAGGAGAGTGATCAGGTACTGTTTGCTCTCAGTTGGCACGCTGCGCACACAATCGCAGTGTTGTACAGCTTGTTTCATCACCTTTGCGAAGTTGCCGCTCTCTCCGGCTCCCGGAGACGAAGAAGCTGCTTCTTCGCGCAAAGACGATTCTGCCGCTCACAGTGCTCTGCGGTGTGCGCCTTCTGCCGAAAGAGGTCCGGGTGCGGTGCTTAGCTCTGCAGAGCACCGTACCTGCTTCTTTAGCCTCTCTTCTCGTCTACATCTTAGCAAAAAGCTTTTCCACTGTGTCTGGCAAGGAGAAACTGTGCCAGCACAGAAAACATCTCCCATCGTGTTCTAGAGGCTGCACGGAGGTCTGCCGAGTGTTTTGCAAGAAGAGAAAGAAAGTTGTCCAAAACAGCTTCCAATCGAATGTTCAAGTGAATAGAAAAGTCAGGAGAGTGGTCAGGTACTGTTTTCTCTCAGTTGGCAAGCTGCGCACACAATCGCAGTGTTGTACAGCTTGTTTCATCACCTTTGCGAAGTTGCCGCTCTCTCCGGCTCCCGGAGACGAAGAAGCTGCTTCTTCGCGCAAAGACGATTCTGCCGCTCACAGTGCTCTGCGGTGTGCGCCTTCTGCCGAAAGAGGTCCGGGAGCGGTGCTTTGCTCTGCAGAGCACCGTACCTTCGTCTTTAGCCTCTCTTCTCGTCTACATCTTAGCAAAAAGCTTTTCCACTCTGTCTGGCAAGGAGAAACTGTGCCAGCACAAAAAACATCTCCCATCGTGTTCTAGAGGCTGCACGGAGGTCTGCCGAGTGTTTTGCAAGAAGAGAAAGAAAGTTGTCCAAAACAGCTTGCAATCGAATGTTCATGTGAATAGAAAAGGCAGGAGAGTGGTCAGGTACTGTTTTCTCTCAGTTGGCAAGATGCGCACACAATCGCAGTGTTGTACAGCTTGTTTCATCACCTTTGCGAAGTTGCCGCTCTCTCCGGCTCCCGGAGACGAAGAAGCTGCTTCTTCGCGCAAAGACGATTCTGCCGCTCAACGTGCACTGCAGTTTGTGTCTTCTGCCGAAAGAGGTCCGGGAGCTGTGCTTAGCTCTGCAGAGCACCATACCTGCTTCTTTATGCTCTCTTCTCGTCTACATCTTAGCAAAAAGCTTTTCCACTCTGTCTGGCAAGGAGAAACTGTGCCAGCACAGAAAACATCTCCCAGCGTGTTCTAGAGGCTGCACGGAGGTCTGCCGAGTGTTTTGCAAGAAGAGAAAGAAAGTTGTCCAAAACAGCTTGCAATCGAATGTTCATGTGAATAGAAAAGGCAGGAGAGTGGGCAGGTACTGTTTTCTCTCAGTTGGCACGCTGCGCACACAATCGCAGTGTTGTACAGCTTGTTTCATCACCTTTGCGAAGTTGCCGCTCTCTCCGGCTTCCGGAGACGAAGAAGCTGCTTCTTCGCGCAAAGACGATTCTGCCGCTCACAGTGCTCTGCGGTGTGCGGCTTCTGCCGAATGATGTCCGGGAGCGGTGCTTAGCTCTGCAGAGCACCGTACCTTCGTCTTTAGCCTCTCTTCTCGTCTACATCTTAGCAAAAAGCTTTTCCACTCTGTCTGGCAAGGAGAAACTGTGCCAGCACAGAAAACATCTCCCATCGTGTTCTAGAGGCTGCACGGAGGTCTGCCGAGTGTTTTGCAAGTAGAGAAAGAAAGTTGTCCAAAACAGCTTGCAATCCAATGTTCATGTGAATAGAAAAGGCAGGAGAGTGGTCAGGTACTGTTTTCTCTCAGTTGGCAAGCTGCGCACACAATCGCAGTGTTGTACAGCTTGTTTCATCACCTTTGCGAAGTTGCCGCTCTCTCCGGCTTCCGGAGACGAAGAAGCTGCTTCTTTGCGCAAAGACGATTCTGCCGCTCAAAGTGCTCTGCAGTTTGTGTCTTCTGCCGAAAGAGGCCCGGGAGCTGTGCTTAGCTCTGCAGAGCACCATACCTGCTTCTTTAGCCTCTCTTCTCGTCTACATCTTAGCAAAAAGCTTTTCCCCTCATTCTGGCAAGGAGAAACTGCGCCAGCACAGAAAACATCTCCCATTGTGTTCTAGAGGCTGCACGGAGGTCTGCCGAGTGTTTTGCAAGAAGAGAAAGAAAGTTGTCCCAAACAGCTTGCAATCGAATGTTCAAGTGAATAGAAAAGGCAGGAGAGTGGTCAGGTACTGTTTTCTCTCAGTTGGCAAGCTGCGCACACAATCGCAGTGTTGTACAACTTGTTTCATCACCTTTGCGAAGTTGCCGCTCTCTCCGGCTCCCGGAGACGAAGAAGCTGCTTCTTCGCGCAAAGACGATTCTGCCGCTCACAGTGCTCTGCGGTGTGCGCCTTCTGCCGAAAGAGGCCCGGGAGCTGTGCTTAGCTCTGCAGAGCACCGTACCTTCGTCTTTAGCCTCTCTTCTCGTCTACATCTTAGCAAAAAGATTTTCCACTCTGTCTGGCAAGGAGAAACTGTGCCAGCACAGAAAACATCTCCCATCGTGTTCTAGAGGCTGCACGCAGGTCTGCCGAGTGTTTTGCAAGAAGAGAAAGAAAGTTGTCCAAAACAGCTTGCAATCGAATGTTCATGTGAATAGAAAAGTCAGGAGAGTGGTCAGGTACTGTTTTCTCTCAGTTGGCAAGCTGCGCACACAATCGCAGTGTTGTACAGCTTGTTTGATCACCTTTGCGAAGTTGCCGCTCTCTCCGGCTCCCGGAGACGAAGAAGCTGCTTCTTCGCGCAAAGACGATTCTGCCGCTCACAGTGCTCTGCGGTGTGCGCCTTCTGCCGAAAGACGTCCGGGAGCGGTGCTTAGCTCTGCAGAGCACCGTACCTTCGTCTTTAGCCTCTCTTCTCGTCTACATCTTAGCAAAAAGCTTTTCCACTCTGTCTGGCAAGGAGAAACTGTGCCAGCACAGAAAACATCTCCCATCGTGTTCTAGAGGCTGCACGGAGGTCTGCCGAGTGTTTTGCAAGAAGAGAAAGAAAGTTGTCCAAAACAGCTTGCAATCGAATGTTCATGTGAATAGAAAAGGCAGGAGAGTGATCAGGTACTGTTTGATCTCAGTTGGCACGCTGCGCACACAATCGCAGTGTTGTACAGCTTGTTTGATCACCTTTGCGAAGTTGCCGCTCTCTCCGGCTCCCGGAGACGAAGAAGCTGCTTCTTCGCGCAAAGACGATTCTGCCGCTCACAGTGCTCTGCGGTGTGCGCCTTCTGCCTAAAGAGGTCCGGGTGCGGTGCTTAGCTCTGCAGAGCACCGTACCTGCTTCTTTAGCCTCTCTTCTCGTCTACATCTTAGCAAAAAGCTTTTCCACTCTGTCTGGCAAGGAGAAACTGTGCCAGCACAGAAAACATCTCCCATCGTGTTCTAGAGGCTGCACGGAGGTCTGCCGAGTGTTTTGCAAGAAGAGAAAGAAAGTTGTCCAAAACAGCTTCCAATCGAATGTTCAAGTGAATAGAAAAGGCAGGAGAGTGGTCAGGTACTGTTTTCTCTCAGTTGGCAAGCTGCGCACACAATCGCAGTGTTGTACAGCTTGTTTCATCACCTTTGCGAAGTTGCCGCTCTCTCCGGCTCCCGGAGACGAAGAAGCTGCTTCTTCGCGCAAAGACGATTCTGCCGCTCACAGTGCTCTGCGGTGTGCGCCTTCTGCCGAAAGAGCCCCGGGAGCTGTGCTTAGCTCTGCAGAGCACCATACCTGCTTCTTTAGCCTCTCTTCTCGTCTACATCTTAGCAAAAAGCTTTTCCACTCTGTCTGGCAAGGAGAAACTGTGCCAGCACAAAAAACATGTCCCATCGTGTTCTAGAGGCTGCACGGAGGTCTGCCGAGTGTTTTGCAAGAAGAGAAAGAAAGTTGTCCAAAACAGCTTGCAATCGAATGTTCATGTGAATAGAAAAGGCAGGAGAGTGGTCAGGTACTGTTTTCTCTCAGTTGGCACGCTGCGCACACATTCGTAGTTTTGTACAGCTTGTTTCATCACCTTTGCGAAGTTGCCGCTCTCTCCGGCTCCCGGAGACGAAGAAGCTGGTTTTTGGCCAAAGAAGATTCTGCCGCTCACTGTGCTCTGCAGTGTGTGTCTTCTGCCGAAAGAGGCCCGGGAGCTGTGCTTAGCTCTGCAGAGCACCATACCTGCTTCTTTAGCCTCTCTTCTCGTCTACATCTTAGCAAAAAGCTTTTCCACTCTGTCTGGCAAGGAGAAACTGTGCCAGCACAAAAAACATCTCCCATCGTGTTCTAGAGGCTGCACGGAGGTCTGCCGAGTGTTTTGCAAGAAGAGAAAGAAAGTTGTCCAAAACAGCTTGCAATCGAATGTTCATGTGAATAGAAAAGGCAGGAGAGTGGTCAGGTACTGTTTTCTCTCAGTTGGCACGCTGCGCACACAATCGCAGTGTTGTACAGCTTGTTTCATCACCTTTGCCAAGTTGTCGCTCTCTCCGGCTCCCGGAGACGAAGAAGCTGCTTCTTCGAGCAAAGACGATTCTGCCGCTCATAGTGTTCTGCGGTGTGCGCCTTCTGCCGAAAGACGCCCGGGAGCTGTGCTTAGCTCTGCAGAGCACCGTACCTTCGTCTTTAGCCTCTCTTCTCGTCTACATCTTAGCAAAAAGCTTTTCCACTCTGTCTGGCAAGGACAAACTTTGCCAGCACAGAAAACATCTCCCATCGTGTTCTAGAGGCTGCACGGAGGTCTGCCGAGTGTTTTGCAAGAAGAGAAAGAAAGTTGTCCAAAACAGCTTGCAATCGAATGTTCATGTGAATAGAAAAGGCAGGAGAGTGGTCAGGTACTGTTTTCTCTCAGTTGGCACACTGCGCACACATTCGCAGGGTTGTACAGCTTGTTTCATCACCTTTGCGAAGTTGCCGCTCTCTCCGGCTCCCGGAGACGAAGAAGCTGCTTTTTCGCCCAAAGACGATTCTGCCGCTCACAGTGCTCTGCGGTGTGCGCCTTCTGCCGAAAGAGGTCCGGGAGCTGTGCTTAGCTCTGCAGAGCACCGTACCTTCGTCTTTAGCCTCTCTTCTCGTCTACATCTTAGCAAAAAGGTTTTCCACTCTGTCTGGCAAGGAGAAACTTTGCCAGCACAGAAAACATCTCCCATTGTGTTCTAGAGGCTGCACGGAGGTCTGCCGAGTGTTTTGCAAGAAGAGAAAGAAAGTTGTCCAAAACAACTTGCAATCGAATGTTCATGTGAATAGAAAAGGCAGGAGAGTGGTCAGGTACTGTTTTCTCTCAGTTGGCAAGTTGCGCACACAATCGCAGTGTTGTAGAGCTTGTTTCATCACCTTTGCGAAGCTGCCGCTCTCTCCGGCTCCCGGAGACGAAGAAGCTGCTTCTTCGCGCAAAGACGATTCTGCCGCTCACAGTGCTCTGCGGTGTGCGCCTTCTGCCGAAAGACGCCCGGGAGCGGTGCTTTGCTCTGCAGAGCACCGTACCTTCGTCTTTAGCCTCTCTTCTCGTCTACATCTTAGCAAAAAGCTTTTCCACTCTGTCTGGCAAGAGAAACTGTGCCAGCACAGAAAACATCTCCCATCGTGTTCTAGAGGCTGCACGGAGGTCTGCCGAGTGTTTTGCAAGAAGAGAAATAAAGTTGTCCAAAACAGCTTGCAATCGAATGTTCATGTGAATAGAAAAGGCAGGAGAGTGGTCAGGTACTGTTTTCTCTCCGTTGGCAAGCTGCGCACACAATCGCAGTGTTGTACAGCTTGTTTCATCACCTTTGCCAAGTTGTCGCTCTCTCCGGCTCCCGGAGACGAAGAAGCTGCTTCTTCGAGCAAAGACGATTCTGCCGCTCATAGTGCTCTGCGGTGTGCGCCTTCTGCCGAAAGACGCCCGGGAGCGGTGCTTAGCTCTGCAGAGCACCGTACCTTCGTCTTTAGCCTCTCTTCTCGTCTACATCTTAGCAAAAAGCTTTTCCACTCTGTCTGGCAAGGAGAAACTGTGCCAGCACAGAAAACATCTCCCATCGTGTTCTAGAGGCTGCACGGAGGTCTGCCGAGTGTTTTGCAAGAAGAGAAAGAAAGTTGTCCAAAACAGCTTGCAATCGAATGTTCATGTGAATAGAAAAGGCAGGAGAGTGGTCAGGTACAGTTTTCTCTCAGTTGGCAAGCTGCGCACACAATCGCAGTGTTGTACAGCTTGTTTCATCACCTTTGCCAAGTTGTCGCTCTCTCCGGCTCCCGGAGACGAAGAAGCTGCTTCTTCGAGCAAAGACGATTCTGCCGCTCATAGTGCTCTGCGGTGTGCGCCTTCTGCCGAAAGACGCCCGGGAGCGGTGCTTACTTCTACAGAGCACCGTACCTTCGTCTTTAGCCTCTCTTCTCGTCTACATCTTAGCAAAAAACTTTTCCACTCTGTCTGGCAAGGACAAACTCTGCCAGCACAGAAAACATCTCCCATCGTGTTCTAGAGGCTGCACGGAGGTCTGCCGAGTGTTTTGCAAGAAGAGAAAGAAAGTTGTCCAAAACAGCTTCCAATCGAATGTTCATGTGAATAGAAAAGGCAGGAGAGTGGTCAGGTACTGTTTTCTCTCAGTTGGCAAGCTGCGCACACAATCGCAGTGTTGTACAGCTTGTTTCATCACCTTTGCGAAGTTGCCGCTCTCTCCGGCTCCCGGAGACGAAGAAGCTGCTTCTTCGCGCAAAGACGATTCTGCCGCTCACAGTGCTCTGCGGTGTGCGCCTTCTGCCGAAAGAGGTCCGGGAGCGGTGCTTTGCTCTGCAGAGCACCGTACCTTCGTCTTTAGCCTCTCTTCTCGTCTACATCTTAGCAAAAAGCTTTTCCACTCTGTCTGGCAAGGAGAAACTGTGCCAGCACAAAAAACATCTCCCATCGTGTTCTAGAGGCTGCACGGAGGTCTGCCGAGTGTTTTGCAAGAAGAGAAAGAAAGTTGTCCAAAACAGCTTGCAATCGAATGTTCATGTGAATAGAAAAGGCAGGAGAGTGGTCAGGTACTGTTTTCTCTCAGTTGGCAAGATGCGCACACAATCGCAGTGTTGTACAGCTTGTTTCATCACCTTTGCGAAGTTGCCGCTCTCTCCGGCTCCCGGAGACGAAGAAGCTGCTTCTTCGCGCAAAGACGATTCTGCCGCTCAAAGTGCACTGCAGTTTGTGTCTTCTGCCGAAAGAGGCCCGGGAGCTGTGCTTAGCTCTGCAGAGCACCATACCTGCTTCTTTAGGCTCTCTTCTCGTCTACATCTTAGCAAAAAGCTTTTCCACTCTGTCTGGCAAGGAGAAACTGTGCCAGCACAGAAAACATCTCCCAGCGTGTTCTAGAGGCTGCACGGAGGTCTGCAGAGTGTTTTGCAAGAAGAGAAAGAAAGTTCTCCAAAACAGCTTGCAATCGAATGTTCATGTGAATAGAAAAGGCAGGAGAGTGGGCAGGTACTGTTTTCTCTCAGTTGGCACGCTGCGCACACAATCGCAGTGTTGTACAGCTTGTTTCATCACCTTTGCGAAGTTGCCGCTCTCTCCGGCTGCCAGAGACGAAGAAGCTGCTTCTTCGCGCAAAGACGATTCTGCCGCTCACAGTGCTCTGCGGTGTGCGGCTTCTGCCGAATGATGTCCGGGAGCGGTGCTTAGCTCTGCAGAGCACCGTACCTTCGTCTTTAGCCTCTCTTCTCGTCTACATCTTAGCAAAAAGCTTTTCCACTCTGTCTGGCAAGGAGAAACTGTGCCAGCACAGAAAACATCTCCCATCGTGTTCTAGAGGCTGCACGGAGGTCTGCCGAGTGTTTTGCAAGTAGAGAAAGAAAGTTGTCCAAAACAGCTTGCAATCCAATGTTCATGTGAATAGAAAAGGCAGGAGAGTGGTCAGGTACTGTTTTCTCTCAGTTGGCAAGCTGCGCACACAATCGCAGTGTTGTACAGCTTGTTTCATCACCTTTGCGAAGTTGCCGCTCTCTCCGGCTTCCGGAGACGAAGAAGCTGCTTCTTCGCGCAAAGACGATTCTGCCGCTCAAAGTGCTCTGCAGTTTGTGTCTTCTGCCGAAAGAGGCCCGGGAGCTGTGCTTAGCTCTGCAGAGCACCATACCTGCTTCTTTAGCCTCTCTTCTCGTCTACATCTTAGCAAAAAGCTTTTCCACTCTGTCTGGCAAGGAGAAACTGTGCCAGCACAGAAAACATCTCCCATCGTGTTCTAGAGGCTGCACGGAGGTCTGCCGAGTGTTTTGCAAGAAGAGAAAGAAAGTTGTCCCAAACAGCTTGCAATCGAATGTTCAAGTGAATAGAAAAGGCAGGAGAGTGGTCAGGTACTGTTTTCTCTCAGTTGGCAAGCTGCGCACACAATCGCAGTGTTGTACAGCTTGTTTCATCACCTTTGCGAAGTTGCCGCTCTCTCCGGCTCCCGGAGACGAAGAAGCTGCTTCTTCGCGCAAAGACGATTCTGCCGCTCACAGTGCTCTGCGGTGTGCGCCTTCTGCCGAAAGAGGCCCGGGAGCTGTGCTTAGCTCTGCAGAGCACCGTACCTTTGTCTTTAGCCTCTCTTCTCGTCTACATCTTAGCAAAAAGCTTTTCCACTCTGTCTGGCAAGGAGAAACTGTGCCAGCACAGAAAACATCTCCCATCGTGTTCTAGAGGCTGCACGCAGGTCTGCCGAGTGTTTTGCAAGAAGAGAAAGAAAGTTGTCCAAAACAGCTTGCAATCGAATGTTCATGTGAATAGAAAATGCAGGAGAGTGGTCAGGTACTGTTTTCTCTCACTTGGCAAGCTGCGCACACAATCGCAGTGTTGTACAGCTTGTTTGATCACCTTTGCGAAGTTGCCGCTCTCTCCGGCTCCCGGAGACGAAGAAGCTGCTTTTTCGCCCAAAGACGATTCTGCCGCTCACAGTGCTCTGCGGTGTGCGCCTTCTGCCGAAAGACGTCCGGGAGCGGTGCTTAGCTCTGCAGAGCACCGTACCTTCGTCTTTAGCCTCTCTTCTCGTCTACATCTTAGCAAAAAGCTTTTCCACTCTGTCTGGCAAGGAGAAACTGTGCCAGCACAGAAAACATCTCCCATCGTGTTCTAGAGGCTGCACGGAGGTCTGCCGAGTGTTTTGCAAGAAGAGAAAGAAAGTTGTCCAAAACAGCTTCCAATCGAATGTTCATGTGAATAGAAAAGGCAGGAGAGTGATCAGGTACTGTTTGCTCTCAGTTGGCAAGCTGCGCACACAATCGCAGTGTTGTACAGCTTGTTTCATCACCTTTGCGAAGTTGCCGCTCTCTCCGGCTCCCGGAGACGAAGAAGCTGCTTTTTCGCGCAAAGACGATTCTGCCGCTCACAGTGCTCTGCGGTGTGCGCCTTCTGCCGAAAGAGGCCCGGGAGCGGTGCTTAGCTCTGCAGAGCACCGTACCTTCGTCTTTAGCCTCTCTTCTCGTCTACATCTTAGCCAAAAGCTTTTCCACTCTGTCTGGCAGGAAGAAACTGTGCCAGCACAAAAAACATCTCCCATCGTGTTCTAGAGGCTGCACGGAGGTCTGCCGAGTGTTTTGCAAGAAGAGAAAGAAAGTTGTCCAAAACAGCTTCCAATCGAATGTTCAAGTGAATAGAAAAGGCAGGAGAGTGGTCAGGTACTGTTTTCTCTCAGTTGGCAAGCTGCGCACACAATCGCAGTGTTGTACAGCTTGTTTCATCACCTTTGCGAAGTTGCCGCTCTCTCCGGCTCCCGGAGACGAAGAAGCTGCTTCTTCGCGCAAAGACGATTCTGCCGCTCACAGTGCTCTGCGGTGTGCGCCTTCTGCCGAAAGACGTCCGGGAGCGGTGCTTAGCTCTGCAGAGCACCGTACCTTCGTCTTTAGCCTCTCTTCTCGTCTACATCTTAGCAAAAAGCTTTTCCACTCTGTCTGGCAAGGAGAAACTGTGCCAGCACAGAAAACATCTCCCATCGTGTTCTAGAGGCTGCACGGAGGTCTGCCGAGTGTTTTGCAAGAAGAGAAAGAAAGTTGTCCAAAACAGCTTCCAATCGAATGTTCATGTGAATAGAAAAGGCAGGAGAGTGATCAGGTACTGTTTGCTCTCAGTTGGCACGCTGCGCACACAATCGCAGTGTTGTACAGCTTGTTTCATCACCTTTGCGAAGTTGCCGCTCTCTCCGGCTCCCGGAGACGAAGAAGCTGCTTCTTCGCGCAAAGACGATTCTGCCGCTCACAGTGCTCTGCGGTGTGCGCCTTCTGCCGAAAGAGGTCCGGGTGCGGTGCTTAGCTCTGCAGAGCACCGTACCTGCTTCTTTAGCCTCTCTTCTCGTCTACATCTTAGCAAAAAGCTTTTCCACTCTGTCTGGCAAGGAGAAACTGTGCCAGCACAGAAAACATCTCCCATCGTGTTCTAGAGGCTGCACGGAGGTCTGCCGAGTGTTTTGCAAGAAGAGAAAGAAAGTTGTCCAAAACAGCTTCCAATCGAATGTTCAAGTGAATAGAAAAGGCAGGAGAGTGGTCAGGTACTGTTTTCTCTCAGTTGGCAAGCTGCGCACACAATCGCAGTGTTGTACAGCTTGTTTCATCACCTTTGCGAAGTTGCCGCTCTCTCCGGCTCCCGGAGACGAAGAAGCTGCTTCTTCGCGCAAAGACGATTCTGCCGCTCACAGTGCTCTGCGGTGTGCGCCTTCTGCCGAAAGAGGTCCGGGAGCGGTGCTTTGCTCTGCAGAGCACCGTACCTTCGTCTTTAGCCTCTCTTCTCGTCTACATCTTAGCAAAAAGCTTTTCCACTCTGTCTGGCAAGGAGAAACTGTGCCAGCACAAAAAACATCTCCCATCGTGTTCTAGAGGCTGCACGGAGGTCTGCCGAGTGTTTTGCAAGAAGAGAAAGAAAGTTGTCCAAAACAGCTTGCAATCCAATGTTCATGTGAATAGAAAAGGCAGGAGAGTGGTCAGGTACTGTTTTCTCTCAGTTGGCAAGCTGCGCACACAATCGCAGTGTTGTACAGCTTGTTTCATCACCTTTGCGAAGTTGCCGCTCTCTCCGGCTTCCGGAGACGAAGAAGCTGCTTCTTCGCGCAAAGACGATTCTGCCGCTCAAAGTGCTCTGCAGTTTGTGTCTTCTGCCGAAAGAGGCCCGGGAGCTGTGCTTAGCTCTGCAGAGCACCATACCTGCTTCTTTAGCCTCTCTTCTCGTCTACATCTTAGCAAAAAGCTTTTCCCCTCATTCTGGCAAGGAGAAACTGTGCCAGCACAGAAAACATCTCCCATCGTGTTCTAGAGGCTGCACGGAGGTCTGCCGAGTGTTTTGCAAGAAGAGAAAGAAAGTTGTCCCAAACAGCTTGCAATCGAAAGTTCAAGTGAATAGAAAAGGCAGGAGAGTGGTCAGGTACTGTTTTCTCTCAGTTGGCAAGCTGCGCACACAATCGCAGTGTTGTACAACTTGTTTCATCACCTTTGCGAAGTTGCCGCTCTCTCCGGCTCCCGGAGACGAAGAAGCTGCTTCTTCGCGCAAAGACGATTCTGCCGCTCACAGTGCTCTGCGGTGTGCGCCTTCTGCCGAAAGAGGCCCGGGAGCTGTGCTTAGCTCTGCAGAGCACCGTACCTTCGTCTTTAGCCTCTCTTCTCGTCTACATCTTAGCAAAAAGCTTTTCCACTCTGTCTGGCAAGGAGAAACTGTGCCAGCACAGAAAACATCTCCCATCGTGTTCTAGAGGCTGCACGCAGGTCTGCCGAGTGTTTTGCAAGAAGAGAAAGAAAGTTGTCCAAAACAGCTTCCAATCGAATGTTCATGTGAATAGAAAATGCAGGAGAGTGGTCAGGTACTGTTTTCTCTCAGTTGGCACGCTGCGCACACATTCGTAGTTTTGTACAGCTTGTTTCATCACCTTTGCGAAGTTGCCGCTCTCTCCGGCTCCCGGAGACGAAGAAGCTGGTTTTTGGCCAAAGAAGATTCTGCCGCTCACTGTGCTCTGCAGTGTGTGTCTTCTGCCGAAAGAGGCCCGGGAGCTGTGCTTAGCTCTGCAGAGCACCATACCTGCTTCTTTAGCCTCTCTTCTCGTCTACATCTTAGCAAAAAGCTTTTCCACTCTGTCTGGCAAGGAGAAACTGTGCCAGCACAAAAAACATCTCCCATCGTGTTCTAGAGGCTGCACGGAGGTCTGCCGAGTGTTTTGCAAGAAGAGAAAGAAAGTTGTCCAAAACAGCTTGCAATCGAATGTTCATGTGAATAGAAAAGGCAGGAGAGTGGTCAGGTACTGTTTTCTCTCAGTTGGCACGCTGCGCACACAATCGCAGTGTTGTACAGCTTGTTTCATCACCTTTGCCAAGTTGTCGCTCTCTCCGGCTCCCGGAGACGAAGAAGCTGCTTCTTCGAGCAAAGACGATTCTGCCGCTCATAGTGTTCTGCGGTGTGCGCCTTCTGCCGAAAGACGCCCGGGAGCGGTGCTTAGCTCTGCAGAGCACCGTACCTTCGTCTTTAGCCTCTCTTCTCGTCTACATCTTAGCAAAAAGCTTTTCCACTCTGTCTGGCAAGGACAAACTTTGCCAGCACAGAAAACATCTCCCATCGTGTTCTAGAGGCTGCACGGAGGTCTGCCGAGTGTTTTGCAAGAAGAGAAAGAAAGTTGTCCAAAACAGCTTGCAATCGAATGTTCATGTGAATAGAAAAGGCAGGAGAGTGGTCAGGTACTGTTTTCTCTCAGTTGGCACACTGCGCACACATTCGCAGGGTTGTACAGCTTGTTTCATCACCTTTGCGAAGTTGCCGCTCTCTCCGGCTCCCGGAGACGAAGAAGCTGCTTTTTCGCCCAAAGACGATTCTGCCGCTCACAGTGCTCTGCGGTGTGCGCCTTCTGCCGAAAGACGCCCGGGAGCGGTGCTTTGCTCTGCAGAGCACCGTACCTTCGTCTTTAGCCTCTCTTCTCGTCTACATCTTAGCAAAAAGCTTTTCCACTCTGTCTGGCAAGAGAAACTGTGCCAGCACAGAAAACATCTCCCATCGTGTTCTAGAGGCTGCACGGAGGTCTGCCGAGTGTTTTGCAAGAAGAGAAAGAAAGTTGTCCAAAACAGCTTCCAATCGAATGTTCATGTGAATAGAAAAGGCAGGAGAGTGGTCAGGTACTGTTTTCTCTCCGTTGGCAAGCTGCGCACACAATCGCAGTGTTGTACAGCTTGTTTCATCACCTTTGCGAAGTTGTCGCTCTCTCCGGCTCCCGGAGACGAAGAAGCTGCTTCTTCGAGCAAAGACGATTCTGCCGCTCATAGTGCTCTGCGGTGTGCGCCTTCTGCCGAAAGACGCCCGGGAGCGGTGCTTACTTCTACAGAGCACCGTACCTTCGTCTTTAGCCTCTCTTCTCGTCTACATCTTAGCAAAAAACTTTTCCACTCTGTCTGGCAAGGAGAAACTTTGCCAGCACAGAAAACATCTCCCATCGTGTTCTAGAGGCTGCACGGAGGTCTGCCGAGTGTTTTGCAAGAAGAGAAAGAAAGTTGTCCAAAACAGCTTCCAATCGAATGTTCATGTGAATAGAAAAGGCAGGAGAGTGGTCAGGTACTGTTTTCTCTCAGTTGGCAAGCTGCGCACACAATCGCAGTGTTGTACAGCTTGTTTCATCACCTTTGCGAAGTTGCCGCTCTCTCCGGCTCCCGGAGACGAAGAAGCTGCTTCTTCGCGCAAAGACGATTCTGCCGCTCACAGTGCACTGCAGTTTGTGTCTTCTGCCGAAAGAGGCCCGGGAGCTGTGCTTAGCTCTGCAGAGCACCATACCTGCTTCTTTAGGCTCTCTTCTCGTCTACATCTTAGCAAAAAGCTTTTCCACTCTGTCTGGCAAGGAGAAACTGTGCCAGCACAGAAAACATCTCCCATCGTGTTCTAGAGGCTGCACGGAGGTCTGCCGAGTGTTTTGCAAGAAGAGAAAGAAAGTTGTCCAAAACAGCTTGCAATCGAATGTTCATGTGAATAGAAAAGGCAGGAGAGTGGTCAGGTACTGTTTTCTCTCAGTTGGCAAGCTGCGCACACAATCACAGTGTTGTACAGCTTGTTTCATCACCTTTGCGAAGTTGCCGCTCTCTCCGGCTCCCGGAGACGAAGAAGCTGCTTCTTCGCGCAAAGACGATTCTGCCGCTCACAGTGCACTGCAGTTTGTGTCTTCTGCCGAAAGAGGCCCGGGAGCTGTGCTTAGCTCTGCAGAGCACCATACCTGCTTCTTTAGGCTCTCTTCTCGTCTACATCTTAGCAAAAAGCTTTTCCACTCTGTCTGGCAAGGAGAAACTGTGCCAGCACAGAAAACATCTCCCATCGTGTTCTAGAGGCTGCACGGAGGTCTGCCGAGTGTTTTGCAAGAAGAGAAAGAAAGTTGTCCCAAACAGCTTGCAATCGAATGTTCAAGTGAATAGAAAAGGCAGGAGAGTGGTCAGGTACTGTTTTCTCTCAGTTGGCAAGCTGCGCACACAATCGCAGTGTTGTACAGCTTGTTTCATCACCTTTGCGAAGTTGCCGCTCTCTCCGGCTCCCAGAGACGAAGAAGCTGCTTCTTCGCGCAAAGACGATTCTGCCGCTCACAGTGCTCTGCGGTGTGCGCCTTCTGCCGAAAGAGGCCCGGGAGCTGTGCTTAGCTCTGCAGAGCACCGTACCTTCGTCTTTAGCCTCTCTTCTCGTCTACATCTTAGCAAAAAGCTTTTCCACTCTGTCTGGCAAGGAGAAACTGTGCCAGCACAGAAAACATCTCCCATCGTGTTCTAGAGGCTGCACGCAGGTCTGCCGAGTGTTTTGCAAGAAGAGAAAGAAAGTTGTCCAAAACAGCTTGCAATCGAATGTTCATGTGAATAGAAAATGCAGGAGAGTGGTCAGGTACTGTTTTCTCTCAGTTGGCAAGCTGCGCACACAATCGCAGTGTTGTACAGCTTGTTTGATCACCTTTGCGAAGTTGCCGCTCTCTCCGGCTCCCGGAGACGAAGAAGCTGCTTTTTCGCCCAAAGACGATTCTGCCGCTCACAGTGCTCTGCGGTGTGCGCCTTCTGCCGAAAGACGTCCGGGAGCGGTGCTTAGCTCTGCAGAGCACCGTACCTTCGTCTTTAGCCTCTCTTCTCGTCTACATCTTAGCAAAAAGCTTTTCCACTCTGTCTGGCAAGGAGAAACTGTGCCAGCACAGAAAACATCTCCCATCGTGTTCTAGAGGCTGCACGGAGGTCTGCCGAGTGTTTTGCAAGAAGAGAAAGAAAGTTGTCCAAAACAGCTTCCAATCGAATGTTCATGTGAATAGAAAAGGCAGGAGAGTGATCAGGTACTGTTTGCTCTCAGTTGGCATGCTGCGCACACAATCGCAGTGTTGTACAGCTTGTTTGATCACCTTTGCGAAGTTGCCGCTCTCTCCGGCTCCCGGAGACGAAGAAGCTGCTTTTTCGCGCAAAGACGATTCTGCCGCTCACAGTGCTCTGCGGTGTGCGCCTTCGGCCGAAAGAGGCCCGGGAGCGGTGCTTAGCTCTGCAGAGCACCGTACCTTCGTCTTTAGCCTCTCTTCTCGTCTACATCTTAGCCAAAAGCTTTTCCACTCTGTCTGGCAGGAAGAAACTGTGCCAGCACAAAAAACATCTCCCATCGTGTTCTAGAGGCTGCACGGAGGTCTGCCGAGTGTTTTGCAAGAAGAGAAAGAAAGTTGTCCAAAACAGCTTCCAATCGAATGTTCAAGTGAATAGAAAAGGCAGGAGAGTGGTCAGGTACTGTTTTCTCTCAGTTGGCAAGCTGCGCACACAATCGCAGTGTTGTACAGCTTGTTTCATCACCTTTGCGAAGTTGCCGCTCTCTCCGGCTCCCGGAGACGAAGAAGCTGCTTCTTCGCGCAAAGACGATTCTGCCGCTCACAGTGCTCTGCGGTGTGCGCCTTCTGCCGAAAGACGTCCGGGAGCGGTGCTTAGCTCTGCAGAGCACCGTACCTTCGTCTTTAGCCTCTCTTCTCGTCTACATCTTAGCAAAAAGCTTTTCCACTCTGTCTGGCAAGGAGAAACTGTGCCAGCACAGAAAACATCTCCCATCGTGTTCTAGAGGCTGCACGGAGGTCTGCCGAGTGTTTTGCAAGAAGAGAAAGAAAGTTGTCCAAAACAGCTTCCAATCGAATGTTCATGTGAATAGAAAAGGCAGGAGAGTGATCAGGTACTGTTTGCTCTCAGTTGGCACGCTGCGCACACAATCGCAGTGTTGTACAGCTTGTTTCATCACCTTTGCGAAGTTGCCGCTCTCTCCGGCTCCCGGAGACGAAGAAGCTGCTTCTTCGCGCAAAGACGATTCTGCCGCTCACAGTGCTCTGCGGTGTGCGCCTTCTGCCGAAAGAGGTCCGGGTGCGGTGCTTAGCTCTGCAGAGCACCGTACCTGCTTCTTTAGCCTCTCTTCTCGTCTACATCTTAGCAAAAAGCTTTTCCACTCTGTCTGGCAAGGAGAAACTGTGCCAGCACAGAAAACATCTCCCATCGTGTTCTAGAGGCTGCACGGAGGTCTGCCGAGTGTTTTGCAAGAAGAGAAAGAAAGTTGTCCAAAACAGCTTCCAATCGAATGTTCAAGTGAATAGAAAAGGCAGGAGAGTGGTCAGGTACTGTTTTCTCTCAGTTGGCAAGCTGCGCACACAATCGCAGTGTTGTACAGCTTGTTTCATCACCTTTGCGAAGTTGCCGCTCTCTCCGGCTCCCGGAGACGAAGAAGCTGCTTCTTCGCGCAAAGACGATTCTGCCGCTCACAGTGCTCTGCGGTGTGCGCCTTCTGCCGAAAGAGGTCCGGGAGCGGTGCTTTGCTCTGCAGAGCACCGTACCTTCGTCTTTAGCCTCTCTTCTCGTCTACATCTTAGCAAAAAGCTTTTCCACTCTGTCTGGCAAGGAGAAACTGTGCCAGCACAAAAAACATCTCCCATCGTGTTCTAGAGGCTGCACGGAGGTCTGCCGAGTGTTTTGCAAGAAGAGAAAGAAAGTTGTCCAAAACAGCTTGCAATCGAATGTTCATGTGAATAGAAAAGGCAGGAGAGTGGTCAGGTACTGTTTTCTCTCAGTTGGCAAGATGCGCACACAATCGCAGTGTTGTACAGCTTGTTTCATCACCTTTGCGAAGTTGCCGCTCTCTCCGGCTCCCGGAGACGAAGAAGCTGCTTCTTCGCGCAAAGACGATTCTGCCGCTCAACGTGCACTGCAGATTGTGTCTTCTGCCGAAAGAGGCCCGGGAGCTGTGCTTAGCTCTGCAGAGCACCATACCTGCTTCTTTATGCTCTCTTCTCGTCTACATCTTAGCAAAAAGCTTTTCCACTCTGTCTGGCAAGGAGAAACTGTGCCAGCACAGAAAACATCTCCCAGCGTGTTCTAGAGGCTGCACGGAGGTCTGCCGAGTGTTTTGCAAGAAGAGAAAGAAAGTTGTCCAAAACAGCTTGCAATCGAATGTTCATGTGAATAGAAAAGGCAGGAGAGTGGGCAGGTACTGTTTTCTCTCAGTTGGCACGCTGCGCACACAATCGCAGTGTTGTACAGCTTGTTTCATCACCTTTGCGAAGTTGCCGCTCTCTCCGGCTTCCGGAGACGAAGAAGCTGCTTCTTCGCGCAAAGACGATTCTGCCGCTCACAGTGCTCTGCGGTGTGCGGCTTCTGCCGAATGATGTCCGGGAGCGGTGCTTAGCTCTGCAGAGCACCGTACCTTCGTCTTTAGCCTCTCTTCTCGTCTACATCTTAGCAAAAAGCTTTTCCACTCTGTCTGGCAAGGAGAAACTGTGCCAGCACAGAAAACATCTCCCATCGTGTTCTAGAGGCTGCACGGAGGTCTGCCGAGTGTTTTGCAAGTAGAGAAAGAAAGTTGTCCAAAACAGCTTGCAATCGAATGTTCATGTGAATAGAAAAGGCAGGAGAGTGGTCAGGTACTGTTTTCTCTCAGTTGGCAAGCTGCGCACACAATCGCAGTGTTGTACAGCTTGTTTCATCACCTTTGCGAAGTTGCCGCTCTCTCCGGCTTCCGGAGACGAAGAAGCTGCTTCTTCGCGCAAAGACGATTCTGCCGCTCAAAGTGCTCTGCAGTTTGTGTCTTCTGCCGAAAGAGGCCCGGGAGCTGTGCTTAGCTCTGCAGAGCACCATACCTGCTTCTTTAGCCTCTCTTCTCGTCTACATCTTAGCAAAAAGCTTTTCCCCTCATTCTGGCAAGGAGAAACTGTGCCAGCACAGAAAACATCTCCCATCGTGTTCTAGAGGCTGCACGGAGGTCTGCCGAGTGTTTTGCAAGAAGAGAAAGAAAGTTGTCCCAAACAGCTTGCAATCGAATGTTCAAGTGAATAGAAAAGGCAGGAGAGTGGTCAGGTACTGTTTTCTCTCAGTTGGCAAGCTGCGCACACAATCGCAGTGTTGTACAACTTGTTTCATCACCTTTGCGAAGTTGCCGCTCTCTCCGGCTCCCGGAGACGAAGAAGCTGCTTCTTCGCGCAAAGACGATTCTGCCGCTCACAGTGCTCTGCGGTGTGCGCCTTCTGCCGAAAGAGCCCCGGGAGCTGTGCTTAGCTCTGCAGAGCACCGTACCTTCGTCTTTAGCCTCTCTTCTCGTCTACATCTTAGCAAAAAGCTTTTCCACTCTGTCTGGCAAGGAGAAACTGTGCCAGCACAGAAAACATCTCCCATCGTGTTCTAGAGGCTGCACGCAGGTCTGCCGAGTGTTTTGCAAGAAGAGAAAGAAAGTTGTCCAAAACAGCTTCCAATCGAATGTTCATGTGAATAGAAAATGCAGGAGAGTGGTCAGGTACTGTTTTCTCTCACTTGGCAAGCTGCGCACACAATCGCAGTGTTGTACAGCTTGTTTGATCACCTTTGCGAAGTTGCCGCTCTCTCCGGCTCCCGGAGACGAAGAAGCTGCTTCTTCGCGCAAAGACGATTCTGCCGCTCACAGTGCTCTGCGGTGTGCGCCTTCTGCCGAAAGACGTCCGGGAGCGGTGCTTAGCTCTGCAGAGCACCGTACCTTCGTCTTTAGCCTCTCTTCTCGTCTACATCTTAGCAAAAAGCTTTTCCACTCTGTCTGGCAAGGAGAAACTGTGCCAGCACAGAAAACATCTCCCATCGTGTTCTAGAGGCTGCACGGAGGTCTGCCGAGTGTTTTGCAAGTAGAGAAAGAAAGTTGTCCAAAACAGCTTGCAATCGAATGTTCATGTGAATAGAAAAGGCAGGAGAGTGATCAGGTACTGTTTGCTCTCAGTTGGCACGCTGCGCACACAATCGCAGTGTTGTACAGCTTGTTTCATCACCTTTGCGAAGTTGCCGCTCTCTCCGGCTCCCGGAGACGAAGAAGCTGCTTCTTCGCGCAAAGACGATTCTGCCGCTCACAGTGCTCTGCGGTGTGCGCCTTCTGCCGAAAGAGGTCCGGGTGCGGTGCTTAGCTCTGCAGAGCACCGTACCTGCTTCTTTAGCCTCTCTTCTCGTCTACATCTTAGCAAAAAGCTTTTCCACTCTGTCTGGCAAGGAGAAACTGTGCCAGCACAGAAAACATCTCCCATCGTGTTCTAGAGGCTGCACGGAGGTCTGCCGAGTGTTTTGCAAGAAGAGAAAGAAAGTTGTCCAAAACAGCTTCCAATCGAATGTTCAAGTGAATAGAAAAGGCAGGAGAGTGGTCAGGTACTGTTTTCTCTCAGTTGGCAAGCTGCGCACACAATCGCAGTGTTGTACAGCTTGTTTCATCACCTTTGCGAAGTTGCCGCTCTCTCCGGCTCCCGGAGACGAAGAAGCTGCTTCTTCGCGCAAAGACGATTCTGCCGCTCACAGTGCTCTGCGGTGTGCGCCTTCTGCCGAAAGAGCCCCGGGAGCTGTGCTTAGCTCTGCAGAGCACCATACCTGCTTCTTTAGCCTCTCTTCTCGTCTACATCTTAGCAAAAAGCTTTTCCACTCTGTCTGGCAAGGAGAAACTGTGCCAGCACAGAAAACAGCTCCCATCGTGTTCTAGAGGCTGCACGGAGGTCTGCCGAGTGTTTTGCAAGAAGAGAAAGAAAGTTGTCCAAAACAGCTTGCAATCGAATGTTCATGTGAATAGAAAAGGCAGGAGAGTGGTCAGGTACTGTTTTCTCTCAGTTGGCACCCTGCGCACACATTCGTAGTTTTGTACAGCTTGTTTCATCACCTTTGCGAAGTTGCCGCTCTCTCCGGCTCCCGGAGACGAAGAAGCTGGTTTTTGGCCAAAGAAGATTCTGCCGCTCACTGTGCTCTGCAGTGTGTGTCTTCTGCCGAAAGAGGCCCGGGAGCTGTGCTTAGCTCTGCAGAGCACCATACCTGCTTCTTTAGCCTCTCTTCTCGTCTACATCTTAGCAAAAAGCTTTTCCACTCTGTCTGGCAAGGAGAAACTGTGCCAGCACAAAAAACATCTCCCATCGTGTTCTAGAGGCTGCACGGAGGTCTGCCGAGTGTTTTGCAAGAAGAGAAAGAAAGTTGTCCAAAACAGCTTGCAATCGAATGTTCATGTGAATAGAAAAGGCAGGAGAGTGGTCAGGTACTGTTTTCTCTCAGTTGGCACGCTGCGCACACAATCGCAGTGTTGTACAGCTTGTTTCATCACCTTTGCCAAGTTGTCGCTCTCTCCGGCTCCCGGAGACGAAGAAGCTGCTTCTTCGAGCAAAGACGATTCTGCCGCTCATAGTGTTCTGCGGTGTGCGCCTTCTGCCGAAAGACGCCCGGGAGCGGTGCTTAGCTCTGCAGAGCACCGTACCTTCGTCTTTAGCCTCTCTTCTCGTCTACATCTTAGCAAAAAGCTTTTCCACTCTGTCTGGCAAGGACAAACTTTGCCAGCACAGAAAACATCTCCCATCGTGTTCTAGAGGCTGCACGGAGGTCTGCCGAGTGTTTTGCAAGAAGAGAAAGAAAGTTGTCCAAAACAGCTTGCAATCGAATGTTCATGTGAATAGAAAATGCAGGAGAGTGGTCAGGTACTGTTTTCTCTCACTTGGCAAGCTGCGCACACAATCGCAGTGTTGTACAGCTTGTTTGATCACCTTTGCGAAGTTGCCGCTCTCTCCGGCTCCCGGAGACGAAGAAGCTGCTTTTTCGCCCAAAGACGATTCTGCCGCTCACAGTGCTCTGCGGTGTGCGCCTTCTGCCGAAAGACGTCCGGGAGCGGTGCTTAGCTCTGCAGAGCACCGTACCTTCGTCTTTAGCCTCTCTTCTTGTCTACATCTTAGCAAAAAGCTTTTCCACTCTGTCTGGCAAGGAGAAACTGTGCCAGCACAGAAAACATCTCCCATCGTGTTCTAGAGGCTGCACGGAGGTCTGCCGAGTGTTTTGCAAGAAGAGAAAGAAAGTTGTCCAAAACAGCTTCCAATCGAATGTTCATGTGAATAGAAAAGGCAGGAGAGTGATCAGGTACTGTTTTCTCTCAGTTGGCACGCTGCGCACACAATCGCAGTGTTGTACAGCTTGTTTCATCACCTTTGCGAAGTTGCCGCTCTCTCCGGCTCCCGGAGACGAAGAAGCTGCTTTTTCGCGCAAAGACGATTCTGCCGCTCACAGTGCTCTGCGGTGTGCGCCTTTTGCCGAAAGAGGCCCGGGAGCGGTGCTTATCTCTGCAGAGCACCGTACCTTCGTCTTTAGCCTCTCTTCTCGTCTACATCTTAGCCAAAAGCTTTTCCACTCTGTCTGGCAGGAAGAAACTGTGCCAGCACAAAAAACATCTCCCATCGTGTTCTAGAGGCTGCACGCAGGTCTGCCGAGTGTTTTGCAAGAAGAGAAAGAAAGTTGTCCAAAACAGCTTCCAATCGAATGTTCAAGTGAATAGAAAAGGCAGGAGAGTGGTCAGGTACTGTTTTCTCTCAGTTGGCAAGCTGCGCACACAATCGCAGTGTTGTACAGCTTGTTTCATCACCTTTGCGAAGTTGCCGCTCTCTCCGGCTCCCGGAGACGAAGAAGCTGCTTCTTCGCGCAAAGACGATTCTGCCGCTCACAGTGCTCTGCGGTGTGCGCCTTCTGCCGAAAGACGTCCGGGAGCGGTGCTTAGCTCTGCAGAGCACCGTACCTTCGTCTTTAGCCTCTCTTCTCGTCTACATCTTAGCAAAAAGCTTTTCCACTCTGTCTGGCAAGGAGAAACTGTGCCAGCACAGAAAACATCTCCCATCGTGTTCTAGAGGCTGCACGGAGGTCTGCCGAGTGTTTTGCAAGAAGAGAAAGAAAGTTGTCCAAAACAGCTTCCAATCGAATGTTCATGTGAATAGAAAAGGCAGGAGAGTGATCAGGTACTGTTTGCTCTCAGTTGGCACGCTGCGCACACAATCGCAGTGTTGTACAGCTTGTTTCATCACCTTTGCGAAGTTGCCGCTCTCTCCGGCTCCCGGAGACGAAGAAGCTGCTTCTTCGCGCAAAGACGATTCTGCCGCTCACAGTGCTCTGCGGTGTGCGCCTTCTGCCGAAAGAGGTCCGGGTGCGGTGCTTAGCTCTGCAGAGCACCGTACCTGCTTCTTTAGCCTCTCTTCTCGTCTACATCTTAGCAAAAAGCTTTTCCACTCTGTCTGGCAAGGAGAAACTGTGCCAGCACAGAAAACATCTCCCATCGTGTTCTAGAGGCTGCACGGAGGTCTGCCGAGTGTTTTGCAAGAAGAGAAAGAAAGTTGTCCAAAACAGCTTCCAATCGAATGTTCAAGTGAATAGAAAAGGCAGGAGAGTGGTCAGGTACTGTTTTCTCTCAGTTGGCAAGCTGCGCACACAATCGCAGTGTTGTACAGCTTGTTTCATCACCTTTGCGAAGTTGCCGCTCTCTCCGGCTCCCGGAGACGAAGAAGCTGCTTCTTCGCGCAAAGACGATTCTGCCGCTCACAGTGCTCTGCGGTGTGCGCCTTCTGCCGAAAGAGGTCCGGGAGCGGTGCTTTGCTCTGCAGAGCACCGTACCTTCGTCTTTAGCCTCTCTTCTCGTCTACATCTTAGCAAAAAGCTTTTCCAATCTGTCTGGCAAGGAGAAACTGTGCCAGCACAAAAAACATCTCCCATCGTGTTCTAGAGGCTGCACGGAGGTCTGCCGAGTGTTTTGCAAGAAGAGAAAGAAAGTTGTCCAAAACAGCTTGCAATCGAATGTTCATGTGAATAGAAAAGGCAGGAGAGTGGTCAGGTACTGTTTTCTCTCAGTTGGCAAGATGCGCACACAATCGCAGTGTTGTACAGCTTGTTTCATCACCTTTGCGAAGTTGCCGCTCTCTCCGGCTCCCGGAGACGAAGAAGCTGCTTCTTCGCGCAAAGACGATTCTGCCGCTCAACGTGCACTGCAGTTTGTGTCTTCTGCCGAAAGAGGCCCGGGAGCTGTGCTTAGCTCTGCAGAGCACCATACCTGCTTCTTTATGCTCTCTTCTCGTCTACATCTTAGCAAAAAGCTTTTCCACTCTGTCTGGCAAGGAGAAACTGTGCCAGCACAGAAAACATCTCCCAGCGTGTTCTAGAGGCTGCACGGAGGTCTGCCGAGTGTTTTGCAAGAAGAGAAAGAAAGTTGTCCAAAACAGCTTGCAATCGAATGTTCATGTGAATAGAAAAGGCAGGAGAGTGGGCAGGTACTGTTTTCTCTCAGTTGGCACGCTGCGCACACAATCGCAGTGTTGTACAGCTTGTTTCATCACCTTTGCGAAGTTGCCGCTCTCTCCGGCTTCCGGAGACGAAGAAGCTGCTTCTTCGCGCAAAGACGATTCTGCCGCTCACAGTGCTCTGCGGTGTGCGGCTTCTGCCGAATGATGTCCGGGAGCGGTGCTTAGCTCTGCAGAGCACCGTACCTTCGTCTTTAGCCTCTCTTCTCGTCTACATCTTAGCAAAAAGCTTTTCCACTCTGTCTGGCAAGGAGAAACTGTGCCAGCACAGAAAACATCTCCCATCGTGTTCTAGAGGCTGCACGGAGGTCTGCCGAGTGTTTTGCAAGTAGAGAAAGAAAGTTGTCCAAAACAGCTTGCAATCCAATGTTCATGTGAATAGAAAAGGCAGGAGAGTGGTCAGGTACTGTTTTCTCTCAGTTGGCAAGCTGCGCACACAATCGCAGTGTTGTACAGCTTGTTTCATCACCTTTGCGAAGTTGCCGCTCTCTCCGGCTCCCGGAGACGAAGAAGCTGCTTCTTCGCGCAAAGACGATTCTGCCGCTCACAGTGCTCTGCGGTGTGCGCCTTCTGCCTAAAGAGGTCCGGGAGCGGTGCTTAGCTCTGCAGAGCACCGTACCTTCGTCTTTAGCCTCTCTTCTCGTCTACATCTTAGCAAAAAGCTTTTCCACTCTGTCTGGCAAGGAGAAACTGTGCCAGCACAGAAAACATCTCCCATCATGTTCTAGAGGCTGCACGAGGTCTGCCGAGTGTTTTGCAAGAAGAGAAAGAAAGTTGTCCAAAACAGCTTCCAATCGAATGTTCATGTGAATAGAAAAGGCAGGAGAGTGGTCAGGTACTCTTTTCTCTCAGTTGGCAAGCTGCGCACACAATCGCAGTGTTGTACAGCTTGTTTCACACCTTTGCGAAGCTGCCGCTCTCTCCGGCTCCCGGAGACGAAGAAGCTGCTTCTTCGCGCAAAGACGATTCTGCCGCTCACAGTGCTCTGCGGTGTGCGCCTTCTGCCGAAAGACGCCCGGGAGCGGTGCTTAGCTCTGCAGAGCACCATACCTGCTTCTTTAGCCTCTCTTCTCGTCTACATCTTAGCAAAAAGCTTTTCCACTCTGTCTGGCAAGGAGAAACTGTGCCAGCACAAAAAACATCTCCCATCGTGTTCTAGAGGCTGCACGGAGGTCTGCCGAGTGTTTTGCAAGAAGAGAAAGAAAGTTGTCCAAAACAGCTTGCAATCGAATGTTCATGTGAATAGAAAAGGCAGGAGAGTGGTCAGGTACTGTTTTCTCTCAGTTGGCACGCTGCGCACACAATCGCAGTGTTGTACAGCTTGTTTCATCACCTTTGCCAAGTTGTCGCTCTCTCCGGCTCCCGGAGACGAAGAAGCTGCTTCTTCGAGCAAAGACGATTCTGCCGCTCATAGTGTTCTGCGGTGTGCGCCTTCTGCCGAAAGACGCCCGGGAGCGGTGCTTAGCTCTGCAGAGCACCGTACCTTCGTCTTTAGCCTCTCTTCTCGTCTACATCTTAGCAAAAAGCTTTTCCACTCTGTCTGGCAAGGACAAACTTTGCCAGCACAGAAAACATCTCCCATCGTGTTCTAGAGGCTGCACGGAGGTCTGCCGAGTGTTTTGCAAGAAGAGAAAGAAAGTTGTCCAAAACAGCTTGCAATCGAATGTTCATGTGAATAGAAAATGCAGGAGAGTGGTCAGGTACTGTTTTCTCTCACTTGGCAAGCTGCGCACACAATCGCAGTGTTGTACAGCTTGTTTGATCACCTTTGCGAAGTTGCCGCTCTCTCCGGCTCCCGGAGACGAAGAAGCTGCTTTTTCGCCCAAAGACGATTCTGCCGCTCACAGTGCTCTGCGGTGTGCGCCTTCTGCCGAAAGACGTCCGGGAGCGGTGCTTAGCTCTGCAGAGCACCGTACCTTCGTCTTTAGCCTCTCTTCTTGTCTACATCTTAGCAAAAAGCTTTTCCACTCTGTCTGGCAAGGAGAAACTGTGCCAGCACAGAAAACATCTCCCATCGTGTTCTAGAGGCTGCACGGAGGTCTGCCGAGTGTTTTGCAAGAAGAGAAAGAAAGTTGTCCAAAACAGCTTCCAATCGAATGTTCATGTGAATAGAAAAGGCAGGAGAGTGATCAGGTACTGTTTTCTCTCAGTTGGCACGCTGCGCACACAATCGCAGTGTTGTACAGCTTGTTTCATCACCTTTGCGAAGTTGCCGCTCTCTCCGGCTCCCGGAGACGAAGAAGCTGCTTTTTCGCGCAAAGACGATTCTGCCGCTCACAGTGCTCTGCGGTGTGCGCCTTCTGCCGAAAGACGTCCGGGAGCGGTGCTTAGCTCTGCAGAGCACCGTACCTTCGTCTTTAGCCTCTCTTCTCGTCTACATCTTAGCAAAAAGCTTTTCCACTCTGTCTGGCAAGGAGAAACTGTGCCAGCACAGAAAACATCTCCCATCGTGTTCTAGAGGCTGCACGGAGGTCTGCCGAGTGTTTTGCAAGAAGAGAAAGAAAGTTGTCCAAAACAGCTTCCAATCGAATGTTCATGTGAATAGAAAAGGCAGGAGAGTGATCAGGTACTGTTTGCTCTCAGTTGGCACGCTGCGCACACAATCGCAGTGTTGTACAGCTTGTTTCATCACCTTTGCGAAGTTGCCGCTCTCTCCGGCTCCCGGAGACGAAGAAGCTGCTTCTTCGCGCAAAGACGATTCTGCCGCTCACAGTGCTCTGCGGTGTGCGCCTTCTGCCGAAAGAGGTCCGGGTGCGGTGCTTAGCTCTGCAGAGCACCGTACCTGCTTCTTTAGCCTCTCTTCTCGTCTACATCTTAGCAAAAAGCTTTTCCACTCTGTCTGGCAAGGAGAAACTGTGCCAGCACAGAAAACATCTCCCATCGTGTTCTAGAGGCTGCACGGAGGTCTGCCGAGTGTTTTGCAAGAAGAGAAAGAAAGTTGTCCAAAACAGCTTCCAATCGAATGTTCAAGTGAATAGAAAAGGCAGGAGAGTGGTCAGGTACTGTTTTCTCTCAGTTGGCAAGCTGCGCACACAATCGCAGTGTTGTACAGCTTGTTTCATCACCTTTGCGAAGTTGCCGCTCTCTCCGGCTCCCGGAGACGAAGAAGCTGCTTCTTCGCGCAAAGACGATTCTGCCGCTCACAGTGCTCTGCGGTGTGCGCCTTCTGCCGAAAGAGGTCCGGGAGCGGTGCTTTGCTCTGCAGAGCACCGTACCTTCGTCTTTAGCCTCTCTTCTCGTCTACATCTTAGCAAAAAGCTTTTCCACTCTGTCTGGCAAGGAGAAACTGTGCCAGCACAAAAAACATCTCCCATCGTGTTCTAGAGGCTGCACGGAGGTCTGCCGAGTGTTTTGCAAGAAGAGAAAGAAAGTTGTCCAAAACAGCTTGCAATCGAATGTTCATGTGAATAGAAAAGGCAGGAGAGTGGTCAGGTACTGTTTTCTCTCAGTTGGCAAGATGCGCACACAATCGCAGTGTTGTACAGCTTGTTTCATCACCTTTGCGAAGTTGCCGCTCTCTCCGGCTCCCGGAGACGAAGAAGCTGCTTCTTCGCGCAAAGACGATTCTGCCGCTCAACGTGCACTGCAGTTTGTGTCTTCTGCCGAAAGAGGCCCGGGAGCTGTGCTTAGCTCTGCAGAGCACCATACCTGCTTCTTTATGCTCTCTTCTCGTCTACATCTTAGCAAAAAGCTTTTCCACTCTGTCTGGCAAGGAGAAACTGTGCCAGCACAGAAAACATCTCCCAGCGTGTTCTAGAGGCTGCACGGAGGTCTGCCGAGTGTTTTGCAAGAAGAGAAAGAAAGTTGTCCAAAACAGCTTGCAATCGAATGTTCATGTGAATAGAAAAGGCAGGAGAGTGGGCAGGTACTGTTTTCTCTCAGTTGGCACGCTGCGCACACAATCGCAGTGTTGTACAGCTTGTTTCATCACCTTTGCGAAGTTGCCGCTCTCTCCGGCTTCCGGAGACGAAGAAGCTGCTTCTTCGCGCAAAGACGATTCTGCCGCTCACAGTGCTCTGCGGTGTGCGGCTTCTGCCGAATGATGTCCGGGAGCGGTGCTTAGCTCTGCAGAGCACCGTACCTTCGTCTTTAGCCTCTCTTCTCGTCTACATCTTAGCAAAAAGCTTTTCCACTCTGTCTGGCAAGGAGAAACTGTGCCAGCACAGAAAACATCTCCCATCGTGTTCTAGAGGCTGCACGGAGGTCTGCCGAGTGTTTTGCAAGTAGAGAAAGAAAGTTGTCCAAAACAGCTTGCAATCCAATGTTCATGTGAATAGAAAAGGCAGGAGAGTGGTCAGGTACTGTTTTCTCTCAGTTGGCAAGCTGCGCACACAATCGCAGTGTTGTACAGCTTGTTTCATCACCTTTGCGAAGTTGCCGCTCTCTCCGGCTCCCGGAGACGAAGAAGCTGCTTCTTCGCGCAAAGACGATTCTGCCGCTCACAGTGCTCTGCGGTGTGCGCCTTCTGCCGAAAGAGGTCCGGGAGCGGTGCTTAGCTCTGCAGAGCACCGTACCTTCGTCTTTAGCCTCTCTTCTCGTCTACATCTTAGCAAAAAGCTTTTCCACTCTGTCTGGCAAGGAGAAACTGTGCCAGCACAGAAAACATCTCCCATCATGTTCTAGAGGCTGCACGAGGTCTGCCGAGTGTTTTGCAAGAAGAGAAAGAAAGTTGTCCAAAACAGCTTCCAATCGAATGTTCATGTGAATAGAAAAGGCAGGAGAGTGGTCAGGTACTCTTTTCTCTCAGTTGGCAAGCTGCGCACACAATCGCAGTGTTGTACAGCTTGTTTCACACCTTTGCGAAGCTGCCGCTCTCTCCGGCTCCCGGAGACGAAGAAGCTGCTTCTTCGCGCAAAGACGATTCTGCCGCTCACAGTGCTCTGCGGTGTGCGCCTTCTGCCGAAAGACGCCCGGGAGCGGTGCTTAGCTCTGCAGAGCACCGTACCTTCGTCTTTAGCCTCTCTTCTCGTCTACATCTTAGCAAAAAGCTTTTCCACTCTGTCTGGCAAGCAGAAACTGTGCCAGCACAGAAAACATCTCCCATCGTGTTCTAGAGGCTGCACGCAGGTCTGCCGAGTGTTTTGCAAGAAGAGAAAGAAAGTTGTCCAAAACAGCTTCCAATCGAATGTTCATGTGAATAGAAAAGGCAGGAGAGTGGTCAGGTACTGTTTTCTCTCCGTTGGCAAGCTGCGCACACAATCGCAGTGTTGTACAGCTTGTTTCATCACCTTTGCCAAGTTGTCGCTCTCTCCGGCTCCCGGAGACGAAGAAGCTGCTTCTTCGAGCAAAGACGATTCTGCCGCTCATAGTGCTCTGCGGTGTGCGCCTTCTGCCGAAAGACGCCCGGGAGCGGTGCTTAGCTCTGCAGAGCACCGTACCTTCGTCTTTAGCCTCTCTTCTCGTCTACATCTTAGCAAAAAGCTTTTCCACTCTGTCTGGCAAGGAGAAACTGTGCCAGCACAGAAAACATCTCCCATCGTGTTCTAGAGGCTGCACGGAGGTCTGCCGAGTGTTTTGCAAGAAGAGAAAGAAAGTTGTCCAAAACAGCTTCCAATCGAATGTTCATGTGAATAGAAAAGGCAGGAGAGTGGTCAGGTACTGTTTTCTCTCCTTTGGCAAGCTGCGCACACAATCGCAGTGTTGTACAGCTTGTTTCATCACCTTTGCCAAGTTGTCGCTCTCTCCGGCTCCCGGAGACGAAGAAGCTGCTTCTTCGAGCAAAGACGATTCTGCCGCTCATAGTGCTCTGCGGTGTGCGCCTTCTGCCGAAAGACGCCCGGGAGCGGTGCTTAGCTCTGCAGAGCACCGTACCTTCGTCTTTAGCCTCTCTTCTCGTCTACATCTTAGCAAAAAGCTTTTCCACTCTGTCTGGCAAGGAGAAACTTTGCCAGCACAGAAAACATCTCCCATCGTGTTCTAGAGGCTGCACGGAGGTCTGCCGAGTGTTTTGCAAGAAGAGAAAGAAAGTTGTCCAAAACAGCTTCCAATCGAATGTCCATGTGAATAGAAAAGGCAGGAGAGTGGTCAGGTACTGTTTTCTCTCAGTTGGCAAGTTGCGCACACAATCGCAGTGTTGTACAGCTTGTTTCATCACCTTTGCGAAGTTGCCGCTCTCTCCGGCTCCCGGAGACGAAGAAGCTGCTTCTTCGCGCAAAGACGATTCTGCCGCTCACAGTGCTCTGCGGTGTGCGCCTTCTGCCGAAAGAGCCCCGGGAGCTGTGCTTAGCTCTGAGAAGCACCATACCTGCTTCTTAATCTCTCTTCTCGTCTACATCTTAGCAAAAAGCTTTTCCACTCTGTCTGGCAAGGAGAAACTGTGCCAGCACAGAAAACATCTCCCATCGTGTTCTAGAGGCTGCACGGAGGTCTGCCGAGTGTTTTGCAAGAAGAGAAAGAAAGTTGTCCAAAACAGCTTCCAATCGAATGTTCATGTGAATAGAAAAGGCAGGAGAGTGGTCAGGTACTGTTTTCTCTCAGTTGGCAAGCTGCGCACACAATCGCAGTGTTGTACAGCTTGTTTCATCACCTTTGCGAAGTTGCCGCTCTCTCCGGCTCCCGGAGACGAAGAAGCTGCTTCTTCGCGCAAAGACGATTCTGCCGCTCACAGTGCTCTGCGGTGTGCGCCTTCTGCCGAAAGAGGTCCGGGAGCGGTGCTTAGCTCTGCAGAGCACCGTACCTTCGTCTTTAGCCTCTCTTCTCGTCTACATCTTAGCAAAAAGCTTTTCCACTCTGTCTGGCAAGGAGAAACTGTGCCAGCACAGAAAACATCTCCCATCATGTTCTAGAGGCTGCACGGAGGTCTGCCGAGTGTTTTGCAAGAAGAGAAAGAAAGTTGTCCAAAACAGCTTCCAATCGAATGTTCATGTGAATAGAAAAGGCAGGAGAGTGGTCAGGTACTGTTTTCTCTCAGTTGGCAAGCTGCGCACACAATCGCAGTGTTGTACAGCTTGTTTCACACCTTTGCGAAGCTGCCGCTCTCTCCGGCTCCCGGAGACGAAGAAGCTGCTTCTTCGCGCAAAGACGATTCTGCCGCTCACAGTGCTCTGCGGTGTGCGCCTTCTGCCGAAAGACGCCCGGGAGCGGTGCTTAGCTCTGCAGAGCACCGTACCTTCGTCTTTAGCCTCTCTTCTCGTCTACATCTTAGCAAAAAGCTTTTCCACTCTGTCTGGCAAGCAGAAACTGTGCCAGCACAGAAAACATCTCCCATCGTGTTCTAGAGGCTGCACGCAGGTCTGCCGAGTGTTTTGCAAGAAGAGAAAGAAAGTTGTCCAAAACAGCTTGCAATCGAATGTTCATGTGAATAGAAAAGGCAGGAGAGTGGTCAGGTACTGTTTTCTCTCAGTTGGCAAGCTGCGCACACAATCGCAGTGTTGTACAGCTTGTTTCATCACCTTTGCGAAGTTGCCGCTCTCTCCGGCACCCGGAGACGAAGAAGCTGCTTCTTCGCGCAAAGACGATTCTGCCGCTCACAGTGCTCTGCGGTGTGCGCCTTCTGCCGAAAGAGGTCCGGGAGCGGTGCTTAGCTCTGCAGAGCACCGTACCTTCGTCTTTAGCCTCTCTTCTCGTCTACATCTTAGCAAAAAGCTTTTCCACTCTGTCTGGCAAGGAGAAACTGTGCCAGCACAGAAAACATCTCCCATCATGTTCTAGAGGCTGCACGAGGTCTGCCGAGTGTTTTGCAAGAAGAGAAAGAAAGTTGTCCAAAACAGCTTCCAATCGAATGTTCATGTGAATAGAAAAGGCAGGAGAGTGGTCAGGTACTCTTTTCTCTCAGTTGGCAAGCTGCGCACACAATCGCAGTGTTGTACAGCTTGTTTCACACCTTTGCGAAGCTGCCGCTCTCTCCGGCTCCCGGAGACGAAGAAGCTGCTTCTTCGCGCAAAGACGATTCTGCCGCTCACAGTGCTCTGCGGTGTGCGCCTTCTGCCGAAAGACGCCCGGGAGCGGTGCTTAGCTCTGCAGAGCACCGTACCTTCGTCTTTAGCCTCTCTTCTCGTCTACATCTTAGCAAAAAGCTTTTCCACTCTGTCTGGCAAGCAGAAACTGTGCCAGCACAGAAAACATCTCCCATCGTGTTCTAGAGGCTGCACGCAGGTCTGCCGAGTGTTTTGCAAGAAGAGAAAGAAAGTTGTCCAAAACAGCTTGCAATCGAATGTTCATGTGAATAGAAAAGGCAGGAGAGTGGGCAGGTACTGTTTTCTCTCAGTTGGCAAGCTGCGCACACAATCGCAGTGTTGTACAGCTTGTTTCATCACCTTTGCGAAGTTGCCGCTCTCTCCGGCACCCGGAGACGAAGAAGCTGCTTCTTCGCGCAAAGACGATTCTGCCGCTCACAGTGCTCTGCGGTGTGCGCCTTCTGCCGAAAGACGCCCGGGAGCGGTGCTTAGCTCTGCAGAGCACCGTACCTTCGTCTTTAACCTCTCTTCTCGTCTACATCTTAGCAAAAAGCTTTTCCACTCTGTCTGGCAAGGAGAAACTGTGCCAGCACAGAAAACATCTCCCATCGTCTTCTAGAGGCTGCACGCAGGTCTGCCGAGTGTTTTGCAAGAAGAGAAAGAAAGTTGTCCAAAACAGCTTGCAATCGAATGTTCATGTGAATAGAAAAGGCAGGAGAGTGGTCAGGTACTGTTTTCTCTCAGTTGTCATGCTGCGCACACAATCGCAGTGTTGTACAGCTTGTTTGATCACCTTTGCGAAGTTGCCGCTCTCTCCGGCTCCCGGAGACGAAGAAGCTGCTTCTTCGCGCAAAGACGATTCTGCCGCTCACAGTGCTCTGCGGTGTGCGCCTTCTGCCGAAAGAGCCCCGGGAGCTGTGCTTAGCTCTGAGAAGCACCGTACCTTTGTCTTTAGCCTCTCTTCTCGTCTACATCTTAGCAAAAAGCTTTTCCACTCTGTCTGGCAAGGAGAAACTGTGCCAGCACAAAAAACATCTCCCATCGTGTTCTAGAGGCTGCACGGAGGTCTGCCGAGTGTTTTGCAAGAAGAGAAAGAAAGTTGTCCAAAACAGCTTCCAATCGAATGTTCATGTGAATAGAAAAGGCAGGAGAGTGGTCAGGTACTGTTTTCTCTCAGTTGGCACGCTGCGCACACAATCGCGGTGTTGTACAGCTTGTTTCATCACCTTTGCGAAGTTGCCGCTCTCTCCGGCTCCCGGAGACGAAGAAGCTGCTTCTTCGCGCAAAGACGATTCTGCCGCTCACAGTGCTCTGCGGTGTGCGCCTTCTGCCGAATGATGTCCGGGAGCGGTGCTTAGCTCTGCAGAGCACCGTACCTTCGTCTTTAGCCTCTCTTCTCGTCTACATCTTAGCAAAAAGCTTTTCCACTCTGTCTGGCAAGGAGAAACTGTGCCAGCACAGAAAACATCTCCCATCGTGTTCTAGAGGCTGCACGGAGGTCTGCCGAGTGTTTTGCAAGTAGAGAAAGAAAGTTGTCCAAAACAGCTTGCAATCCAATGTTCATGTGAATAGAAAAGGCAGGAGAGTGGTCAGGTACTGTTTTCTCTCAGTTGGCAAGCTGCGCACACAATCGCAGTGTTGTACAGCTTGTTTCATCACCTTTGCGAAGTTGCCGCTCTCTCCGGCTCCCGGAGACGAAGAAGCTGCTTCTTCGCGCAAAGACGATTCTGCCGCTCACAGTGCTCTGCGGTGTGCGCCTTCTGCCGAAAGAGCCCCGGGAGCGGTGCTTAGCTCTGAGAAGCACCATACGTGCTTCTTTAGCCTCTCTTCTCGTCTACATCTTAGCAAAACCTTTTCCACTCTGTCTGGCAAGGAGAAACTGTGCCAGCACAAAAAACATCTCCCATCGTGTTCTAGAGGCTGCACGGAGGTCTGCCAAGTGTTTTGCAAGAAGAGAAAGAAAGTTGTCCAAAACAGCTTCCAATCGAATGTTCATGTGAATAGAAAAGGCAGGAGAGTGGTCAGGTACTGTTTTCTCTCAGTTGGCAAGCTGCGCACACAATCGCAGTGTTGTACAGCTTGTTTCATCACCTTTGCGAAGTTGCCGCTCTCTCCGGCTCTCGGAGACGAAGAAGCTGCTTCTTCGCGCAAAGCCTATTCTGCCGCTCACAGTGCTCTGCGGTGTGCGCCTTCCGCCGAAAGAGGTCCGGGAGCGGTGCTTAGCTCTGCAGAGCACCGTACCTTCGTCTTTAGCCTCTCTTCTCGTCTACATCTTAGCAAAAAGCTTTTCCACTCTGTCTGGCAAGGAGAAACTGTGCCAGCACAGAAAACATCTCCCATCGTGTTCTAGAGGCTGCACGGAGGTCTGCCGAGTGTTTTGCAAGAAGAGAAAGAAAGTTGTCCAAAACAGCTTGCAATCGAATGTTCATGTGAATAGAAAAGGCAGGAGAGTGATCAGGTACTGTTTGCTCTCAGTTGGCAAGCTGCGCACACAATCGCAGTGTTGTACAGCTTGTTTCATCACCTTTGCGAAGTTGCCGCTCTCTCCGGCTCCCGGAGACGAAGAAGCTGCTTCTTCGCGCAAAGACGATTCTGCCGCTCACAGTGCTCTGCGGTGTGCGCCTTCTGCCGAAAGTGGTCCGGGTGCGGTGCTTAGCTCTGCAGAGCACCGTACCTGCTTCTTTAGTCTCTCTTCTCGTCTACATCTTAGCAAAAAGCTTTTCCACTCTGTCTGGCAAGGAGAAACTTTGCCAGCACAGAAAACATCTCCCATCGTGTTCTAGAGGCTGCACGGAGGTCTGCCGAGTGTTTTGCAAGAAGAGAAAGAAAGTTGTCCAAAACAACTTGCAATCGAATGTTCATGTGAATAGAAAAGGCAGGAGAGTGGTCAGGTACTGTTTTCTCTCAGTTGGCAAGTTGCGCACACAATCGCAGTGTTGTAGAGCTTGTTTCATCACCTTTGCGAAGCTGCCGCTCTCTCCGGCTCCCGGAGACGAAGAAGCTGCTTCTTCGCGCAAAGACGATTCTGCCGCTCACAGTGCTCTGCGGTGTGCGCCTTCTGCCGAAAGAGGTCCGGGAGCGGTGCTTTGCTCTGCAGAGCACCGTACCTTCGTCTTTAGCCTCTCTTCTCGTCTACATCTTAGCAAAAAGCTTTTCCACTCTGTCTGGCAAGGAGAAACTGTGCCAGCACAGAAAACATCTCCCATCGTGTTCTAGAGGCTGCACGGAGGTCTGCCGAGTGTTTTGCAAGAAGAGAAAGAAAGTTGTCCAAAACAGCTTGCAATCGAATGTTCATGTGAATAGAAAAGGCAGGAGAGTGGTCAGGTACTGTTTTCTCTCCGTTGGCAAGCTGCGCACACAATCGCAGTGTTGTACAGCTTGTTTCATCACCTTTGCCAAGTTGTCGCTCTCTCCGGCTCCCGGAGACGAAGAAGCTGCTTCTTCGAGCAAAGACGATTCTGCCGCTCATAGTGCTCTGCGGTGTGCGCCTTCTGCCGAAAGACGCCCGGGAGCGGTGCTTAGCTCTGCAGAGCACCGTACCTTCGTCTTTAGCCTCTCTTCTCGTCTACATCTTAGCAAAAAGCTTTTCCACTCTGTCTGGCAAGGACAAACTTTGCCAGCACAGAAAACATCTCCCATCGTGTTCTAGAGGCTGCACGGAGGTCTGCCGAGTGTTTTGCAAGAAGAGAAAGAAAGTTGTCCAAAACAGCTTCCAATCGAATGTTCATGTGAATAGAAAAGGCAGGAGAGTGGTCAGGTACTGTTTTCTCTCAGTTGGCAAGTTGCGCACACAATCGCAGTGTTGTACAGCTTGTTTCATCACCTTTGCGAAGTTGCCGCTCTCTCCGGCTCCCGGAGACGAAGAAGCTGCTTCTTCGCGCAAAGACGATTCTGCCGCTCACAGTGCTCTGCGGTGTGCGCCTTCTGCCGAAAGAGCCCCGGGAGCTGTGCTTAGCTTTGAGAAGCACCATACCTGCTTCTTAATCTCTCTTCTCGTCTACATCTTAGCAAAAAGCTTTTCCACTCTGTCTGGCAAGGAGAAACTGTGCCAGCACAGAAAACATCTCCCATCGTGTTCTAGAGGCTGCACGGAGGTCTGCCGAGTGTTTTGCAAGAAGAGAAAGAAAGTTGTCCAAAACAGCTTGCAATCGAATGTTCATGTGAATAGAAAAGGCAGGAGAGTGGTCAGGTACTGTTTTCTCTCAGTTGGCAAGCTGCGCACACAATCGCAGTGTTGTACAGCTTGTTTCATCACCTTTGCGAAGTTGCCGCTCTCTCCGGCTCCCGGAGACGAAGAAGCTGCTTCTTCGCGCAAAGACGATTCTGCCGCTCACAGTGCTCTGCGGTGTGCGCCTTCTGCCGAAAGAGGTCCGGGAGCGGTGCTTAGCTCTGCAGAGCACCGTACCTTCGTCTTTAGCCTCTCTTCTCGTCTACATCTTAGCAAAAAGCTTTTCCACTCTGTCTGGCAAGGAGAAACTGTGCCAGCACAGAAAACATCTCCCATCATGTTCTAGAGGCTGCACGGAGGTCTGCCGAGTGTTTTGCAAGAAGAGAAAGAAAGTTGTCCAAAACAGCTTCCAATCGAATGTTCATGTGAATAGAAAAGGCAGGAGAGTGGTCAGGTACTCTTTTCTCTCAGTTGGCAAGCTGCGCACACAATCGCAGTGTTGTACAGCTTGTTTCACACCTTTGCGAAGCTGCCGCTCTCTCCGGCTCCCGGAGACGAAGAAGCTGCTTCTTCGCGCAAAGACGATTCTGCCGCTCACAGTGCTCTGCGGTGTGCGCCTTCTGCCGAAAGACGCCCGGGAGCGGTGCTTAGCTCTGCAGAGCACCGTACCTTCGTCTTTAGCCTCTCTTCTCGTCTACATCTTAGCAAAAAGCTTTTCCACTCTGTCTGGCAAGGAGAAACTGTGCCAGCACAGAAAACATCTCCCATCGTGTTCTAGAGGCTGCACGCAGGTCTGCCGAGTGTTTTGCAAGAAGAGAAAGAAAGTTGTCCAAAACAGCTTCCAATCGAATGTTCATGTGAATAGAAAAGGCAGGAGAGTGGTCAGGTATTGTTTTCTCTCACTTGGCAAGCTGCGCACACAATCGCAGTGTTGTACAGCTTGTTTCATCACCTTTGCGAAGTTGCCGCTCTCTCCGGCACCCGGAGACGAAGAAGCTGCTTCTTCGCGCAAAGACGATTCTGCCGCTCACAGTGCTCTGCGGTGTGCGCCTTCTGCCGAAAGACGCCCCGGGAGCGGTGCTTAGCTCTGCAGAGCACCGTACCTTCGTCTTTAACCTCTCTTCTCGTCTACATTTAGCAAAAAGCTTTTCCACTCTGTCTGGCAAGGAGAAACTGTGCCAGCACAGAAAACATCTCCCATCGTCTTCTAGAGGCTGCACGGAGGTCTGCCGAGTGTTTTGCAAGAAGAGAAAGAAAGTTGTCCAAAACAGCTTCCAATCGAATGTTCATGTGAATAGAAAAGGCAGGAGAGTGGTCAGGTACTGTTTTCTCTCAGTTGGCAAGATGCGCACACAATCGCAGTGTTGTACAGCTTGTTTCATCACCTTTGCGAAGTTGCCGCTCTCTCCGGCTCCCGGAGACGAAGAAGCTGCTTCTTCGCGCAAAGACGATTCTGCCGCTCACAGTGCTCTGCGGTGTGCGCCTTCTGCCGAAAGAGGTCCGGGAGCGGTGCTTAGCTCTGCAGAGCACCGTACCTTTGTCTTTAGCCTCTCTTCTCGTCTACATCTTAGCAAAAAGCTTTTCCACTCTGTCTGGCAAGGAGAAACTGTGCCAGCACAAAAAACATCTCCCATCGTGTTCTAGAGGCTGCACGGAGGTCTGCCGAGTGTTTTGCAAGAAGAGAAAGAAAGTTGTCCAAAACAGCTTGCAATCGAATGTTCATGTGAATAGAAAAGGCAGGAGAGTGGTCAGGTACTGTTTTCTCTCAGTTGGCACGCTGCGCACACAATCGCAGTGTTGTACAGCTTGTTTCATCACCTTTGCGAAGTTGCCGCTCTCTCCGGCTCCCGGAGACGAAGAAGCTGCTTCTTCGCGCAAAGACGATTCTGCCGCTCACAGTGCTCTGCGGTGTGCGCCTTCTGCCGAATGATGTCCGGGAGCGGTGCTTAGCTCTGCAGAGCACCGTACCTTCGTCTTTAGCCTCTCTTCTCGTCTACATCTTAGCAAAAAGCTTTTCCACTCTGTCTGGCAAGGAGAAACTGTGCCAGCAGAGAAAACATCTCCCATCGTGTTCTAGAGGCTGCACGGAGGTCTGCCGAGTGTTTTGCAAGTAGAGAAAGAAAGTTGTCCAAAACAGCTTCCAATCCAATGTTCATGTGAATAGAAAAGGCAGGAGAGTGGTCAGGTACTGTTTTCTCTCAGTTGGCACGCTGCGCACACAATCGCAGTGTTGTACAGCTTGTTTCATCACCTTTGCGAAGTTGCCGCTCTCTCCGGCTTCCGGAGACGAAGAAGCTGCTTCTTCGCGCAAAGACGATTCTGCCGCTCAAAGTGCTCTGCAGTTTGTGTCTTCTGCCGAAAGAGGCCCGGGAGCTGTGCTTAGCTCTGCAGAGCACCATACCTGCTTCTTTAGCCTCTCTTCTCGTCTACATCTTAGCAAAAAGCTTTTCCACTCTGTCTGGCAAGGAGAAACTGTGCCAGCACAGAAAACATCTCCCATCGTGTTCTAGAGGCTGCACGGAGGTCTGCCGAGTGTTTTGCAAGAAGAGAAAGAAAGTTGTCCCAAACAGCTTGCAATCGAATGTTCATGTGAATAGAAAAGGCAGGAGAGTGGTCAGGTACTGTTTTCTCTCAGTTGGCAAGCTGCGCACACAATCGCAGTGTTGTACAGCTTGTTTCATCACCTTTGCGAAGTTGCCGCTCTCTCCGGCTCCCGGAGACGAAGAAGCTGCTTCTTCGCGCAAAGACGATTCTGCCGCTCACAGTGCTCTGCGGTGTGCGCCTTCTGCTGAAAGAGGCCCGGGAGCTGTGCTTAGCTCTGCAGAGCACCGTACCTTCGTCTTTAGCCTCTCTTCTCGTCTACATCTTAGCAAAAAGCTTTTCCACTCTGTCTGGCAAGGAGAAACTGTGCCAGCACAAAAAACATCTCCCATTGTGTTCTAGAGGCTGCACGGAGGTCTGCCAAGTCTTTTGCAAGAAGAGAAAGAAAGTTGTCCCAAACAGCTTGCAATCGAATGTTCATGTGAATAGAAAAGGCAGGAGAGTGGTCAGGTACTGTTTTCTCTCAGTTGGCAAGCTGCGCACACAATCGCAGTGTTGTACAGCTTGTTTCATCACCTTTGCGAAGTTGCCGCTCTCTCCGGCTCCCGGAGACGAAGAAGCTGCTTCTTCGCGCAAAGACGATTCTGCCGCTCACAGTGCTCTGCGGTGTGCGCCTTCCGCCGAAAGAGGTCCGGGAGCTGTGCTTAGCTCTGCAGAGCACCGTACCTTCGTCTTTAGCCTCTCTTCTCGTCTACATCTTAGCAAAAAGCTTTTCCACTCTGTCTGGAAAGGAGAAACCGTGACAGCACAAAAAACATCTCCCATCGTGTTCTAGAGGCTGCACGCAGGTCTGCCGAGTGTTTTGCAAGAAGAGAAAGAAAGTTGTCCAAAACAGCTTCCAATCGAAGGTTCATGTGATTACAAAAGGCAGGAGAATGATCAGGTACTGTTTTCTCTCAGTTGGCAAGCTGCGCACACAATCGCAGTGTTGTACAGCTTGTTTCATCACCTTTGCGAAGTTGCCGCTCTCTCCGGCTCCCGGAGACGAAGAAGCTGCTTCTTCGCGCAAAGACGATTCTGCCGCTCACAGTGCTCTGCGGTGTGCGCCTTCTGCCGAAAGTGGTCCGGGAGCGGTGCTTAGCTCTGCAGAGCACCGTACCTTTGTCTTTAGCCTCTCTTCTCGTCTACATCTTAGCAAAAAGCTTTTCCACTCTGTCTGGCAAGGAGAAACTGTGCCAGCACAAAAAACATCTCCCATCGTGTTCTAGAGGCTGCACGGAGGTCTGCCGAGTGTTTTGCAAGAAGAGAAAGAAAGTTGTCCAAAACAGCTTGCAATCGAATGTTCATGTGAATAGAAAAGGCAGGAGAGTGGTCAGGTACTGTTTTCTCTCAGTTGGCAAGCTGCGCACACATTCGCAGTGTTGTACAGCTTGTTTCATCACCTTTGCGAAGTTGCCGCTCTCTCCGGCTCCCGGAGACGAAGAAGCTGCTTTTTCGCCCAAAGACGATTCTGCCACTCACAGTGCTCTGCGGTGTGCGCCTTCTGCCGAAAGAGCCCCGGGAGCTGTGCTTAGCTTTGAGAAGCACCATACCTGCTTCTTAATCTCTCTTCTCGTCTACATCTTAGCAAAAAGCTTTTCCACTCTGTCTGGCAAGGAGAAACTGTGCCAGCACAGAAAACATCTCCCATCGTGTTCTAGAGGCTGCACGGAGGTCTGCCGAGTGTTTTGCAAGAAGAGAAAGAAAGTTGTCCAAAACAGCTTGCAATCGAATGTTCATGTGAATAGAAAAGGCAGGAGAGTGGTCAGGTACTGTTTTCTCTCAGTTGGCAAGCTGCGCACACAATCGCAGTGTTGTACAGCTTGTTTCATCACCTTTGCGAAGTTGCCGCTCTCTCCGGCTCCCGGAGACGAAGAAGCTGCTTCTTCGCGCAAAGACGATTCTGCCGCTCACAGTGCTCTGCGGTGTGCGCCTTCTGCCGAAAGAGGTCCGGGAGCGGTGCTTAGCTCTGCAGAGCACCGTACCTTCGTCTTTAGCCTCTCTTCTCGTCTACATCTTAGCAAAAAGCTTTTCCACTCTGTCTGGCAAGGAGAAACTGTGCCAGCACAGAAAACATCTCCCATCATGTTCTAGAGGCTGCACGGAGGTCTGCCGAGTGTTTTGCAAGAAGAGAAAGAAAGTTGTCCAAAACAGCTTCCAATCGAATGTTCATGTGAATAGAAAAGGCAGGAGAGTGGTCAGGTACTCTTTTCTCTCAGTTGGCAAGCTGCGCACACAATCGCAGTGTTGTACAGCTTGTTTCACACCTTTGCGAAGCTGCCGCTCTCTCCGGCTCCCGGAGACGAAGAAGCTGCTTCTTCGCGCAAAGACGATTCTGCCGCTCACAGTGCTCTGCGGTGTGCGCCTTCTGCCGAAAGACGCCCGGGAGCGGTGCTTAGCTCTGCAGAGCACCGTACCTTCGTCTTTAGCCTCTCTTCTCGTCTACATCTTAGCAAAAAGCTTTTCCACTCTGTCTGGCAAGGAGAAACTGTGCCAGCACAGAAAACATCTCCCATCGTGTTCTAGAGGCTGCACGCAGGTCTGCCGAGTGTTTTGCAAGAAGAGAAAGAAAGTTGTCCAAAACAGCTTCCAATCGAATGTTCATGTGAATAGAAAAGGCAGGAGAGTGGTCAGGTATTGTTTTCTCTCACTTGGCAAGCTGCGCACACAATCGCAGTGTTGTACAGCTTGTTTCATCACCTTTGCGAAGTTGCCGCTCTCTCCGGCACCCGGAGACGAAGAAGCTGCTTCTTCGCGCAAAGACGATTCTGCCGCTCACAGTGCTCTGCGGTGTGCGCCTTCTGCCGAAAGACGCCCCGGGAGCGGTGCTTAGCTCTGCAGAGCACCGTACCTTCGTCTTTAACCTCTCTTCTCGTCTACATTTAGCAAAAAGCTTTTCCACTCTGTCTGGCAAGGAGAAACTGTGCCAGCACAGAAAACATCTCCCATCGTCTTCTAGAGGCTGCACGGAGGTCTGCCGAGTGTTTTGCAAGAAGAGAAAGAAAGTTGTCCAAAACAGCTTCCAATCGAATGTTCATGTGAATAGAAAAGGCAGGAGAGTGGTCAGGTACTGTTTTCTCTCAGTTGGCAAGATGCGCACACAATCGCAGTGTTGTACAGCTTGTTTCATCACCTTTGCGAAGTTGCCGCTCTCTCCGGCTCCCGGAGACGAAGAAGCTGCTTCTTCGCGCAAAGACGATTCTGCCGCTCACAGTGCTCTGCGGTGTGCGCCTTCTGCCGAAAGAGGTCCGGGAGCGGTGCTTAGCTCTGCAGAGCACCGTACCTTTGTCTTTAGCCTCTCTTCTCGTCTACATCTTAGCAAAAAGCTTTTCCACTCTGTCTGGCAAGGAGAAACTGTGCCAGCACAAAAAACATCTCCCATCGTGTTCTAGAGGCTGCACGGAGGTCTGCCGAGTGTTTTGCAAGAAGAGAAAGAAAGTTGTCCAAAACAGCTTGCAATCGAATGTTCATGTGAATAGAAAAGGCAGGAGAGTGGTCAGGTACTGTTTTCTCTCAGTTGGCACGCTGCGCACACAATCGCAGTGTTGTACAGCTTGTTTCATCACCTTTGCGAAGTTGCCGCTCTCTCCGGCTCCCGGAGACGAAGAAGCTGCTTCTTCGCGCAAAGACGATTCTGCCGCTCACAGTGCTCTGCGGTGTGCGCCTTCTGCCGAATGATGTCCGGGAGCGGTGCTTAGCTCTGCAGAGCACCGTACCTTCGTCTTTAGCCTCTCTTCTCGTCTACATCTTAGCAAAAAGCTTTTCCACTCTGTCTGGCAAGGAGAAACTGTGCCAGCAGAGAAAACATCTCCCATCGTGTTCTAGAGGCTGCACGGAGGTCTGCCGAGTGTTTTGCAAGTAGAGAAAGAAAGTTGTCCAAAACAGCTTCCAATCCAATGTTCATGTGAATAGAAAAGGCAGGAGAGTGGTCAGGTACTGTTTTCTCTCAGTTGGCACGCTGCGCACACAATCGCAGTGTTGTACAGCTTGTTTCATCACCTTTGCGAAGTTGCCGCTCTCTCCGGCTTCCGGAGACGAAGAAGCTGCTTCTTCGCGCAAAGACGATTCTGCCGCTCAAAGTGCTCTGCAGTTTGTGTCTTCTGCCGAAAGAGGCCCGGGAGCTGTGCTTAGCTCTGCAGAGCACCATACCTGCTTCTTTAGCCTCTCTTCTCGTCTACATCTTAGCAAAAAGCTTTTCCACTCTGTCTGGCAAGGAGAAACTGTGCCAGCACAGAAAACATCTCCCATCGTGTTCTAGAGGCTGCACGGAGGTCTGCCGAGTGTTTTGCAAGAAGAGAAAGAAAGTTGTCCCAAACAGCTTGCAATCGAATGTTCATGTGAATAGAAAAGGCAGGAGAGTGGTCAGGTACTGTTTTCTCTCACTTGGCAAGCTGCGCACACAATCGCAGTGTTATACAGCTTGTTTCATCACCTTTGCGAAGTTGCCGCTCTCTCCGGCTCCCGGAGACGAAGAAGCTGCTTCTTCGCGCAAAGACGATTCTGCCGCTCACAGTGCTCTGCGGTGTGCGCCTTCTGCTGAAAGAGGCCCGGGAGCTGTGCTTAGCTCTGCAGAGCACCGTACCTTCGTCTTTAGCCTCTCTTCTCGTCTACATCTTAGCAAAAAGCTTTTCCACTCTGTCTGGCAAGGAGAAACTGTGCCAGCACAAAAAACATCTCCCATCGTGTTCTAGAGGCTGCACGGAGGTCTGCCAAGTCTTTTGCAAGAAGAGAAAGAAAGTTGTCCCAAACAGCTTGCAATCGAATGTTCATGTGAATAGAAAAGGCAGGAGAGTGGTCAGGTACTCTTTTCTCTCAGTTGGCAAGCTGCGCACACAATCGCAGTGTTGTACAGCTTGTTTCATCACCTTTGCGAAGTTGCCGCTCTCTCCGGCTCCCGGAGACGAAGAAGCTGCTTCTTCGCGCAAAGACGATTCTGCCGCTCACAGTGCTCTGCGGTGTGCGCCTTCCGCCGAAAGAGGTCCGGGAGCTGTGCTTAGCTCTGCAGAGCACCGTACCTTCGTCTTTAGCCTCTCTTCTCGTCTACATCTTAGCAAAAAGCTTTTCCACTCTGTCTGGAAAGGAGAAACCGTGACAGCACAAAAAACATCTCCCATCGTGTTCTAGAGGCTGCACGCAGGTCTGCCGAGTGTTTTGCAAGAAGAGAAAGAAAGTTGTCCAAAACAGCTTCCAATCGAAGGTTCATGTGATTACAAAAGGCAGGAGAATGATCAGGTACTGTTTTCTCTCAGTTGGCAAGCTGCGCACACAATCGCAGTGTTGTACAGCTTGTTTCATCACCTTTGCGAAGTTGCCGCTCTCTCCGGCTCCCGGAGACGAAGAAGCTGCTTCTTCGCGCAAAGACGATTCTGCCGCTCACAGTGCTCTGCGGTGTGCGCCTTCTGCCGAAAGTGGTCCGGGAGCGGTGCTTAGCTCTGCAGAGCACCGTACCTTTGTCTTTAGCCTCTCTTCTCGTCTACATCTTAGCAAAAAGCTTTTCCACTCTGTCTGGCAAGGAGAAACTGTGCCAGCACAAAAAACATCTCCCATCGTGTTCTAGAGGCTGCACGGAGGTCTGCCGAGTGTTTTGCAAGAAGAGAAAGAAAGTTGTCCAAAACAGCTTGCAATCGAATGTTCATGTGAATAGAAAATGCAGGAGAGTGGTCAGGTACTGTTTTCTCTCAGTTGGCAAGCTGCGCACACATTCGCAGTGTTGTACAGCTTGTTTCATCACCTTTGCGAAGTTGCCGCTCTCTCCGGCTCCCGGAGACGAAGAAGCTGCTTTTTCGCCCAAAGACGATTCTGCCACTCACAGTGCTCTGCGGTGTGCGCCTTCTGCCGAAAGAGGCCCGGGAGCTGTGCTTAGCTCTGCAGAGCACCGTACCTTCGTCTTTAGCCTCTCTTCTCGTCTACATCTTAGCAAAAAGCTTTTCCACTCTGTCTGGCAAGGAGAAACTGTGCCAGCACAGAAAACATCTCCCATCGTGTTCTAGAGGCTGCACGGAGGTCTGCCGAGTGTTTTGCAAGAAGAGAAAGAAAGTTGTCCAAAACAGCTTGCAATCGAATGTTCATGTGAATAGAAAAGGCAGGAGAGTGGTCAGGTACTGTTTTCTCTCAGTTGGCACGCTGCGCACACAATCGCAGTGTTGTACAGCTTGTTTCATCACCTTTGCCAAGTTGTCGCTCTCTCCGGCTCCCGGAGACGAAGAAGCTGCTTCTTCGCGCAAAGACGATTCTGCCGCTCATAGTGCTCTGCAGTGTGCGCCTTCTGCCGAAAGACGCCCGGGAGCGGTGCTTAGCTCTGCAGAGCACCGTACCTTCGTCTTTAGCCTCTCTTCTTGTCTACATCTTAGCAAAAAGCTTTTCCACTCTGTCTGGCAAGGAGAAACTTTGCCAGCACAGAAAACATCTCCCATCGTGTTCTAGAGGCTGCACGGAGGTCTGCCGAGTGTTTTGCAAGAAGAGAAAGAAAGTTGTCCAAAACAGCTTGCAATCGAATGTTCATGTGAATAGAAAAGGCAGGAGAGTGGTCAGGTACTGTTTTCTTTCAGTTGGCAAGTTGCGCACACAATCGCAGTGTTGTAGAGCTTGTTTCATCACCTTTGCGAAGTTGCCGCTCTCTGCGGCTCCCGGTGACGAAGAAGCTGCTTCTTCGCGCAAAGACGATTCTGCCGCTCACAGTGCTCTGCGGTGTGCGCCTTCCGCCGAAAGAGGTCCGGGAGCGGTGCTTTGCTCTGCAGAGCACCGTACCTTCGTCTTTAGCCTCTCTTCTCGTCTACATCTTAGCAAAAAGCTTTTCCACTCTGTCTGGCAAGGAGAAACTGTGCCAGCACAAAAAACATCTCCCATCGTGTTCTAGAGGCTGCACGGAGGTCTGCCGAGTGTTTTGCAAGAAGAGAAAGAAAGTTGTCCAAAACAGCTTGCAATCGAATGTTCATGTGAATAGAAAATGCAGGAGAGTGGTCAGGTACTGTTTTCTCTCAGTTGGCACGCTGCGCACACATTCGCAGTGTTGTACAGCTTGTTTCATCACCTTTGCGAAGTTGCCGCTCTCTCCGGCTCCCGGAGACGAAGAAGCTGCTTCTTCGCGCAAAGACGATTCTGCCGCTCACAGTGCTCTGCGGTGTGCGCCTTCTGCCGAAAGAGGCCCGGGAGCTGTGCTTAGCTCTGCAGAGCACCGTACCTTCGTCTTTACCCTCTCTTCTCGTCTACATCTTAGCAAAAAGCTTTTCCACTCTGTCTGGCAAGGAGAAACTGTGCCAGCACAGAAAACATCTCCCATCGTGTTCTAGAGGCTGCACGGAGGTCTGCCGAGTGTTTTGCAAGAAGAGAAATAAAGTTGTCCCAAACAGCTTGCAATCGAATGTTCATGTGAATAGAAAAGGCAGGAGAGTGGTCAGGTACTGTTTTCTCTCAGTTGGCAAGTTGCGCACACAATCGCAGTGTTGTAGAGCTTGTTTCATCACCTTTGCGAAGTTGCCGCTCTCTGCGGCTCCCGGAGACGAAGAAGCTGCTTCTTCGCGCAAAGACGATTCTGCCGCTCACAGTGCTCTGCGGTGTGCGCCTTCTGCCGAAAGAGGTCCGGGAGCGGTGCTTAGCTCTGCAGAGCACCGTACCTTCGTCTTTAGCCTCTCTTCTCGTCTACATCTTAGCAAAATGCTTTTCCACACTGTCTGGCAAGGAGAAACTGTGCCAGCACAAAAAACATCTCCCATCGTGTTCTAGAGGCTGCACGGAGGTCTGCCGAGTGTTTTGCAAGAAGAGAAATAAAGTTGTCCAAAACAGCTTGCAATCGAATGTTCATGTGAATAGAAAAGGCAGGAGAGTGGTCAGGTACTGTTTTCTCTCAGTTGGCAGGCTGCGCACACATTCGTAGTTTTGTACAGCTTGTTTCATCACCTTTGCGAAGTTGCCGCTCTCTCCGGCTCCCGGAGACGAAGAAGCTGGTTTTTGGCCAAAGAAGATTCTGCCGCTCACTGTGCTCTGCAGTGTGTGTCTTCTGCCGAAAGAGGCCCGGGAGCTGTGCTTAGCTCTGCAGAGCACCATACCTGCTTCTTTAGCCTATCTTCTCGTCTACATCTTAGCAAAAAGCTTTTCCACTCTGTCTGGCAAGGAGAAACTGTGCCAGCACAAAAAACATCTCCCATCGTGTTCTAGAGGCTGCACGGAGGTCTGCCGAGTGTTTTGCAAGAAGAGAAAGAAAGTTGTCCAAAACAGCTTGCAATCGAATGTTCATGTGAATAGAAAAGGCAGGAGAGTGGTCAGGTACTGTTTTCTCTCAGTTGGCACGCTGCGCACACAATCGCAGTGTTGTACAGCTTGTTTCATCACCTTTGCCAAGTTGTCGCTCTCTCCGGCTCCCGGAGACGAAGAAGCTGCTTCTTCGAGCAAAGACGATTCTGCCGCTCATAGTGCTCTGCAGGGTGGCCTTCTGCCGAAAGACGCCCGGAAGCGGTGCTTAGCTCTGCAGAGCACCGTACCTTCGTCTTTAGCCTCTCTTCTCGTCTACATCTTAGCAAAAAGCTTTTCCACTCTGTCTGGCAAGTAGAAACTGTGCCAGCACAAAAAACATCTCCCATCGTGTTCTAGAGGCTGCACGGAGGTCTGCCGAGTGTTTTGCAAGAAGAGAAAGAAAGTTGTCCAAAACAGCTTGCAATCGAATGTTCATGTGAATAGAAAATGCAGGAGAGTGGTCAGGTACTGTTTTCTCTCAGTTGGCACGCTGCGCACACATTCGCAGTGTTGTACAGCTTGTTTCATCACCTTTGCGAAGTTGCCGCTCTGTCCGTCTCCCGGAGACGAAGAAGCTGCTTTTTCGCCCAAAGACGATTCTGCCGCTCACAGTGCTCTGCGGTGTGCGCCTTCTGCCGAAAGAGGCCCGGGAGCTGTGCTTAGCTCTGCAGAGCACCGTACCTTCGTCTTTAGCCTCTCTTCTCGTCTACATCTTAGCAAAAAGCTTTTCCACTCTGTCTGGCAAGGAGAAACTGTGCCAGCACAGAAAACATCTCCCTGCGTGTTCTAGAGGCTGCACGGAGGTCTGCCGAGTGTTTTGCAAGAAGAGAAAGAAAGTTGTCCAAAACAGCTTGCAATCGAATGTTCATGTGAATAGAAAAGGCAGGAGAGTGGTCAGGTACTGTTTTCTCTCAGTTGGCACGCTGCGCACACAATCGCAGTGTTGTACAGCTTGTTTCATCACCTTTGCGAAGTTGCCGCTCTCTCCGGCTTCCGGAGACGAAGAAGCTGCTTCTTCGCGCAAAGACGATTCTGCCGCTCACAGTGCTCTGCGGTGTGCGGCTTCTGCCGAATGATGTCCGGGAGCGGTGCTTAGCTCTGCAGAGCACCGTACCTTCGTCTTTAGCCTCCCTTCTCGTCTACATCTTAGCAAAAAGCTTTTCCACTCTGTCTGGCAAGGAGAAACTGTGCCAGCACAGAAAACATCTCCCATCGTGTTCTAGAGGCTGCATGGAGGTCTGCCGAGTGTTTTGCTAGTAGAGAAAGAAAGTTGTCCAAAACAGCTTGCAATCGAATGTTCATGTGAATAGAAAAGGCAGGAGAGTGGTCAGGTACTGTTTTCTCTCAGTTGGCAAGCTGCGCACACAATCGCAGTGTTGTACAGCTTGTTTCATCACCTTTGCGAAGTTGCCGCTCTCTCCGGCTTCCGGAGACGAAGAAGCTGCTTCTTCGCGCAAAGACGATTCTGCCGCTCAAAGTGCTCTGCAGTTTGTGTCTTCTGCCGAAAGAGGCCCCGGAGCTGTGCTTAGCTCTGCAGAGCACCATACCTGCTTCTTTAGCCTCTCTTCTCGTCTACATCTTAGCAAAAAGCTTTTCCACTCTGTCTGGCAAGGAGAAACTTTGCCAGCACAGAAAACATCTCCCATCGTGTTCTAGAGGCTGCACGGAGGTCTGCCGAGTGTTTTGCAAGAAGAGAAAGAAAGTTGTCCAAAACAGCTTGCAATCGAATGTTCATGTGAATAGAAAAGGCAGGAGAGTGGTCAGGTACTGTTTTCTTTCAGTTGGCAAGTTGCGCACACAATCGCAGTGTTGTAGAGCTTGTTTCATCACCTTTGCGAAGTTGCCGCTCTCTGCGGCTCCCGGTGACGAAGAAGCTGCTTCTTCGCGCAAAGACGATTCTGCCGCTCACAGTGCTCTGCGGTGTGCGCCTTCCGCCGAAAGAGGTCCGGGAGCGGTGCTTTGCTCTGCAGAGCACCGTACCTTCGTCTTTAGCCTCTCTTCTCGTCTACATCTTAGCAAAAAGCTTTTCCACTCTGTCTGGCAAGGAGAAACTGTGCCAGAACAAAAAACATCTCCCATCGTGTTCTAGAGGCTGCACGGAGGTCTGCCGAGTGTTTTGCAAGAAGAGAAAGAAAGTTGTCCAAAACAGCTTGCAATCGAATATTCATGTGAATAGAAAATGCAGGAGAGTGGTCAGGTACTGTTTTCTCTCAGTTGGCACGCTGCGCACACATTCGCAGTGTTGTACAGCTTGTTTCATCACCTTTGCGAAGTTGCCGCTCTCTCCGGCTCCCGGAGACGAAGAAGCTGCTTCTTCGCGCAAAGACGATTCTGCCGCTCACAGTGCTCTGCGGTGTGCGCCTTCTGCCGAAAGAGGCCCGGGAGCTGTGCTTAGCTCTGCAGAGCACCGTACCTTCGTCTTTAGCCTCTCTTCTCGTCTACATCTTAGCAAAAAGCTTTTCCACTCTGTCTGGCAAGGAGAAACTGTGCCAGCACAGAAAACATCTCCCATCGTGTTCTAGAGGCTGCACGGAGGTCTGCCGAGTGTTTTGCAAGAAGAGAAATAAAGTTGTCCCAAACAGCTTGCAATCAAATGTTCATGTGAATAGAAAAGGCAGGAGAGTGGTCAGGTACTGTTTTCTCTCAGTTGGCAAGTTGCGCACACAATCGCAGTGTTGTAGAGCTTGTTTCATCACCTTTGCGAAGTTGCCGCTCTCTGCGGCTCCCGGAGACGAAGAAGCTGCTTCTTCGCGCAAAGACGATTCTGCCGCTCACAGTGCTCTGCGGTGTGCGCCTTCTGCCGCAAGAGGTCCGGGAGCGGTGCTTAGCTCTGCAGAGCACCGTACCTTCGTCTTTAGCCTCTCTTCTCGTCTACATCTTAGCAAAAAGCTTTTCCACTCTGTCTGGCAAGGAGAAACTGTGCCAGCACAGAAAACATCTCCCATCATGTTCTAGAGGCTGCACGGAGGTCTGCCGAGTGTTTTGCAAGAACAGAAAGAAAGTTGTCCAAAACAGCTTGCAATCGAATGTTCATGTGAATAGAAAAGGCAGGAGAGTGGTCAGGTACTGTTTTCTCTCAGTTGGCAGGCTGCGCACACATTCGTAGTTTTGTACAGCTTGTTTCATCACCTTTGCGAAGTTGCCGCTCTCTCCGGCTCCCGGAGAGGAAGAAGCTGGTTTTTGGCCAAAGAAGATTCTGCCGCTCACAGTGCTCTGCAGTGTGTGTCTTCTGCCGAAAGAGGCCCGGGAGCTGTGCTTAGCTCTGCAGAGCACCATACCTGCTTCTTTAGCCTATCTTCTCGTCTACATCTTAGCAAAAAGCTTTTCCACTCTGTCTGGCAAGGAGAAACTGTGCCAGCACAAAAAACATCTCCCATCGTGTTCTAGAGGCTGCACGGAGGTCTGCCGAGTGTTTTGCAAGAAGAGAAAGAAAGTTGTCCAAAACAGCTTGCAATCGAATGTTCATGTGAATAGAAAGGGCAGGAGAGTGGTCAGGTACTGTTTTCTCTCAGTTGGCACGCTGCGCACACAATCGCAGTGTTGTACAGCTTGTTTCATCACCTTTGCGAAGTTGCCGCTCTCTCCGGCTCCCGGAGACGAAGAAGCTGCTTCTTCGAGCAAAGACGATTCTGCCGCTCATAGTGCTCTGCAGGGTGCGCCTTCTGCCGAAAGACGCCCGGAAGCGGTGCTTAGCTCTGCAGAGCACCGTACCTTCGTCTTTAGCCTCTCTTCTCGTCTACATCTTAGCAAAAAGCTTTTCCACTCTGTCTGGCAAGGACAAACTGTGCCAGCACAGAAAACATCTCCCATCGTGTTCTAGAGGCTGCACGGAAGTCTGCCGAGAGTTTTTCAAGAAGAGAAAGAAAGTTGTCCAAAACAGCTTGCAATCGAATGTTCATGTGAATAGAAAAGGCAGGAGAGTGGTCAGGTACTGTTTTCTTTCAGTTGGCAAGTTGCGCACACAATCGCAGTGTTGTAGAGCTTGTTTCATCACCTTTGCGAAGTTGCCGCTCTCTGCGGCTCCCGGAGACGAAGAAGCTGCTTCTTCGCGCAAAGACGATTCTGCCGCTCACAGTGCTCTGCGGTGTGCGCCTTCTGCCGAAAGAGGTCCGGGAGCGGTGCTTTGCTCTGCAGAGCACCGTACCTTCGTCTTTAGCCTCTCTTCTCGTCTACATCTTAGCAAAAAGCTTTTCCACTCTGTCTGGCAAGTAGAAACTGTGCCAGCACAAAAAACATCTCCCATCGTGTTCTAGAGGCTGCACGGAGGTCTGCCGAGTGTTTTGCAAGAAGAGAAAGAAAGTTGTCCAAAACAGCTTGCAATCGAATGTTCATGTGAATAGAAAATGCAGGAGAGTGGTCAGGTACTGTTTTCTCTCAGTTGGCACGCTGCGCACACATTCGCAGTGTTGTACAGCTTGTTTCATCACCTTTGCGAAGTTGCCGCTCTGTCCGGCTCCCGGAGACGAAGAAGCTGCTTTTTCGCCCAAAGACGATTCTGCCGCTCACAGTGCTCTGCGGTGTGCGCCTTCTGCCGAAAGAGGCCCGGGAGCTGTGCTTAGCTCTGCAGAGCACCGTACCTTCGTCTTTAGCCTCTCTTCTCGTCTACATCTTAGCAAAAAGCTTTTCCACTCTGTCTGGCAAGGAGAAACTTTGCCAGCACAGAAAACATCTCCCATCGTGTTCTAGAGGCTGCACGGAGGTCTGCCGAGTGTTTTGCAAGAAGAGAAAGAAAGTTGTCCAAAACAGCTTGCAATCCAATGTTCATGTGAATAGAAAAGGCAGGAGAGTGGTCAGGTACTGTTTTCTCTCAGTTGGCAAGCTGCGCACAGAATCGCAGTGTTGTACAGCTTGTTTCATCACCTTTGCGAAGTTGCCGCTCTCTCCGGCTTCCGGAGACGAAGAAGCTGCTTCTTTGCGCAAAGACGATTCTGCCGCTCAAAGTGCTCTGCAGTTTGTGTCTTCTGCCGAAAGAGGCCCGGGAGCGGTGCTTAGCTCTGCAGAGCACCATACCTGCTTCTTTAGCCTCTCTTCTCGTCTACATCTTAGCAAAAAGCTTTTCCACTCTGTCTGGCAAGGAGAAACTGTGCCAGCACAGAAAACATCTCCCTGCGTGTTCTAGAGGCTGCACGGAGGTCTGCCGAGTGTTTTGCAAGAAGAGAAAGAAAGTTGTCCAAAACAGCTTGCAATCGAATGTTCATGTGAATAGAAAAGGCAGGAGAGTGGTCAGGTACTGTTTTCTCTCAGTTGGCACGCTGCGCACACAATCGCAGTGTTGTACAGCTTGTTTCATCACCTTTGCGAAGTTGCCGCTCTCTGCGGCTTCCGGAGACGAAGAAGCTGCTTCTTCGCGCAAAGACGATTCTGCCGCTCACAGTGCTCTGCGGTGTGCGCCTTCTGCCGAATGATGTCCGGGAGCGGTGCTTAGCTCTGCAGAGCACCGTACCTTCGTCTTTAGCCTCCCTTCTCGTCTACATCTTAGCAAAAAGCTTTTCCACTCTGTCTGGCAAGGAGAAACTGTGCCAGCACAGAAAACATCTCCCATCGTGTTCTAGAGGCTGCATGGAGGTCTGCCGAGTGTTTTGCTAGTAGAGAAAGAAAGTTGTCCAAAACAGCTTGCAATCGAATGTTCATGTGAATAGAAAAGGCAGGAGAGTGGTCAGGTACTGTTTTCTCTCAGTTGGCAAGCTGCGCACACAATCGCAGTGTTGTACAGCTTGTTTCATCACCTTTGCGAAGTTGCCGCTCTCTCCGGCTTCCGGAGACGAAGAAGCTGCTTCTTCGCGCAAAGACGATTCTGCCGCTCAAAGTGCTCTGCAGTTTGTGTCTTCTGCCGAAAGAGGCCCCGGAGCTGTGCTTAGCTCTGCAGAGCACCATACCTGCTTCTTTAGCCTCTCTTCTCGTCTACATCTTAGCAAAAAGCTTTTCCACTCTGTCTGGCAAGGAGAAACTTTGCCAGCACAGAAAACATCTCCCATCGTGTTCTAGAGGCTGCACGGAGGTCTGCCGAGTGTTTTGCAAGAAGAGAAAGAAAGTTGTCCCAAACAGCTTGCAATCGAATGTTCATGTGAATAGAAAAGGCAGGAGAGTGGTCAGGTACTGTTTTCTCTCAGTTGGCAAGCTGCGCACACAATCGCAGTGTTGTACAGCTTGTTTCATCACCTTTGCGAAGTTGCCGCTCTCTCCGGCTCCCGGAGACGAAGAAGGTGCTTCTTCGCGCAAAGACGATTCTGCCGCTCACAGTGCTCTGCGGTGTGCGCCTTCTGCCGAAAGAGGCCCGGGAGCTGTGCTTAGCTCTGCAGAGCACCGTACCTTTGTCTTTAGCCTCTCTTCTCGTCTACATCTTAGCAAAAAGCTTTTCCACTCTGTCTGGCAAGGAGAAACTGTGCCAGCACAGAAAACATCTCCCATCGTGTTCTAGAGGCTGCACGGAGGTCTGCCGAGTGTTTTGCAAGAAGAGAAAGAAAGTTGTCCAAAACAGCTTGCAATCGAATGTTCTTGTGATTAGAAAAGGCAGGAGAGTGGTCAGGTACTGTTTTCTCTCAGTTGGCAAGCTGCGCACACAATCGCAGTGTTGTACAGCTTGTTTCATCACCTTTGCGAAGTTGCCGCTCTCTCCGGCTCCCGGAGACGAAGAAGCTGCTTCTTCACGCAAAGACGATTCTGCCGCTCACAGTGCTCTGCGGTGTGCGCCTTCTGCCGAAAGAGCCCCGGGAGCGGTGCTTAGCTCTGAGAAGCACCATACGTGCTTCTTTAGCCTCTCTTCTCGTCTACATCTTAGCAAAAAGCTTTTCCACTCTGTCTGGCAAGGAGAAACTGTGCCAGCACAAAAAACATCTCCCATCGTGTTCTAGAGGCTGCACGGAGGTCTGCCGAGTGTTTTGCAAGAAGAGAAAGAAAGTTGTCCAAAAAAGCTTGCAATCGAATGTTCATGTGAATAGAAAAGGCAGGAGAGTGGTCAGGTACTGTTTTCTCTCAGTTGGCAAGCTGCGCACACAATCGCAGTGTTGTACAGCTTCTTTCATCACCTTTGCGAAGTTGCCGCTCTCTCCGGCTCCCGGAGACGAAGAAGCTGCTTCTTCGCGCAAAGACGATTCTGCCGCTCACAGTGCTCTGCGGTGTGCGCCTTCCGCCGAAAGAGGTCCGGGAGCTGTGCTTAGCTCTGCAGAGCACCGTACCTTCGTCTTTAGCCTCTCTTCTCGTCTACATCTTAGCAAAAAGCTTTTCCACTCTGTCTGGAAAGGAGAAACTGTGCCAGCACAAAAAACATCTCCCATCGTGTCCTAGAGGCTGCACGGAGGTCTGCCGAGTGTTTTGCAAGAGGAGAAAGAAAGTTGTCCAAAACAGCTTGCAATCGAAGGTTCATGTGATTACAAAAAACAGGAGAGTGGTCAGGTACTGTTTTCTCTCAGTTGGCAAGCTGCGCACACAATCGCAGTGTTGTACAGCTTGTTTCATCACCTTTGCGAAGTTGCCGCTCTCTCCGGCTCCCGGAGACGAAGAAGCTGCTTCTTCGCGCAAAGACGATTCTGCCGCTCACAGTGCTCTGCGGTGTGCGCCTTCTGCCGAAAGACGTTCGCGAGCGGTGCTTAGCTCTGCAGAGCACCGTACCTTCGTCTTTAGCCTCTCTTCTCGTCTACATCTTAGCAAAAAGCTTTTCCACTCTGTCTGGCAAGGAGAAACTGTGCCAGCACAGAAAACATCTCCCATCGTGTTCTAGAGGCTGCACGGAGGTCTGCCGAGTGTTTTGAAAGAAAAGAAAGAAAGTTGTCCAAAACAGCTTCCAATCGAATGTTCATGTGGATAGAAAAGGCAGGAGAGTGATCAGGTCCTGTTTTCTCTCAGTTGGCAAGCTGCGAACACAATCACAGTGTTGTACAGCTTGTTTCATCACCTTTGCGAAGTTGCCGCTCTTTCCGGCTCCCGGAGACCAAGAAGCTGCTTCTTCGCGCAAAGACGATTCTGCCGCTCACTGTGCTCTGCGGTGTGCGCCTTCTGCCGAAAGAGGTCCGGGTGCGGTGCTTAGCTCTGCAGAGCACCGTACCTGCTTCTTTAGCCTCTCTTCTCGTCTACATCTTAGCAAAAAGCTTTTCCACTCTGTCTGGCAAGGAGAAACTCTGCCAGCACAGAAAACATCTCCCATCGTGTTCTAGAGGCTGCACGGAGGTCTGCCGAGCGTTTTGCAAGAAGAGAAAGAAAGTTGTCCAAAACAGCTTCCAATCGAATGTTCAAGTGAATAGAAAAGGCAGGAGAGTGGTCAGGTACTGTTTTCTCTCAGTTGGCAAGTTGCGCACACAATCGCAGTGTTGTAGAGCTTGTTTCATCACCTTTGCGAAGTTGCCGCTCTCTGCGGCTCCCGGAGACGAAGAAGCTGCTTCTTCGCGCAAAGACGATTCTGCCGCTCACAGTGCTCTGCGGTGTGCGCCTTCTGCCGAAAGAGGTCCGGGAGCGGTGCTTTGCTCTGCAGAGCACCGTACCTTCGTCTTTAGCCTCTCTTCTCGTCTACATCTTAGCAAAAAGCTTTTCCACTCTGTCTGGCAAGTAGAAACTGTGCCAGCACAAAAAACATCTCCCATCGTGTTCTAGAGGCTGCACGGAGGTCTGCCGAGTGTTTTGCAAGAAGAGAAAGAAAGTTGTCCAAAACAGCTTGCAATCGAATGTTCATGTGAATAGAAAATGCAGGAGAGTGGTCAGGTACTGTTTTCTCTCAGTTGGCACGCTGCGCACACATTCGCAGTGTTGTACAGCTTGTTTCATCACCTTTGCGAAGTTGCCGCTCTGTCCGGCTCCCGGAGACCAAGAAGCTGCTTCTTCGCGCAAAGACGATTCTGCCGCTCACAGTGCTCTGCGGTGTGCGCCTTCTGCCGAAAGAGGCCCGGGAGCTGTGCTTAGCTCTGCAGAGCACCGTACCTTCGTCTTTAGCCTCTCTTCTCGTCTACATCTTAGCAAAAAGCTTTTCCACTCTGTCTGGCAAGGAGAAACTTTGCCAGCACAGAAAACATCTCCCATCGTGTTCTAGAGGCTGCACGGAGGTCTGCCGAGTGTTTTGCAAGAAGAGAAAGAAAGTTGTCCAAAACAGCTTGCAATCCAATGTTCATGTGAATAGAAAAGGCAGGAGAGTGGTCAGGTACTGTTTTCTCTCAGTTGGCAAGCTGCGCACAGAATCGCAGTGTTGTACAGCTTGTTTCATCACCTTTGCGAAGTTGCCGCTCTCTCCGGCTTCCGGAGACGAAGAAGCTGCTTCTTTGCGCAAAGACGATTCTGCCGCTCAAAGTGCTCTGCAGTTTGTGTCTTCTGCCGAAAGAGGCCCGGGAGCGGTGCTTAGCTCTGCAGAGCACCATACCTGCTTCTTTAGCCTCTCTTCTCGTCTACATCTTAGCAAAAAGCTTTTCCACTCTGTCTGGCAAGGAGAAACTGTGCCAGCACAGAAAACATCTCCCTGCGTGTTCTAGAGGCTGCACGGAGGTCTGCCGAGTGTTTTGCAAGAAGAGAAAGAAAGTTGTCCAAAACAGCTTGCAATCGAATGTTCATGTGAATAGAAAAGGCAGGAGAGTGGTCAGGTACTGTTTTCTCTCAGTTGGCACGCTGCGCACACAATCGCAGTGTTGTACAGCTTGTTTCATCACCTTTGCGAAGTTGCCGCTCTCTGCGGCTTCCGGAGACGAAGAAGCTGCTTCTTCGCGCAAAGACGATTCTGCCGCTCACAGTGCTCTGCGGTGTGCGCCTTCTGCCGAATGATGTCCGGGAGCGGTGCTTAGCTCTGCAGAGCACCGTACCTTCGTCTTTAGCCTCCCTTCTCGTCTACATCTTAGCAAAAAGCTTTTCCACTCTGTCTGGCAAGGAGAAACTGTGCCAGCACAGAAAACATCTCCCATCGTGTTCTAGAGGCTGCATGGAGGTCTGCCGAGTGTTTTGCTAGTAGAGAAAGAAAGTTGTCCAAAACAGCTTGCAATCGAATGTTCATGTGAATAGAAAAGGCAGGAGAGTGGTCAGGTACTGTTTTCTCTCAGTTGGCAAGCTGCGCACACAATCGCAGTGTTGTACAGCTTGTTTCATCACCTTTGCGAAGTTGCCGCTCTCTCCGGCTTCCGGAGACGAAGAAGCTGCTTCTTCGCGCAAAGACGATTCTGCCGCTCAAAGTGCTCTGCAGTTTGTGTCTTCTGCCGAAAGAGGCCCCGGAGCTGTGCTTAGCTCTGCAGAGCACCATACCTGCTTCTTTAGCCTCTCTTCTCGTCTACATCTTAGCAAAAAGCTTTTCCACTCTGTCTGGCAAGGAGAAACTTTGCCAGCACAGAAAACATCTCCCATCGTGTTCTAGAGGCTGCACGGAGGTCTGCCGAGTGTTTTGCAAGAAGAGAAAGAAAGTTGTCCCAAACAGCTTGCAATCGAATGTTCATGTGAATAGAAAAGGCAGGAGAGTGGTCAGGTACTGTTTTCTCTCAGTTGGCAAGCTGCGCACACAATCGCAGTGTTGTACAGCTTGTTTCATCACCTTTGCGAAGTTGCCGCTCTCTCCGGCTCCCGGAGACGAAGAAGGTGCTTCTTCGCGCAAAGACGATTCTGCCGCTCACAGTGCTCTGCGGTGTGCGCCTTCTGCCGAAAGAGGCCCGGGAGCTGTGCTTAGCTCTGCAGAGCACCGTACCTTTGTCTTTAGCCTCTCTTCTCGTCTACATCTTAGCAAAAAGCTTTTCCACTCTGTCTGGCAAGGAGAAACTGTGCCAGCACAGAAAACATCTCCCATCGTGTTCTAGAGGCTGCACGCAGGTCTGCCGAGTGTTTTGCAAGAAGAGAAAGAAAGTTGTCCAAAACAGCTTGCAATCGAATGTTCATGTGATTAGAAAAGGCAGGAGAGTGGTCAGGTACTGTTTTCTCTCAGTTGGCAAGCTGCGCACACAATCGCAGTGTTGTACAGCTTGTTTCATCACCTTTGCGAAGTTGCCGCTCTCTCCGGCTCCCGGAGACGAAGAAGCTGCTTCTTCACGCAAAGACGATTCTGCCGCTCACAGTGCTCTGCGGTGTGCGCCTTCTGCCGAAAGAGCCCCGGGAGCGGTGCTTAGCTCTGAGAAGCACCATACGTGCTTCTTTAGCCTCTCTTCTCGTCTACATCTTAGCAAAAAGCTTTTCCACTCTGTCTGGCAAGGAGAAACTGTGCCAGCACAAAAAACATCTCCCATCGTGTTCTAGAGGCTGCACGGAGGTCTGCCGAGTGTTTTGCAAGAAGAGAAAGAAAGTTGTCCAAAAAAGCTTGCAATCGAATGTTCATGTGAATAGAAAAGGCAGGAGAGTGGTCAGGTACTGTTTTCTCTCAGTTGGCAAGCTGCGCACACAATCGCAGTGTTGTACAGCTTCTTTCATCACCTTTGCGAAGTTGCCGCTCTCTCCGGCTCCCGGAGACGAAGAAGCTGCTTCTTCGCGCAAAGACGATTCTGCCGCTCACAGTGCTCTGCGGTGTGCGCCTTCCGCCGAAAGAGGTCCGGGAGCTGTGCTTAGCTCTGCAGAGCACCGTACCTTCGTCTTTAGCCTCTCTTCTCGTCTACATCTTAGCAAAAAGCTTTTCCACTCTGTCTGGAAAGGAGAAACTGTGCCAGCACAAAAAACATCTCCCATCGTGTCCTAGAGGCTGCACGGAGGTCTGCCGAGTGTTTTGCAAGAGGAGAAAGAAAGTTGTCCAAAACAGCTTGCAATCGAAGGTTCATGTGATTACAAAAAACAGGAGAGTGGTCAGGTACTGTTTTCTCTCAGTTGGCAAGCTGCGCACACAATCGCAGTGTTGTACAGCTTGTTTCATCACCTTTGCGAAGTTGCCGCTCTCTCCGGCTCCCGGAGACGAAGAAGCTGCTTCTTCGCGCAAAGACGATTCTGCCGCTCACAGTGCTCTGCGGTGTGCGCCTTCTGCCGAAAGACGTTCGCGAGCGGTGCTTAGCTCTGCAGAGCACCGTACCTTCGTCTTTAGCCTCTCTTCTCGTCTACATCTTAGCAAAAAGCTTTTCCACTCTGTCTGGCAAGGAGAAACTGTGCCAGCACAGAAAACATCTCCCATCGTGTTCTAGAGGCTGCACGGAGGTCTGCCGAGTGTTTTGCAAGAAAAGAAAGAAAGTTGTCCAAAACAGCTTCCAATCGAATGTTCATGTGGATAGAAAAGGCAGGAGAGTGATCAGGTCCTGTTTTCTCTCAGTTGGCAAGCTGCGAACACAATCACAGTGTTGTACAGCTTGTTTCATCACCTTTGCGAAGTTGCCGCTCTTTCCGGCTCCCGGAGACCAAGAAGCTGCTTCTTCGCGCAAAGACGATTCTGCCGCTCACTGTGCTCTGCGGTGTGCGCCTTCTGCCGAAAGAGGTCCGGGTGCGGTGCTTAGCTCTGCAGAGCACCGTACCTGCTTCTTTAGCCTCTCTTCTCGTCTACATCTTAGCAAAAAGCTTTTCCACTCTGTCTGGCAAGGAGAAACTCTGCCAGCACAGAAAACATCTCCCATCGTGTTCTAGAGGCTGCACGGAGGTCTGCCGAGCGTTTTGCAAGAAGAGAAAGAAAGTTGTCCAAAACAGCTTCCAATCGAATGTTCAAGTGAATAGAAAAGGCAGGAGAGTGGTCAGGTACTGTTTTCTCTCAGTTGGCAAGCTGCGCACACAATCGCAGTGTTGTACAGCTTGTTTCCTCACCTTTGCGAAGTTGCCGCTCTCTCCGGCTCCCGGAGACGAAGAAGCTGCTTCTTCGCGCAAAGACGATTCTGCCGCTCACAGTGCTCTGCGGTGTGCGCCTTCTGCCGAAAGAGGCCCGGGAGCTGTGCTTAGCTCTGCAGAGCACCGTACCTTCGTCTTTAGCCTCTCTTCTCGTCTACATCTTAGCAAAAAGCTTTTCCACTCTGTCTGGCAAGGAGAAACTTTGCCAGCACAGAAAACATCTCCCATCGTGTTCTAGAGGCTGCACGGAAGTCTGCCGAGTGTTTTGCAAGAAGAGAAAGAAAGTTGTCCAAAACAGCTTGCAATCGAATGTTCATGTGAATAGAAAAGGCAGGAGAGTGGTCAGGTACTGTTTTCTCTCAGTTGGCAAGTTGCGCACACAATCGCAGTGTTGTAGAGCTTGTTTCATCACCTTTGCGAAGTTGCCGCTCTCTGCGGCTCCCGGAGACGAAGAAGCTGCTTCTTCGCGCAAAGACGATTCTGCCGCTCACAGTGCTCTGCGGTGTGCGCCTTCTGCCGAAAGAGGTCCGGGAGCGGTGCTTTGCTCGGCAGAGCACCGTACCTTCGTCTTTAGCCTCTCTTCTCGTCTACATCTTAGCAAAAAGCTTTTCCACTCTGTCTGGCAAGGAGAAACTGTGCCAGCACAAAAAACATCTCCCATCGTGTTCTAGAGGCTGCACGGAGGTCTGCCGAGTGTTTTGCAAGAAGAGAAAGAAAGTTGTCCAAAACAGCTTGCAATCGAATGTTCATGTGAATAGAAAAGGCAGGAGAGTGGTCAGGTACTGTTTTCTCTCAGTTGGCACGCTGCGCACACAATCGCAGTGTTGTACAGCTTGTTTCATCACCTTTGCCAAGTTGTCGCTCTCTCCGGCTCCCGGAGACGAAGAAGCTGCTTCTTCGAGCAAAGACGATTCTGCCGCTCACAGTGCCCTGCGGTGTGCGCCTTCTGCCGAAAGACGCCCGGAAGCGGTGCTTAGCTCTGCAGAGCACCGTACCTTCGTCTTTAGCCTCTCTTCTCGTCTACATCTTAGCAAAAAGCTTTTCCACTCTGTCTGGCAAGGACAAACTTTGCCTGCACAGAAAACATCTCCCATCGTGTTCTAGAGGCTGCACGGAGGTCTGCCGAGTGTTTTGCAAGAAGAGAAAGAAAGTTGTCCAAAACAGCTTCCAATCGAATGTACATGTGAATAGAAAAGGCAGAGGAGTGGTCAGGTACTGTTTTCTTTCAGTTGGAAAATTGCGCACACAATCGCAGTGTTGCAGAGCTTGTTTCATCACCTTTGCGAAGTTGCCGCTCTCTGCGGCTCCCGGAGACGAAGAAGCTGCTTCTTCGCGCAAAGACGATTCTGCCGCTCACAGTGCTCTGCGGTGTGCGCCTTCTGCCGAAAGAGGTCCGGGAGCGGTGCTTTGCTCTGCAGAGCACCGTACCTTCGTATTTAGCCTCTCTTCTCGTCTACATCTTAGCAAAAAGCTTTTCCACTCTGTCTGGCAAGGAGAAACAGTGCCAGCACAAAAAACATCTCCCATCGTGTTCTAGAGGCTGCACGGAGGTCTGCCGAGTGTTTTGCAAGAAGAGAAAGAAAGTTGTCCCAAACAGCTTGCAATCGAATGTTCATGTGAATAGAAAATGCAGGAGAGTGGTCAGGTACTGTTTTCTCTCAGTTGGCACGCTGCGCACACATTCGCAGTGTTGTACAGCTTGTTTCATCACCTTTGCGAAGTTGCCGCTCTCTCCGGCTCCCGGAGACGAAGAAGCTGCTTTTTCGCGCAAAGACGATTCTGCCGCTCACAGTGCTCTGCGGTGTGCGCCTTCTGCCGAAAGAGGCCCGGGAGCTGTGCTTAGCTCTGCAGAGCACCGTATCTTCGTCTTTAGCCTCTCTTCTCGTCTACATCTTAGCAAAAAGCTTTTCCACTCTGTCTGGCAAGGAGAAACTTTGCCAGCACAGAAAACATCTCCCATCGTGTTCTAGAGGCTGCACGGAGGTCTGCCGAGTGTTTTGCAAGAAGAGAAAGAAAGTTGTCCAAAACAGCTTGCAATCGAATGTTCATGTGAATAGAAAAGGCAGGAGAGTGGTCAGGTGCTGTTTTCTCTCAGTTGGCAAGTTGCGCACACAATCGCAGTGTTGTAGAGCTTGTTTCATCACCTTTGCGAAGTTGCCGCTCTCTCCGACTGCCGGAGACGAAGAAGCTGCTTCTTCGCGCAAAGACGATTCTGCCGCTCACAGTGCTCTGCGGTGTGCGCCTTCTGCCGAAAGAGGTCCGGGAGCGGTGCTTTGCTCTGCAGAGCACCGTACCTTCGTCTTTAGCCTCTCTTCTCGTCTACATCTTAGCAAAAAGCTTTTCCACTCTGTCTGGCAAGGAGAAACTGTGCCAGCACAAAAAACATCTCCCATCGTGTTCTAGAGGCTGCACGGAGGTCTGCCGAGTGTTTTGCAAGAAGAGAAAGAAAGTTGTCCAAAACAGCTTGCAATCGAATGTTCATGTGAATAGAAAATGCAGGAGAGTGGTCAGGTACTGTTTTCTCTCAGTTGGCACGCTGCGCACACATTCGTAGTTTTGTACAGCTTGTTTCATCACCTTTGCGAAGTTGCCGCTCTCTCCGGCTCCCGGAGACGAAGAAGCTGCTTTTTCGCCCAAAGACGATTCTGCCGCTCACAGTGCTCTGCGGTGTGCGCCTTCTGCCGAAAGAGCCCCGGGAGCTGTGCTTAGCTCTGCAGAGCACCGTACCTTCGTCTTTAGCCTCTCTTCTCGTCTACATCTTAGCAAAAAGCTTTTCCACTCTGTCTGGCAAGGAGAAACTGTGCCAGCACGGATAACATCTCCCTGCGTGTTCTAGAGGCTGCACGGAGGTCTGCCGAGTGTTTTGCAAGAAGAGAAAGAAAGTTGTCCAAAACAGCTTGCAATCGAATGTTCATGTGAATAGAAAAGGCAGGAGAGTGGTCAGGTACTGTTTTCTCTCAGTTGGCAAGCTGCGCACACAATCGCAGTGTTGTACAGCTTGTTTCATCACCTTTGCGAAGTTGCCGCTCTCTCCGGCTCCCGGAGACGAAGAAGCTGCTTCTTCGCGCAAAGACGATTCTGCCGCTCACAGTGCTCTGCGGTGTGCGCCTTCTGCCGAAAGACGCCCGGGAGCGGTGCTTAGCTCTGCAGAGCACCGTACCTTCGTCTTTAGCCTCTCTTCTCGTCTACATCTTACCAAAAGGTTTTCCACTCTGTCTGGCAAGGAGAAACTGTGCCAGCACAGAAAACATCTCCCATCGTGTTCTAGAGGCTGCACGGAGGTCTGCAGAGTGTTTTGCAAGAAGAGAAAGAAAGTTGTCCAAAACAGCTTCCAATCGAATGTTCATGTGAATAGAAAAGGCAGGAGAGTTATCTGGTACTGTTTGCTCTCAGTTGGCAAGCTGCGCACACATTCGCAGTGTTGTACAGCTTGTTTCATCACCTTTGCGAAGTTGCCGCTCTCTCCGGCTCCCGGAGATGAAGAAGCTGCTTCTTCGCGCAAAGACGATTCTGCCGCTCACAGTGCTCTGCGGTGTGCGCCTTCTGCCGAAAGAGGTCCGGGAGCGGTGCTTAGCTCTGCAGAGCACCGTACCTTCGTCTTTAGCCTCTCTTCTCGTCTACATCTTAGCAAAAAGCTTTTCCACTCTGTCTGGCAAGGAGAAACTTTGCCAGCACAGAAAACATCTCCCATCGTGTTCTAGAGGCTGCACGGAGGTCTGCAGAGTGTATGCAAGAAGAGAGAGAAAGTTGTCCAAAACAGCTTCCAATCGAATGTTCATGTGAATAGAAAAGGCAGGAGAGTGTTCAGGTACTGTTTTCTCTCAGTTGGCAAGCTGCGCACACAATCGCAGTGTTGTACAGCTTGTTTCATCACCTTTGCGAAGTTGCCGCTCTCTCCGGCTCCCGGAGACGAAGAAGCTGCTTCTTCGCCCAAAGACGATTCTGCCGCTCACAGTGCTCTGCGGTGTGCGCCTTCTGCCGAAAGAGGTCCGGGAGCGGTGCTTAGCTCTGCAGAGCACCATACCTGCTTCTTTAGCCTCTCTTCTCGTCTACATCTTAGCAAAAAGCTTTTCCACTCTGTCTGGCAAGGAGAAACTGTGCCAGCACAGAAAACATCTCCCATCGTGTTCTAGAGGCTGCACGGAGGTCTGCCGAGTGTTTTGCAAGAAGAGAAAGAAAGTTGTCCAAAACAGCTTGCAATCGAATGTTCATGTGAATAGAAAAGGCAGGAGAGTGGTCAGGTACTGTTTTCTCTCAGTTGGCAAGCTGCGCACACAATCGCAGTGTTGTACAGCTTGTTTCATCACCTTTGCGAAGTCGCCGCTCTCTCCGGCTCCCGGAGACGAAGAAGCTGCTTCTTCGCGCAAAGACGATTCTGCCGCTCACAGTGTGCTGCGGAGTGCGCCTTTTGCCGAAAGAGCCCCGGGAGCTGTGCTTAGCTCTGCAGAGCACCGTACCTTCGTCTTTAGCCTCTCTTCTCGTCTACATCTTAGCAAAAAGCTTTTCCACTCTGTCTGGCAAGGAGAAACTGTGCCAGCACAGAAAACATCTCCCATCGTGTTCTAGAGGCTGCACGGAGGTCTGCCGAGTGTTTTGCAAGAAGAGAAAGAAAGTTGTCCAAAACAGCTTGCAATCGAATGTTCATGTGAATAGAAAAGGCAGGAGAGTGGTCAGGTACTGTTTTCTCTCAGTTGGCAAGCTGCGCACAAAATCGCTGTGTTGTACAGCTTGTTTCATCACCTTTGCGAAGTTGCCGCTCTCTGCGGCTCCCGGAGACAAAGAAGCTGCTTCTTCGCGCAAAGACGATTCTGCCGCTCACAGTGCTCTGCGGTGTGCGCCTTCTGCCGAAAGAGGTCCGGGAGCGGTGCTTTGCTCTGCAGAGCACCGTACCTTCGTCTTTAGCCTCTCTTCTCGCCTACATCTTAGCAAAAAGCTTTTCCACTCTGTCTGGCAAGGAGAAACTGTGCCAGCACAAAAAACATCTCCCATCGTGTTCTAGAGGCTGCACGCAGGTCTGCCGAGTGTTTTGCAAGAAGAGAAAGAAAGTTGTCCAAAACAGCTTGCAATCGAATGTTCATGTGAATAGAAAATGCAGGAGAGTGGTCAGGTACTGTTTTCTCTCAGTTGGCACGCTGCGCACACAATCGCAGTGTTGTACAGCTTGTTTCATCACCTTTGCGAAGTTGCCGCTCTCTCCGGCTCCCGGAGACGAAGAAGCTGCTTCTTCACGCAAAGACGATTCTGCCGCTCACAGTGCTCTGCGGTGTGCGCCTTCTGCCGAAAGAGCCCCGGGAGCGGTGCTTAGCTCTGAGAAGCACCATACGTGCTTCTTTAGCCTCTCTTCTCGTCTACATCTTAGCAAAAAGCTTTTCCACTCTGTCTGGCAAGGAGAAACTGTGCCAGCACAAAAAACATCTCCCATCGTGTCCTAGAGGCTGCACGGAGGTCTGCCGAGTGTTTTGCAAGAAGAGAAAGAAAGTTGTCCAAAAAAGCTTGCAATCGAATGTTCATGTGAATAGAAAAGGCAGGAGAGTGGTCAGGTACTGTTTTCTCTCAGTTGGCAAGCTGCGCACACAATCGCAGTGTTGTACAGCTTGTTTCATCACCTTTGCGAAGCTGCCGCTCTCTCCGGCTCCCGGAGACGAAGAAGCTGCTTCTTCGCGCAAAGACGATTCTGCCGCTCACAGTGCTCTGCGGTGTGCGCCTTCCGCCGAAAGAGGTCCGGGAGCTGTGCTTAGCTCTGCAGAGCACCGTACCTTCGTCTTTAGCCTCTCTTCTCGTCTACATCTTAGCAAAAAGCTTTTCCACTCTGTCTGGCAAGGAGAAACTTTGCCAGCACAGAAAACATCTCCCATCGTGTTCTAGAGGCTGCACGGAGGTCTGCCGAGTGTTTTGCAAGAAGAGAAAGAAAGTTGTCCAAAACAGCTTGCAATCGAATGTTCATGTGAATAGAAAAGGCAGGAGAGTGGTCAGGTACTGTTTTCTCTCAGTTGGCAAGTTGCGCACACAATCGCAGTGTTGTAGAGCTTGTTTCATCACCTTTGCGAAGTTGCCGCTCTCTGCGGCTCCCGGAGACGAAGAAGCTGCTTCTTCGCGCAAAGACGATTCTGCCGCTCACAGTGCTCTGCGGTGTGCGCCTTCTGCCGAAAGAGGTCCGGGAGCGGTGCTTTGCTCTGCAGAGCACCGTACCTTCGTCTTTAGCCTCTCTTCTCGTCTACATCTTAGCAAAAAGCTTTTCCACTCTGTCTGGCAAGGAGAAACTGTGCCAGCACAAAAAACATCTCCCATCGTGTTCTAGAGGCTGCACGGAGGTCTGCCGAGTGTTTTGCAAGAAGAGAAAGAAAGTTGTCCAAAACAGCTTGCAATCGAATGTTCATGTGAATAGAAAAGGCAGGAGAGTGGTCAGGTACTGTTTTCTCTCAGTTGGCACGCTGCGCACACAATCGCAGTGTTGTACAGCTTGTTTCATCACCTTTGCCAAGTTGTCGCTCTCTCCGGCTCCCGGAGACGAAGAAGCTGCTTCTTCGAGCAAAGACGATTCTGCCGCTCACAGTGCTCTGCGGTGTGCGCCTTCTGCCGAAAGACGCCCGGAAGCGGTGCTTAGCTCTGCAGAGCACCGTACCTTCGTCTTTAGCCTCTCTTCTCGTCTACATCTTAGCAAAAAGCTTTTCCACTCTGTCTGGCAAGGACAAACTTTGCCTGCACAGAAAACATCTCCCATCGTGTTCTAGAGGCTGCACGGAGGTCTGCCGAGTGTTTTGCAAGAAGAGAAAGAAAGTTGTCCAAAACAGCTTCCAATCGAATGTACATGTGAATAGAAAAGGCAGAGGAGTGGTCAGGTACTGTTTTCTTTCAGTTGGAAAGTTGCGCACACAATCGCAGTGTTGCAGAGCTTGTTTCATCACCTTTGCGAAGTTGCCGCTCTCTGCGGCTCCCGGAGACGAAGAAGCTGCTTCTTCGCGCAAAGACGATTCTGCCGCTCACAGTGCTCTGCGGTGTGCGCCTTCTGCCGAAAGAGGTCCGGGAGCGGTGCTTTGCTCTGCAGAGCACCGTACCTTCGTATTTAGCCTCTCTTCTCGTCTACATCTTAGCAAAAAGCTTTTCCACTCTGTCTGGCAAGGAGAAACAGTGCCAGCACAAAAAACATCTCCCATCGTGTTCTAGAGGCTGCACGGAGGTCTGCCGAGTGTTTTGCATGAAGAGAAAGAAAGTTGTCCCAAACAGCTTGCAATCGAATGTTCATGTGAATAGAAAATGCAGGAGAGTGGTCAGGTACTGTTTTCTCTCAGTTGGCACGCTGCGCACACATTCGCAGTGTTGTACAGCTTGTTTCATCACCTTTGCGAAGTTGCCGCTCTCTCCGGCTCCCGGAGACGAAGAAGCTGCTTTTTCGCGCAAAGACGATTCTGCCGCTCACAGTGCTCTGCGGTGTGCGCCTTCTGCCGAAAGAGGCCCGGGAGCTGTGCTTAGCTCTGCAGAGCACCGTATCTTCGTCTTTAGCCTCTCTTCTCGTCTACATCTTAGCAAAAAGCTTTTCCACTCTGTCTGGCAAGGAGAAACTTTGCCAGCACAGAAAACATCTCCCATCGTGTTCTAGAGGCTGCACGGAGGTCTGCCGAGTGTTTTGCAAGAAGAGAAAGAAAGTTGTCCAAAACAGCTTGCAATCGAAGGTTCATGTGAATAGAAAAGGCAGGAGAGTGGTCAGGTGCTGTTTTCTCTCAGTTGGCAAGTTGCGCACACAATCGCAGTGTTGTAGAGCTTGTTTCATCACCTTTGCGAAGTTGCCGCTCTCTCCGACTGCCGGAGACCAAGAAGCTGCTTCTTCGCGCAAAGACGATTCTGCCGCTCACAGTGCTCTGCGGTGTGCGCCTTCTGCCGAAAGAGGTCCGGGAGCGGTGCTTTGCTCTGCAGAGCACCGTACCTTCGTCTTTAGCCTCTCTTCTCGTCTACATCTTAGCAAAAAGCTTTTCCACTCTGTCTGGCAAGGAGAAACTGTGCCAGCACAAAAAACATCTCCCATCGTGTTCTAGAGGCTGCACGCAGGTCTGCCGAGTGTTTTGCAAGAAGAGAAAGAAAGTTGTCCAAAACAGCTTGCAATCGAATGTTCATGTGAATAGAAAATGCAGGAGAGTGGTCAGGTACTGTTTTCTCTCAGTTGGCACGCTGCGCACACATTCGTAGTTTTGTACAGCTTGTTTCATCACCTTTGCGAAGTTGCCGCTCTCTCCGGCTCCCGGAGACGAAGAAGCTGCTTTTTCGCCCAAAGACGATTCTGCCGCTCACAGTGCTCTGCGGTGTGCGCCTTCTGCCGAAAGAGCCCCGGGAGCTGTGCTTAGCTCTGCAGAGCACCGTACCTTCGTCTTTAGCCTCTCTTCTCGTCTACATCTTAGCAAAAAGCTTTTCCACTCTGTCTGGCAAGGAGAAACTGTGCCAGCACGGATAACATCTCCCTGCGTGTTCTAGAGGCTGCACGGAGGTCTGCCGAGTGTTTTGCAAGAAGAGAAAGAAAGTTGTCCAAAACAGCTTGCAATCGAATGTTCATGTGAATAGAAAAGGCAGGAGAGTGGTCAGGTACTGTTTTCTCTCAGTTGGCAAGCTGCGCACACAATCGCAGTGTTGTACAGCTTGTTTCATCACCTTTGCGAAGTTGCCGCTCTCTCCGGCTCCCGGAGACGAAGAAGCTGCTTCTTCGCCCAAAGACGATTCTGCCGCTCACAGTGCTCTGCGGTGTGCGCCTTCTGCCGAAAGAGGTCCGGGAGCGGTGCTTAGCTCTGCAGAGCACCATACCTGCTTCTTTAGCCTCTCTTCTCGTCTACATCTTAGCAAAAAGCTTTTCCACTCTGTCTGGCAAGGAGAAACTGTGCCAGCACAGAAAACATCTCCCATCGTGTTCTAGAGGCTGCACGGAGGTCTGCCGAGTGTTTTGCAAGAAGAGAAAGAAAGTTGTCCAAAACAGCTTGCAATCGAATGTTCATGTGAATAGAAAAGGCAGGAGAGTGGTCAGGTACTGTTTTCTCTCAGTTGGCAAGCTGCGCACACAATCGCAGTGTTGTACAGCTTGTTTCATCACCTTTGCGAAGTCGCCGCTCTCTCCGGCTCCCGGAGACGAAGAAGCTGCTTCTTCGCGCAAAGACGATTCTGCCGCTCACAGTGTGCTGCGGAGTGCGCCTTTTGCCGAAAGAGCCCCGGGAGCTGTGCTTAGCTCTGCAGAGCACCGTACCTTCGTCTTTAGCCTCTCTTCTCGTCTACATCTTAGCAAAAAGCTTTTCCACTCTGTCTGGCAAGGAGAAACTGTGCCAGCACAGAAAACATCTCCCATCGTGTTCTAGAGGCTGCACGGAGGTCTGCCGAGTGTTTTGCAAGAAGAGAAAGAAAGTTGTCCAAAACAGCTTGCAATCGAATGTTCATGTGAATAGAAAAGGCAGGAGAGTGGTCAGGTACTGTTTTCTCTCAGTTGGCAAGCTGCGCACACAATCGCTGTGTTGTACAGCTTGTTTCATCACCTTTGCGAAGTTGCCGCTCTCTCCGGCTCCCGGAGACGAAGAAGCTGCTTCTTCGCGCAAAGACGATTCTGCCGCTCACAGTGCTCTGCGGTGTGCGCCTTCTGCCGAAAGAGGTCCGGGAGCGGTGCTTTGCTCTGCAGAGCACCGTACCTTCGTCTTTAGCCTCTCTTCTCGTCTACATCTTAGCAAAAAGCTTTTCCACTCTGTCTGGCAAGGAGAAACTGTGCCAGCACAAAAAACATCTCCCATCGTGTTCTAGAGGCTGCACGGAGGTCTGCCGAGTGTTTTGCAAGAAGAGAAAGAAAGTTGTCCAAAACAGCTTGCAATCGAATGTTCATGTGAATAGAAAATGCAGGAGAGTGGTCAGGTACTGTTTTCTCTCAGTTGGCACGCTGCGCACACAATCGCAGTGTTGTACAGCTTGTTTCATCACCTTTGCGAAGTCGCCGCTCTCTCCGGCTCCCGGAGACGAAGAAGCTGCTTCTTCGCGCAAAGACGATTCTGCCGCTCACAGTGTGCTGCGGTGTGCGCCTTTTGCCGAAAGAGCCCCGGGAGCTGTGCTTAGCTCTGCAGAGCACCGTACCTTCGTCTTTAGCCTCTCTTCTCGTCTACATCTTAGCAAAAAGCTTTTCCACTCTGTCTGGCAAGGAGAAACTGTGCCAGCACAGAAAACATCTCCCATCGTGTTCTAGAGGCTGCACGGAGGTCTGCCGAGTGTTTTGCAAGAAGAGAAAGAAAGTTGTCCAAAACAGCTTGCAATCGAATGTTCATGTGAATAGAAAAGGCAGGAGAGTGGTCAGGTACTGTTTTCTCTCAGTTGGCAAGCTGCGCACACAATCGCAGTGTTGTACAGCTTGTTTCATCACCTTTGCGAAGTTGCCGCTCTCTCCGGCTTCCGGAGACGAAGAAGCTGCTTCTTTGCGCAAAGACGATTCTGCCGCTCAAAGTGCTCTGCAGTTTGTGTCTTCTGCCGAAAGAGGCCCGGGAGCTGTGCTTAGCTCTGCAGAGCACCATACCTGCTTCTTTAGCCTCTCTTCTCGTCTACATCTTAGCAAAAAGCTTTTCCACTCTGTCTGGCAAGGAGAAACTGTGCCAGCACAGAAAACATCTCCCTGCGTGTTCTAGAGGCTGCACGGAGGTCTGCCGAGTGTTTTGCAAGAAGAGAAAGAAAGTTGTCCAAAACAGCTTGCAATCGAATGTTCATGTGAATAGAAAAGGCAGGAGAGTGGTCAGGTACTGTTTTCTCTCACTTGGCACGCTGCGCACACAATCGCAGTGTTGTACAGCTTGTTTCATCACCTTTGCGAAGTTGCCGCTCTCTCCGGCTCCCGGAGACGAAGAAGCTGCTTCTTCGCGCAAAGACGATTCTGCCGCTCACAGTGCTCTGCGGTGTGCGCCTTCTGCCGAATGATGTCCGGGAGCGGTGCTTAGCTCTGCAGAGCACCGTACCTTCGTCTTTAGCCTCCCTTCTCGTCTACATCTTAGCAAAAAGCTTTTCCACTCTGTCTGGCAAGGAGAAACTGTGCCAGCACAGAAAACATCTCCCATCGTGTTCTAGAGGCTGCACGGAGGTCTGCCGAGTGTTTTGCAAGAAGAGAAAGAAAGTTGTCCCAAACAGCTTGCAATCGAATATTCATGTGAATAGAAAAGGCAGGAGAGTGGTCAGGTACTGTTTTCTCTCAGTTGGCAAGCTGCGCACACAATCGCAGTGTTGTACAGCTTGTTTCATCACCTTTGCGAAGTTGCCGCTCTCTCCGGCTCCCGGAGACGAAGAAGGTGCTTCTTCGCGCAAAGACGATTCTGCCGCTCACAGTGCTCTGCGGTGTGCGCCTTCTGCCGAAAGAGGCCCGGGAGCTGTGCTTAGCTCTGCAGAGCACCGTACCTTTGTCTTTAGCCTCTCTTCTCGTCTACATCTTAGCAAAAAGCTTTTCCACTCTGTCTGGCAAGGAGAAACTGTGCCAGCACAGAAAACCTCTCCCATCGTGTTCTAGAGGCTGCACGGAGGTCTGCCGAGTGTTTTGCAAGAAGAGAAAGAAAGTTGTCCAAAACAGCTTGCAATCGAATGTTCATGTGATTAGAAAAGGCAGGAGAGTGGTCAGGTACTGTTTTCTCTCAGTTGGCAAGCTGCGCACACAATCGCAGTGTTGTACAGCTTGTTTCATCACCTTTGCGAAGTTGCCGCTCTCTCCGGCTTCCGGAGACGAAGAAGCTGCTTCTTTGCGCAAAGACGATTCTGCCGCTCAAAGTGCTCTGCAGTTTGTGTCTTCTGCCGAAAGAGGCCCGGGAGCTGTGCTTAGCTCTGCAGAGCACCATACCTGCTTCTTTAGCCTCTCTTCTCGTCTACATCTTAGCAAAAAGCTTTTCCACTCTGTCTGGCAAGGAGAAACTGTGCCAGCACAGAAAACATCTCCCTGCGTGTTCTAGAGGCTGCACGGAGGTCTGCCGAGTGTTTTGCAAGAAGAGAAAGAAAGTTGTCCAAAACAGCTTGCAATCGAATGTTCATGTGAATAGAAAAGGCAGGAGAGTGGTCAGGTACTGTTTTCTCTCACTTGGCACGCTGCGCACACAATCGCAGTGTTGTACAGCTTGTTTCATCACCTTTGCCAAGTTGCCGCTCTCTCCGGCTTCCGGAGACGAAGAAGCTGCTTCTTCGCGCAAAGACGATTCTGCCGCTCACAGTGCTCTGCGGTGTGCGGCTTCTGCCGAATGATGTCCGGGAGCGGTGCTTAGCTCTGCAGAGCACCGTACCTTCGTCTTTAGCCTCCCTTCTCGTCTACATCTTAGCAAAAAGCTTTTCCACTCTGTCTGGCAAGGAGAAACTGTGCCAGCACAGAAAACATCTCCCATCGTGTTCTAGAGGCTGCACGGAGGTCTGCCGAGTGTTTTGCAAGTAGAGAAAGAAAGTTGTCCAAAACAGCTTGCAATCGAATGTTCATGTGAATAGAAAAGGCAGGAGAGTGGTCAGGTATTGTTTTCTCTCACTTAGCAAGCTGCGCACACAATCGCAGTGTTGTACAGCTTGTTTCATCACCTTTGCGAAGTTGCCGCTCTCTCCGGCTTCCGGAGACGAAGAAGCTGCTTCTTCGCGCAAAGACGATTCTGCCGCTCAAAGTGCTCTGCAGTTTGTGTCTTCTGCCGAAAGAGGCCCGGGAGCTGTGCTTAGCTCTGCAGAGCACCATACCTGCTTCTTTAGCCTCTCTTCTCGTCTACATCTTAGCAAAAAGCTTTTCCACTCTGTCTGGCAAGGAGAAACTTTGCCAGAACAGAAAACATCTCCCATCGTGTTCTAGAGGCTGCACGGAGGTCTGCCGAGTGTTTTGCAAGAAGAGAAAGAAAGTTGTCCAAAACAGCTTGCAATCGAATGTTCATGTGAATAGAAAAGGCAGGAGAGTGGTCAGGTACTGTTTTCTCTCAGTTGGCACGCTGCGCACACAATCGCAGTGTTGTACAGCTTGTTTCATCACCTTTGCCAAGTTGTCGCTCTCTCCGGCTCCCGGAGACGAAGAAGCTGCTTCTTCGAGCAAAGACGATTCTGCCGCTCACAGTGCTCTGCGGTGTGCGCCTTCTGCCGAAAGACGCCCGGAAGCGGTGCTTAGCTCTGCAGAGCACCGTACCTTCGTCTTTAGCCTCTCTTCTCGTCTACATCTTAGCAAAAAGCTTTTCCACTCTGTCTGGCAAGGACAAACTTTGCCTGCACAGAAAACATCTCCCATCGTGTTCTAGAGGCTGCACGGAGGTCTGCCGAGTGTTTTGCAAGAAGAGAAAGAAAGTTGTCCAAAACAGCTTCCAATCGAATGTACATGTGAATAGAAAAGGCAGAGGAGTGGTCAGGTACTGTTTTCTTTCAGTTGGAAAGTTGCGCACACAATCGCAGTGTTGCAGAGCTTGTTTCATCACCTTTGCGAAGTTGCCGCTCTCTGCGGCTCCCGGAGACGAAGAAGCTGCTTCTTCGCGCAAAGACGATTCTGCCGCTCACAGTGCTCTGCGGTGTGCGCCTTCTGCCGAAAGAGGTCCGGGAGCGGTGCTTTGCTCTGCAGAGCACCGTACCTTCGTATTTAGCCTCTCTTCTCGTCTACATCTTAGCAAAAAGCTTTTCCACTCTGTCTGGCAAGGAGAAACAGTGCCAGCACAAAAAACATCTCCCATCGTGTTCTAGAGGCTGCACGGAGGTCTGCCGAGTGTTTTGCATGAAGAGAAAGAAAGTTGTCCCAAACAGCTTGCAATCGAATGTTCATGTGAATAGAAAATGCAGGAGAGTGGTCAGGTACTGTTTTCTCTCAGTTGGCACGCTGCGCACACATTCGCAGTGTTGTACAGCTTGTTTCATCACCTTTGCGAAGTTGCCGCTCTCTCCGGCTCCCGGAGACGAAGAAGCTGCTTTTTCGCGCAAAGACGATTCTGCCGCTCACAGTGCTCTGCGGTGTGCGCCTTCTGCCGAAAGAGGCCCGGGAGCTGTGCTTAGCTCTGCAGAGCACCGTATCTTCGTCTTTAGCCTCTCTTCTCGTCTACATCTTAGCAAAAAGCTTTTCCACTCTGTCTGGCAAGGAGAAACTTTGCCAGCACAGAAAACATCTCCCATCGTGTTCTAGAGGCTGCACGGAGGTCTGCCGAGTGTTTTGCAAGAAGAGAAAGAAAGTTGTCCAAAACAGCTTGCAATCGAAGGTTCATGTGAATAGAAAAGGCAGGAGAGTGGTCAGGTGCTGTTTTCTCTCAGTTGGCAAGTTGCGCACACAATCGCAGTGTTGTAGAGCTTGTTTCATCACCTTTGCGAAGTTGCCGCTCTCTCCGACTGCCGGAGACCAAGAAGCTGCTTCTTCGCGCAAAGACGATTCTGCCGCTCACAGTGCTCTGCGGTGTGCGCCTTCTGCCGAAAGAGGTCCGGGAGCGGTGCTTTGCTCTGCAGAGCACCGTACCTTCGTCTTTAGCCTCTCTTCTCGTCTACATCTTAGCAAAAAGCTTTTCCACTCTGTCTGGCAAGGAGAAACTGTGCCAGCACAAAAAACATCTCCCATCGTGTTCTAGAGGCTGCACGCAGGTCTGCCGAGTGTTTTGCAAGAAGAGAAAGAAAGTTGTCCAAAACAGCTTGCAATCGAATGTTCATGTGAATAGAAAATGCAGGAGAGTGGTCAGGTACTGTTTTCTCTCAGTTGGCACGCTGCGCACACATTCGTAGTTTTGTACAGCTTGTTTCATCACCTTTGCGAAGTTGCCGCTCTCTCCGGCTCCCGGAGACGAAGAAGCTGCTTTTTCGCCCAAAGACGATTCTGCCGCTCACAGTGCTCTGCGGTGTGCGCCTTCTGCCGAAAGAGCCCCGGGAGCTGTGCTTAGCTCTGCAGAGCACCGTACCTTCGTCTTTAGCCTCTCTTCTCGTCTACATCTTAGCAAAAAGCTTTTCCACTCTGTCTGGCAAGGAGAAACTGTGCCAGCACGGATAACATCTCCCTGCGTGTTCTAGAGGCTGCACGGAGGTCTGCCGAGTGTTTTGCAAGAAGAGAAAGAAAGTTGTCCAAAACAGCTTGCAATCGAATGTTCATGTGAATAGAAAAGGCAGGAGAGTGGTCAGGTACTGTTTTCTCTCAGTTGGCAAGCTGCGCACACAATCGCAGTGTTGTACAGCTTGTTTCATCACCTTTGCGAAGTTGCCGCTCTCTCCGGCTCCCGGAGACGAAGAAGCTGCTTCTTCGCCCAAAGACGATTCTGCCGCTCACAGTGCTCTGCGGTGTGCGCCTTCTGCCGAAAGAGGTCCGGGAGCGGTGCTTAGCTCTGCAGAGCACCATACCTGCTTCTTTAGCCTCTCTTCTCGTCTACATCTTAGCAAAAAGCTTTTCCACTCTGTCTGGCAAGGAGAAACTGTGCCAGCACAGAAAACATCTCCCATCGTGTTCTAGAGGCTGCACGGAGGTCTGCCGAGTGTTTTGCAAGAAGAGAAAGAAAGTTGTCCAAAACAGCTTGCAATCGAATGTTCATGTGAATAGAAAAGGCAGGAGAGTGGTCAGGTACTGTTTTCTCTCAGTTGGCAAGCTGCGCACACAATCGCAGTGTTGTACAGCTTGTTTCATCACCTTTGCGAAGTCGCCGCTCTCTCCGGCTCCCGGAGACGAAGAAGCTGCTTCTTCGCGCAAAGACGATTCTGCCGCTCACAGTGTGCTGCGGAGTGCGCCTTTTGCCGAAAGAGCCCCGGGAGCTGTGCTTAGCTCTGCAGAGCACCGTACCTTCGTCTTTAGCCTCTCTTCTCGTCTACATCTTAGCAAAAAGCTTTTCCACTCTGTCTGGCAAGGAGAAACTGTGCCAGCACAGAAAACATCTCCCATCGTGTTCTAGAGGCTGCACGGAGGTCTGCCGAGTGTTTTGCAAGAAGAGAAAGAAAGTTGTCCAAAACAGCTTGCAATCGAATGTTCATGTGAATAGAAAAGGCAGGAGAGTGGTCAGGTACTGTTTTCTCTCAGTTGGCAAGCTGCGCACAAAATCGCTGTGTTGTACAGCTTGTTTCATCACCTTTGCGAAGTTGCCGCTCTCTCCGGCTCCCGGAGACGAAGAAGCTGCTTCTTCGCGCAAAGACGATTCTGCCGCTCACAGTGCTCTGCGGTGTGCGCCTTCTGCCGAAAGAGGTCCGGGAGCGGTGCTTTGCTCTGCAGAGCACCGTACCTTCGTCTTTAGCCTCTCTTCTCGTCTACATCTTAGCAAAAAGCTTTTCCACTCTGTCTGGCAAGGAGAAACTGTGCCAGCACAAAAAACATCTCCCATCGTGTTCTAGAGGCTGCACGGAGGTCTGCCGAGTGTTTTGCAAGAAGAGAAAGAAAGTTGTCCAAAACAGCTTGCAATCGAATGTTCATGTGAATAGAAAATGCAGGAGAGTGGTCAGGTACTGTTTTCTCTCAGTTGGCACGCTGCGCACACAATCGCAGTGTTGTACAGCTTGTTTCATCACCTTTGCGAAGTCGCCGCTCTCTCCGGCTCCCGGAGACGAAGAAGCTGCTTCTTCGCGCAAAGACGATTCTGCCGCTCACAGTGTGCTGCGGTGTGCGCCTTTTGCCGAAAGAGCCCCGGGAGCTGTGCTTAGCTCTGCAGAGCACCGTACCTTCGTCTTTAGCCTCTCTTCTCGTCTACATCTTAGCAAAAAGCTTTTCCACTCTGTCTGGCAAGGAGAAACTGTGCCAGCACAGAAAACATCTCCCATCGTGTTCTAGAGGCTGCACGGAGGTCTGCCGAGTGTTTTGCAAGAAGAGAAAGAAAGTTGTCCAAAACAGCTTGCAATCGAATGTTCATGTGAATAGAAAAGGCAGGAGAGTGGTCAGGTACTGTTTTCTCTCAGTTGGCAAGCTGCGCACACAATCGCAGTGTTGTACAGCTTGTTTCATCACCTTTGCGAAGTTGCCGCTCTCTCCGGCTTCCGGAGACGAAGAAGCTGCTTCTTTGCGCAAAGACGATTCTGCCGCTCAAAGTGCTCTGCAGTTTGTGTCTTCTGCCGAAAGAGGCCCGGGAGCTGTGCTTAGCTCTGCAGAGCACCATACCTGCTTCTTTAGCCTCTCTTCTCGTCTACATCTTAGCAAAAAGCTTTTCCACTCTGTCTGGCAAGGAGAAACTGTGCCAGCACAGAAAACATCTCCCTGCGTGTTCTAGAGGCTGCACGGAGGTCTGCCGAGTGTTTTGCAAGAAGAGAAAGAAAGTTGTCCAAAACAGCTTGCAATCGAATGTTCATGTGAATAGAAAAGGCAGGAGAGTGGTCAGGTACTGTTTTCTCTCACTTGGCACGCTGCGCACACAATCGCAGTGTTGTACAGCTTGTTTCATCACCTTTGCGAAGTTGCCGCTCTCTCCGGCTCCCGGAGACGAAGAAGCTGCTTCTTCGCGCAAAGACGATTCTGCCGCTCACAGTGCTCTGCGGTGTGCGCCTTCTGCCGAATGATGTCCGGGAGCGGTGCTTAGCTCTGCAGAGCACCGTACCTTCGTCTTTAGCCTCCCTTCTCGTCTACATCTTAGCAAAAAGCTTTTCCACTCTGTCTGGCAAGGAGAAACTGTGCCAGCACAGAAAACATCTCCCATCGTGTTCTAGAGGCTGCACGGAGGTCTGCCGAGTGTTTTGCAAGAAGAGAAAGAAAGTTGTCCCAAACAGCTTGCAATCGAATATTCATGTGAATAGAAAAGGCAGGAGAGTGGTCAGGTACTGTTTTCTCTCAGTTGGCAAGCTGCGCACACAATCGCAGTGTTGTACAGCTTGTTTCATCACCTTTGCGAAGTTGCCGCTCTCTCCGGCTCCCGGAGACGAAGAAGGTGCTTCTTCGCGCAAAGACGATTCTGCCGCTCACAGTGCTCTGCGGTGTGCGCCTTCTGCCGAAAGAGGCCCGGGAGCTGTGCTTAGCTCTGCAGAGCACCGTACCTTTGTCTTTAGCCTCTCTTCTCGTCTACATCTTAGCAAAAAGCTTTTCCACTCTGTCTGGCAAGGAGAAACTGTGCCAGCACAGAAAACATCTCCCATCGTGTTCTAGAGGCTGCACGGAGGTCTGCCGAGTGTTTTGCAAGAAGAGAAAGAAAGTTGTCCAAAACAGCTTGCAATCGAATGTTCATGTGATTAGAAAAGGCAGGAGAGTGGTCAGGTACTGTTTTCTCTCAGTTGGCAAGCTGCGCACACAATCGCAGTGTTGTACAGCTTGTTTCATCACCTTTGCGAAGTTGCCGCTCTCTCCGGCTTCCGGAGACGAAGAAGCTGCTTCTTTGCGCAAAGACGATTCTGCCGCTCAAAGTGCTCTGCAGTTTGTGTCTTCTGCCGAAAGAGGCCCGGGAGCTGTGCTTAGCTCTGCAGAGCACCATACCTGCTTCTTTAGCCTCTCTTCTCGTCTACATCTTAGCAAAAAGCTTTTCCACTCTGTCTGGCAAGGAGAAACTGTGCCAGCACAGAAAACATCTCCCTGCGTGTTCTAGAGGCTGCACGGAGGTCTGCCGAGTGTTTTGCAAGAAGAGAAAGAAAGTTGTCCAAAACAGCTTGCAATCGAATGTTCATGTGAATAGAAAAGGCAGGAGAGTGGTCAGGTACTGTTTTCTCTCACTTGGCACGCTGCGCACACAATCGCAGTGTTGTACAGCTTGTTTCATCACCTTTGCCAAGTTGCCGCTCTCTCCGGCTTCCGGAGACGAAGAAGCTGCTTCTTCGCGCAAAGACGATTCTGCCGCTCACAGTGCTCTGCGGTGTGCGGCTTCTGCCGAATGATGTCCGGGAGCGGTGCTTAGCTCTGCAGAGCACCGTACCTTCGTCTTTAGCCTCCCTTCTCGTCTACATCTTAGCAAAAAGCTTTTCCACTCTGTCTGGCAAGGAGAAACTGTGCCAGCACAGAAAACATCTCCCATCGTGTTCTAGAGGCTGCACGGAGGTCTGCCGAGTGTTTTGCAAGTAGAGAAAGAAAGTTGTCCAAAACAGCTTGCAATCGAATGTTCATGTGAATAGAAAAGGCAGGAGAGTGGTCAGGTATTGTTTTCTCTCACTTAGCAAGCTGCGCACACAATCGCAGTGTTGTACAGCTTGTTTCATCACCTTTGCGAAGTTGCCGCTCTCTCCGGCTTCCGGAGACGAAGAAGCTGCTTCTTCGCGCAAAGACGATTCTGCCGCTCAAAGTGCTCTGCAGTTTGTGTCTTCTGCCGAAAGAGGCCCGGGAGCTGTGCTTAGCTCTGCAGAGCACCATACCTGCTTCTTTAGCCTCTCTTCTCGTCTACATCTTAGCAAAAAGCTTTTCCACTCTGTCTGGCAAGGAGAAACTTTGCCAGAACAGAAAACATCTCCCATCGTGTTCTAGAGGCTGCACGGAGGTCTGCCGAGTGTTTTGCAAGAAGAGAAAGAAAGTTGTCCCAAACAGCTTGCAATCGAATGTTCATGTGAATAGAAAAGGCAGGAGAGTGGTCAGGTACTGTTTTCTCTCAGTTGGCAAGCTGCGCACACAATCGCAGTGTTGTACAGCTTGTTTCATCACCTTTGCGAAGTTGCCGCTCTCTCCGGCTCCCGGAGACGAAGAAGGTGCTTCTTCGCGCAAAGACGATTCTGCGCTCACAGTGCTCTGCGGTGTGCGCCTTCTGCCGAAAGAGGCCCGGGAGATGTGCTTAGCTCTGCAGAGCACCGTACCTTTGTCTTTAGCCTCTCTTCTCGTCTACATCTTAGCAAAAAGCTTTTCCACTCTGTCTGGCAAGGAGAAACTGTGCCAGCACAGAAAACATCTCCCATCGTGTTCTAGAGGCTGCACGGAGGTCTGCCGAGTGTTTTGCAAGAAGAGAAAGAAAGTTGTCCAAAACAGCTTGCAATCGAATGTTCATGTGATTAGAAAAGGCAGGAGAGTGGTCAGGTACTGTTTTCTCTCACTTGGCAAGCTGCGCACACAATCGCAGTGTTGTACAGCTTGTTTCATCACCTTTGCGAAGTTGCCGCTCTCTCCGGCTCCCGGAGACGAAGAAGCTGCTTCTTCACGCAAAGACGATTCTGCCGCTCACAGTGCTCTGCGGTGTGCGCCTTCTGCCGAAAGAGGTCCGGGAGCGGTGCTTTGCTCTGCAGAGCACCGTACCTTCGTCTTTAGCCTCTCTTCTCGTCTACATCTTAGCAAAAAGCTTTTCCACTCTGTCTGGCAAGGAGAAACTGTGCCAGCACAAAAAA